>NW_016107342.1:361952-487284 GCF_001604975.1 Cebus imitator | reverse complement strand
AAAAAAAAAAAAAAAAAGATGTGTCCCTTTTGGCATGACCAAAGATTTTATTTTATTTCAATTGTTTACAACAATTGAAAACAATACCATTTTTCTAAAATATGCAAAACAATGCCATTTTTCTAAAATAAAGACAAAGTGAATTATAAATTTTCTAAAAAGAAGCAGAATTCTTGAAAATTAAAAGCGTGGATACTGATATTTTAAGAAAAAAGAAAACACTCAATAGGTAATGTGAGTAATTAAAAGACAGCTTTGATAAAGAGGAGAGTAGCTTCAGAAGGCACAACATATTTATTTTAGGCATTTTTTTAATGGACAGACAAGGCAAGAAGAGATATTAAAACAAAACAAACACATGAACAAAACAAGAAATACTTTCATGGGCTGAAAACGTGCAGTATCCACAGAATATAACTAACTGTTAAAAACTTTTAGCTTGGTATAAATAACTGCTGAATTTGTGGTTTATATTTATATATATACACAAAAGCTCACAAGGTCAGGAATGAGGACAAAGGAAAGAATATCTAATACCTAATGTCTCATATTACAGAATATCTCATATTATCTCATACAATGGAAATAGAGGCTAATCATAATTTTCAATATTTATTGAAATAAGCTCTTTTTCATACCCTCCAGAATTAAGGAGTTAGAATGTTTAAGATCTACCTCTATAAAAACAAACCAAAAAATGGAAAAGGACAAATAATAAAAGGGGGAAAAAAAGAAAAATGTGGCCCGATCAAATAAATAAAAAACAGATGGCAAAATATGACTAAACATACAAAATAGCACATTAAATGTGAATGTGTCTATTAAGAGAGACTGACTTTCTGATTGGAAGTATTGTTTTATTTAAAATCAAGATATATGCCCTTTAACTTCTCCCCAAACCCTGAAATATGTAAATTAATTCATACAAAAAACAAAATGTAATTGGGTGGTGAAAACCTCAGTGACAAAAAAACATGTAAGAAATATATTCTGACCCCAAAAGTGATATTGTAATTATAACCAATGAAACATGTCATCCAAGTATTACCTGACACTTAAATTTTTACTTATTTTAATTAACACTTGAAAACAATAGCACTTTATGCTACAATCTCTGATGCCAGGTCATTGTGTTCAAACCTTGTCTACAGCTTGGTAGCTGTTTAATACTTAATGTGAATATCCAGATGAATTTAATAATAATACAAAAAAATCCAAAGTGATAACACAAAGACACTTGGAAAATTGTACCAGATCAACAGCATTCTAAAAACTGGAAAGATAATTTATTCCTATAAAAATCCTTTAATCATATAACTGCCTATATGAGAAAAAATAATTCTTCAAGAAACAAATTTTCTCTGTTATTTACATCATTATGTAGGCTGAAAATATTACAATGCTATATGACCAAGATAAGAAAGAAAAATATTAGGCTAAGAAACTTTAGGAATATAAATTATAATATCCAATATTAATATTAGAACTCCAAAAAACAGTATAATAAAAGAACAATTATTATTTTACCAACAGTGGTATAATTAATGAATGCAAAGCTATCCAATAGTGAAATATGATTCACTACACTAACAATTTACTGAACATAATCATCTGTGTACCTTTCTCAGTAGGTACAAAGTATGTATTTGAAACCTTAAAAAAAAAACAAACTCTTAGCAAACTATGGTAAAAAAAAAAAGATCTCTACTTGTCTAAGGAATATCTTGCAATTAAGAGCATTATACTTAATTCTCAAATATTAAAACGATTTTCATTAATTTGAAGAGCACAGCAAGGACCCACATTACTAATCAGTTCTATACTGAAGAACATAACTAGTAAACTAAGACACACACACACACACACACACACACACACACACACACACACAAAGTATACATTTAGAAAAGGAAGTGAAATATTCTAACTTTATGTAGATCACATGGCTGTATTTTTAGAAAAATGTTATTTTTCTAAATAAGAAAGTTTGGGGCATTAAAAATAAAATGTCACCTTCTTCACTACCAAAACTCAAAATAAAAAATTGTAATAGGAAAAATGTTTTTTCCATAAACTCTCAAAATCTGTAAATACATAAAATAAATTTGAAAAGCTATATGTAAATATTTAAACTATTTAAAATATTGAGAGACATAAGACACCTCAGTGAGAAACACTATTATGGTAAAGGGTCAATTCTTTAAAGTAACCTAAAAATGTAACCCTAAGCAAAACTTCAGAGTTTGTCTTGAGCACTAAAAATGAAATAAAACTACAATTTTGAAAAAAAAATAACAATAGGAGTATTTAAAATTAATCAGCTGTCATCTTGCCATATCTTTATGATCAATATGAGCCTTTGGCCTCTGCAACCACTGTATCACTAATAACTGTAACCAGTAGAGTAGAGGCAGGCTTAACAATCTTCATTTTAATTTTACTTCTGAACTCTTATTATTGTCTTTCATCGTGTCAAGCACATGAAATGAATAACAGCCCTCAGCTGTGACATTCAGTGGCTTGTGAAATTCTAAGGCTAATTTAGAGTGATGCTATTGGCCTACATCCCATATGCTATTATGTGGTTCACAATAATAACACTGGTTTATCATTTTTCATTCCCATACAAGATTTAATCTTCTGAAGTCAAATTACTGCTGTACCATACAGATAATATAATTATTCACATTTCCACTTTTAATTCCAATTTGCAATTGTGAATGGTCTAAGTTGTCTACCTTTCTAATCTGCATGTATACTTCAAACATTAGTAAAGCTATGTTTAAGTGAATTTAATATTGACAGCAGACTGAAACATTTAGTGATAACTCATGTAGGACTATTTGAATAAAGCTGGCATGTTTTTGCTTCAGAGAAACTAACAATCAGTAAATTAATTGATCAATTTATGATGCTTGACATATTGATCCATGAAGTGAGCACAGGATTTTTATCATGTGACTCTCTTGGGGACTAAAAACAGTACTCATCAATGCATCATTCTGGTCAGAAGAGAAAGTGAAGCAGTAGAGGAAATACAGAAAGTCAGTTACTTGTAGGCCCATTGGTAGTATTAAACTATTACTGCTTTGTTGGTAATTAATAAAGAGGAAAGCAACTATGTATCTGTGTCCCTGAATAACCATATTCTGTTCATCTTCATTTCAAATAACAATTATGATGGCTTCCTTCTCCCCCCTTACTTCCTTACTGACACGTGTGCACACAAATTCCAACAGATGCACCTGAAGATTGAATTCATGAGCGCTTTTGGTGTACTTGATAATGCCCACTAACATATTGATTTAAGCAGTGAATATTACAAGATTCAATATTTCTTCTTTTAGCATTTTTAAAATTAACCATATCTTTGATTTTTACAGGTCAGAGAGCATGTAAAAAACCCTTTGGGTCTCATGGAGCCATGGAAAACTGATCTCTTGTATTTTTCCACTGGAGTTTTCTTTGATGGTTTTCATGTCTGTGTTCACAAAATGTTTCTGTCCAATCTCCTGCCTTAAATAAGCATTTTCAGATTTATCATGTAACTGTATTGTTACTATCCTTCACAGAGATTAAAAAAAAATCACAGTGAGAAAAATTGTAACTTTAAAAGGTTGTCATTTTTATTCTTATAATAAATTTATATAGTTTAAACTTCCTGTAATCCTTTTTGTCTTATAAATTTACCCATATTTGTCTTATTTTTTATTTGATTTGATTTTCGTGTTACTATCCTGATTAGTACACTAAAATTAATTCCTATATTATCCAATGATTAACTTGGTCATGTCTTCTATGTATTTAGGAATACATAGTAAATGTAATTTTTAGCAAATGCTACAGTTTTATGTACGAAAGGGATACGACTTCTGCTTTTTCTAATTCAAGGTAAATATGCATGAATTTCAATGAATGGTTCTATTATCTTATAGCCTGAATGACTTCATAACTGTCTGTGGGTATGTGTGTGGCTGTATGTTGTTTACAAACTATCGTTTCTAAGGAGAATTTGAGTAATCCACACATTAAAACACAATGTGAAAAAAGCAAATTGAAGGGTTAACAAAAATGGAATACATTTATAGCAAACAGAAGGAGTAAATATTTCTGAACACTTGAGATAAATTGATAGCTACGACATGGCACTAAAATGTATCCTTAGTTTTCTTGAAATAAAAGAAAAAAACATATTGGATTCTAACCTTCCATTTGAAAGCATATGTGAACCTACACAGAGATAAAATATATCTGGATCAAAGTACAAGGGAAAACAATATCCATTCAATAAACATGCATTGAAAGTCTGTGTTTAAGAGGTATGTTTGACAAAGTACACGTCTGCCGTCAAAATTAAGAAACATCAGAAAAGTCCAACATTTAAAATAAAACCCCCACTTATTTAAAGGTCCAAATTTCCTCTGTAGGAAATGAAGGATTTTAGTAAACTTGATTAGACATAAAGTATACCAATATTAGGATACAAAATAAAGAGAAAAACAAAACAATTACAAAAAATGATTATAAAATTAGAGATAAAAGCTCTCCCAATTCTGAGAACTCATCCCAGGCTAATAGGAGTTTACCCAGCTAATGTAGTAAGAGTACAAGTTTTAAGGGTTTGAAAATTACTAAGAGAACTAAACACAATGGTGCCTCTTAAGCAGACTTTTTGGAATAGCCCCAGTGACATGTTTTAAATTCTTCAAAGAAAATAGATATATGTTTTCAGTAAGTTTGGTTGTAAAAGAAAATAAATTAGAAAATAGCCATTCTACTACACTCTGGGACCAAGTAGAAATTGCCCAAGGTGAGTAAGGGCAGAGTTAGGGGAGAAACTGGCTGCAGAGGTAGGTGCAAGTCATTGAATAGAAGGCCAGAGGTTCTCCAGAGCAAAGCCTGCTATGGTGATCAATTAAAAAAAAAATTGACTGAGGCAGGAGAATTGCTTGAACGCAGGAGGCGGAGGTTGCAGTGAGCCGAGACTGCACCACTGCCCTCCAGCCTGGCGCCTGGCGACAAAGCGAGACTCTGTCTATAAAAAAAAAAAAAAAAAATTGAGAAAAGAAAACTAAACTAGAAAGAAGATAGGATAATCAACATGGTGGATAATACCACATCAGAAACAGACAGTGGAAAGGAGGAAACAAGCAAACAAAACAACAAAAAAAATGAAAAATAAAAATCAGAATGGTTAATACATTACTATAAAATGTCTTGATGTCTGACAGTATAATTCCTCTTTGTGTTCTCCATAACGGCCATGGGTATTTTTGGTGCTGTTTTCCAGCAAGTTTCAGAAACTTGTATTATCTCTAAAAAAAACCTAATGCTATATTGACTGGATTTGCATTAAATCAATAGATGAATCTATTGATAAATATATGGAGAAATGACATTTTTGCACTTTTCACTACAAGGGCATGAATTAGGTCTCCATTAGTTTTCTTCAAAAAGATTTTATAATTTTCAGGTGGATATAGTATACATTTTTCTGATTTACTTAAAATTTATAAATATAAATATACATGGTAGGAATTTAAAAATAGCATTTTCTATATATAGCAGATATGCTATACATAAAGATGATTTCAAAATTAATACTATAGAAAAATAGCATTTTCTTTTCACTTTCTATTTTATTTATATTCATTTTTGTTGGAGAGCTCTTTAAATTTTAATTGATCTGTTTTTACTATGATTAACTTTCTCTAGTTTTATTTTTCTGAAAAGTATTTCATCTAGTACTTCAAATTTATTTACATAGTTTTTTCAAATGTTAAATTGTCTTTCTTTTTTTTTTTTTTTTTTTTGGAGTTTTGCTCTTGTTACCCAGGCTGGAGTGCAATGGTGCAATGTCGGCTCACCGCAAACTCCACCTCCTGGGTTCAGGCAATCCTCCTGCCTCGGCCTCCTGAGTAGCTGGGATTACAGGCATGCGCCACCATGTCCAGCTGATTTTTTGTATTTTTAGTAGAGACGGGGTTTCACCATGTTGACCAGGATGGTCTCCATCTCTTGACTTCGTGATCCACCCGCCTCGGCCTCCCAAAGTGCTGGGATTACAGGCTTGAGCCACTGCGCCTGGCCCAAATTGTCTTTTTTGAGGGTTACTTCTTTTATGCAATTAACGATTTTCACCAACTAGGTCTTTCATGATAGAAAGTGAATATAAAATGTTATTTTTAAATTCATTCCAAATATACTAATATATACATACCATACATGTATATACATATATACTGTGTATAAAGATGATTTCAAAATTGTTACAAATGTATGGGCACACATATTGATCACACTGATGAATTCAGAAAAGATTATCTCACTGGTTAAATAAAAATTTTTAGATTAACCAGCAAATTCCAACACTACGTTATTTATAAGGAATACCAAAACTCAAAAAGCAAGAAGATATATAACAGTTAAAAAGAAGAATGTTCAAGTATATACTATATAAATGCAGAAACAAAAAAAAAAGTTTTTTTAAAATGGAGAAATAATAGACGAGATAGAAATTAAGACTAAAGATTTCAAGATAGAGTAACAATGATGCTTCTTAAATGCTAAGGGCTGTTATTTACAATACAGATAAATTTTTGTATCCAATAACTCAACAATAATCATAAAGCAAAAACTACAAGAGATGAAACAGTAGCACATTAAAAGTAGCAGACATTAGCACACTTCTCAAAATCCATGAAAGATATAGTTGATGAAAATTAGTAAAATGCATGGGAGAAATAACCCTCAAAAGAGAAAAATTAAATATTATTTGAATAAAACTATGCAAATAAATTTGAACTATTACATGAGATACTTTTTAGAAAAAATAAACTAGAGAAAGTTGATTATAGTAAAATCAGGCTTATTAAAATTGAAGCAATAAAATAAAGAGTTCCTCAACAAAAATATCACAAGGGACAGATGCGTTTTCAGAGAAATTTTACCAGTCTTTTAAGGATCAGGTAATGCCAATACTGCTTAAAGCATTTCAGAACATACAAAAAGAAGGAAAACTTTTGAATTTACCTAAATGAGTGAGTATGATATTAATAGTTCAACATGAAAAAGATATTTAGTCACTTAGTAGCATAACTATACAGTTAGGATCCAGTACAGCTAATTTGATTATATATTTTGAGTGAGGAGTATCCGAAGACAAAATAACAAAAATAATAATGATAACTCTCAATGGATAAACAAAACTGGATTTTGCATTTTTACAATCCAAAATATACAACATCTGAAGAACAAAGAGAAAAAACACAATATTATGAAGAAAAAATAAATCAAATTTGTTCCTGTGATGAACCAGATATTGTATACAAAAACAAAAATTTAAAGTATTTAATACACATACACTCACACACTTAATGGAATAAAACAAAACATGTTTTTAATGATTATAATCTCAGTATTGAGACCGAATGCATAAATAAGTTCTCAGTAGAGAAATAAATCCCTAGTAAGGAAAGGGTATAAAAGAGCCAAGGGAAATTTTAGAACTGAAAACACTGTTGATAAAATAAAAATTTTAAAAATACTAAATGGACTTGATACTCTAAAAAAAAAAAAAAAAAAAAAAAAAAAAAAAAAAAAAAAAAAAAAAAAAAAAAAAAAAAAAAAAAAAAAAAAAAAAAAAAAAAATCCCAAAATGACAGAGCAAAGAGTAAATTTGAAGATAGAGCAATGTTAAGTATCTAAGGCAAAGAACAAAGAAACAAAGTCTTGAAGCAAAAAAGAAAATGAAGAAATTATTATGGAATTGTTATATATCAAATGGTTAGTATTCCAAAGACAGAATAGATGGAAAATTAGGGAAGAAAATATATGTTTGAAGAAATAATGGCCCAAAATTCCTGAATTTTATAAAAACACAAATTTACAGATATGACATGCTAAATGAAATCTAAATAAAATAAACACAAAGAAGCCCACACCAAGGTATATCATTGTTAAGCTTTTGAAAACCAAGTATAAACCACAAATTTTTAATGCACTATGAGATAACTGAAATTATGTACAAGAAAGTGAAATTCAGTTAAGATTGACTTTTTTTATAAATCATGGAGAGTGTGTGATAAGGTAGACTTGAGTAGAAGAACATTTGTAAGTGTTGAAAAAAAAAAAACTACCCCAGACCTACATATCTAGAGAAGGTATCATTCAAGAAAAAGGTGGTTTCTAATTAAGTTAATTGTATTTCAGAACTAAGTTAAAGATTATTTATGACTATAAAATTCTCCAGAAATACATACATTAAAATTCACAATAGTTCAATAAAAAGTTATCAGGTTTGCAAGGGAGCAAGAAAATACAATCTAGACAGAAGGGAAATAATAAATAGAAAGGTATTAAGATTGACCCCAGTAAGTTAGGAGAGAAAGAACTTAAAATGGAAATTATTACTATTTCCCATATGTTAAAATATTAGTAAAGTCATGGACTATATAAGTATAGCCTAATTCAAATGTGTAGATGTAAAAACTACAATGCCTAAGGTGAAAAATACAGTAGATGGGATTAAAAGCTGCTAAAGCTAACTTTAGTGAATTTCAAGACATATTAAAAAAAATAGTCAAAATAAAACATATAGAGTAAAATGACTGAAAAGAAAACAAACCCACCACCACACCATAGAATCTGTGGGCCAATTCAAGCAGGCTAACATAGGTGAAATTAGAGTCCCCCCAAAAGAGAAAAAGATCAAAAAACATATACTTAGATAAATAATGCCCAGACATTTTCAGAATTTGAACTCAATGAAACCCAAGCTTATGACACATGAAGAAAACTAGCTCGAGATACATAATGAAGTGCTTAAAACCAATGATAAAGAGAAAATTATAATAGTAGCCAGGGGACAAGCACATTTCACATGGAGAAAGATGATGACAGCTGGAAAGAAATGCACGTGAGAAAACAGAGGATGGTGTTTTTACAGAAAGAAAGGTAGTTCATCCTAGAATTCTATGCACAGCAAAAGTTGGTAGCTTTCTATATCATCTGATATATGGGCTGGAGCATTATTCCTAGGTATAGAATGTACTGTCTACAGAATCCAAGGACCCCTTTCAGGTACTTGCTTTATTCTTTGTATGAGGAGATGGAAGATCTAGAACATTTGTAACTAAATTGGATGTAAATTAAATTATACATGCTTGTGTCCCTTTCACTCCTAAAAGTACCACTAAAGTAGCTGTTCCCTGAATGCTAGATATGTTATCCTGTACCCTCTGGAGCTCTTGTGTCTAACCCAGGGCTTCAGTGTGTACTACCTTTTGTTGTCTAATCAATACATCCTTGACACAAGGGATTCATTTGATGTTTAGTGAGATCACCAGTCTGTCCAGATATCTAGTCTATATTATGACAAGAGTAGGATAATTATTATAACTCTAAGACAAAAGTCTAAATGAATATTTTTATTTGTCCCACTAGAATGGGAGCAATTTCTTCTCTTAATTGGAATGTAAGAGAACACACTATGTAAATCAATGGCATGTACTCTGTACTTGAGTTCTTATTAATCTGCTCTAGCAATAATATCATAGCAGCTGCTTTCAAGGGTACTGCTTGATGAATCCTGTGTAGTCTACAATCTGCAGAATTCTCTAAGTTCCTTCAGAGGCCATATTGGTTAGTTAAATGGAGATATGGCAGGGACAACTGACCCTACATTCTTTAGATCCCTAATGGTAACACCAATATTTACCATCCCCCAACCCTAATGTATAATATTATTTTCTATATACTTTCTAGTCAGGGGAGGGCTGAGTTTCAGAGATTTCCACATATGCTTGGGAACTACTGTGGTGGTTTCTCAAACTGCCAAGCACATGGATCCCAACTATGCACTCAGGAAGTGAAGAAATGATCCCTAGGAGGGTCCACGGACTCAGTGGGCCCCCTGTAAAACAGAGTTTAGACAGGACATTTGTCATTAGCTGTTCCCATACACACTTTAACAATGAAGCCATGATGGTGATTTGGGTTTCCAGAAAGGAACATCAATGCAGACACAATGTTTAAGTATCTTTGAAATACACTATTCTCCTTTCTCTAACATTCAGTCACCACAGCAAATGGCCACAGGTCCTTCAGGGGACGGCATGTAGAAATCATTGTGGTAAATACTTGCCATAGTGGTACAGTGTTCTTTCTCTTATGATCATAGCCACCTCTTCAGACAATTGGTCCTAATTCTGAGCATTGACTCATGTTTAGGAACTGACCAGCAAAGGAGCAAGAGTTTTAAATGGAGTGGACACAATCAGTGGGCAGTTTCTCTATTATTTCTTCCATGTGATTTTAGATGCTAAGTAGTAACCCATCAAACTTGCTCCTAGAGACAGCATGCTTTATTCATCATCTCCCATAATTCTCTGAGGATCAAATCTCCTTGGCAGCGCTTCTGATATCTCCAGTCATGAAAATAATTGCAGTTTTTGTCTTCTGCCAAAGTGAAGCCACTTGCCCTCTATTACTTTGGGGCCCTACCTTGGGTTTTAGCAAAAACAAATCCGTGACTGCTTTTCCTATCATCAGTCCTGGCTAACAGAAGAGAGCAAGCCCTAAATTCCCAGAGACGGTGCCACTTTTCACATCATCACATTCTTGGTTGTATCAATAAATGGAGGGTTGTATTCCCCCAAGGAACACTGTCCTTTGGTGGACCTTCTGGCTTTGACATAATATATCCATTCCAGCATGTCCATTTTCCTTAGCCTCTATTTCTTCCTTTTCTATATGACAGGAAAACTAAGGCCTTTCCATTTTGCTGAGAGCTGGCCATCACAATCTCCAAAATTATAGATACCACCCCAACAGCAAGTTTTTCTAGCCCCCCAAACCCAGGGTGCTTGTTATGGTGGTAAAACCCGTATCTTGTTAAAAACAAACCAACAAACGAAAAACTAAAAGCCACCTTATTTATCCAGCAATATGTCTAGCTTCCTTAATGAAGCCACCTTCAAAATCAAATTCCAGGAGTGCTCAACTAGCTCATGTTGGTGCCTACTCACTAATTCTTGTAACACTTATGGTGGATAGGCTTTTTCTTCTCTAATCAGGACTGGCACATGACCAGAGATCAATGCCAAACACTACACTACTGATAAAACATTTTAGTAGTTTCCTCCATTGCAGTCAAACAATTATCCCAGCACATCCAATATTACTCTAGCTCCAAGATAAACATTTTTCTGATTTCCTGCTACTTCTAAATGAGATTTAAATAAAGAATTAGATATGACATATCTGATTTCTTGGACAACCTTGAATTTTACTTGTACTGATTGAAATACGAAGATACAGCGCCACCACGCTTCAAACCATTTGACCTTGTTTTGATGTCTATGTCTGCCACTTACAGGTTTTTGAACTTTGGCAACACGTTAAAAACCTTTAAGCCTTAGTTTCTTATTTTATACAATGGTATCTTTTCTGATTTAGAGAATATTAAGGCATATCTGAGGGGAAAGGAATGGAAATAAAGAGAAATTGGTTTACAGGTACAAAAATACAGTTAGAAGGAATAAGTTATGCTATTTGATAGTACGGAAGGAAAATTATAGTTAACAATAGTTTATTGTGTATCTCAAAAGAACTAGAAGGAAAATTATAGTATTCAAATACAAAGAAAAATGTTTGAGGTCATGGATGAATATCCCAATCATCTGGACTTATTATATATTGTACACAAGTATCAACATATCTCATATATTCACAAAAAAATGTACAGCTATGATACATCAATAAAAATATAAAAAATAAAAAATACTAATTTTAAGCTTTTAAACTATATAATGTACCACCCAAATAGTATTTCATTGGGTGCCATGTAAAAAGAATCATATTGAAACAGGGACTCTCATACAGAATAGATCCATATTAGATTAAACATTGTTAATATGAAGTGAAATTAAATTTAAGGTATAAGCAAGCAGTGCCATTTTGTTGGTATTTGTGGTGTCTAATAATTAGTGGCCATTGATTTACATTTAATGAATTAAATCCTGTCAATTTACTAGTTAAAATAGATGTTTCTTAAAATCTGTGTTGAAGAATATAACAAAATTCAGAATATTTCCCTAATATCTAATTTTATTCATCATGTCTACTCATTTAGATCACTGTCTAAAAATACAAACAAATTACAGATTAGCCATTGGCACCCATTAAGAGGGCTTATTAGGTCTTATTAATTATGTTAATTACCTCCTGCCAAAATTGATGATTCTTTGGAAATAAGAAAATTACTAAGCTAATTTTTACTCGATATAATACTGATTGATTAATGACTCAGAAAAGGCTCTTATTTTGTGTCCCGTTACTTTATATATTAGATTTCAATGATTTATTTTAGCTTTCCAATGCTTACTTTCCCTTTTACCTCACTATCACACTGCTTTATTCATACTTCCTAAAATAGCCTTTTCTCCACTTTTATGAAAGACTTAGCTTAATTTCCATGTTCTTTATTATGGCTCTACTGGCTGTTTTTTTGAATAACATTGTTTTCCCAACTAGACTGTAAGTTTTTAGGAAATACTGAACACATATAAGTTTTATGTATACCCTGTGTACTTAACCTGGTTATATATCCATATGTAGATGATTTTATTTTGAAAAAATGAAGGAGGACAATGGCATTGGAAAATGTCTGGGACAAAGAGTGCTATATTTCTCTTGGCCAAGACAATGGCAGCTCGGTATACAAGGTATTTTGAAAGAGAGATTAAATGAGGTTAAAAACCATCAAAGCATTATTGTCCTGGCTTAAATTTTTCAAAGTAATACAAAAGAAACAAATCCATTACTGCTAAAAATACTGATAAACATATTCTAAAATGAATGCAGTGATTTTATCCACTTGTACTTTATTAGAGATAAATAGAATAGATGTGTTCTCATGTCTCTCTTTTCATCAATTTCCCCACTGTAATAGAGAATAAAAGCAGCAGGGCTTTTAAGAACTCTTTTCAGCTGTTTTCTTGCATTTTTTATGGCTCAGCTCCTAAAAGTACTCAGGAGAGATGTATCAACGATAATTCATAATAACAGTGTAATTCATAAATAACTGATGGTTATACCAAAACATATAATATTAACATTATTGGTTCAAGAATGAAAGTTCATTTGTTTATTGTTACAAAGTTCATGTTGTTAATCAGAAAGTAAGCACCTGCTATGATTAAAAGTATTATTTACATTAATCACAATGGAGAAATGTGGCAAATATCTCACTAACGAAGTGATTAAGATTAACATCGCCAATAATAATTCATGTTAATAGCTTGTATCTCCTGATGTGATGAAAAGGGACTTCATTTCTATGGTATTCTCCCTCTAAATGTATAACCCCAGCCCAGTTACAAGAAACCATCACACAAATCAGAATTGAGAGGTGATTTACAAAATGCATACCTGATCAACACTCTTCAAAAATGTTAAAGTCATGAAAGACAAGGAATGACTGAGAAGCTGTCACAGGTTAGAGGAGACTAGGAGACATGATGACAAAAAATCAATGTGGTGTCCTGCATTGGATACAGGACAGGAAAAAGACACAAGTGTAAACATTAATTAGTGATCTCTGCATAAAGTCTGATTGTTTAGTTAGTCATAATGTACCAATGTTAAATTCTTAGTTTAGATGCTGATATCAGAGGAAGCTGTAAAAATGGTACGCAGGAACTCTATACTGCTTTTGCAACTCTTCTGTAAATTTAAAATAATTTAAATATAAAAACTTTAAAAAACAATAAAGGCTTTAAATAGGCAAGAAAATTATTATTTATAACCTTTGTCTAGCCAGCAATAAAAATCCCATAGTTTATCATAAATGCCATTTATATTGAACTAGGAAATATTTGCATAGAATGAAAACTATTTAAAATCCCAAGAACTCTTTTATTAGAGAAAATTCATGCAACCTAATAAAGACACCCAGATTATTATAGAACTGATATTTGTCCAAATTTCTTCCATATTAAGTGTGTTTTGATTTTCTTTTGAATGTCATATATTAACAAAAAGAATAAATAACTGACCCAATGAAAAATTATCCAAGAAATTTAAATAAAATATGAATAATTTAAAAATCAGATGCTGAAGTAGTTTACTACAAAGTGTATAATGATTTAGGTCAGGAGTTTGAGATCAGCCTGGCCAACATGGTGAAACCCCATCTCTACTAAAAATACAAACATTAGCCTGTTGTGATGGCAGGCGCCTGCGCCTGTAATCACAGCTACTTGGGAGGCTGAGGCAGGAGAATTGCTTGAGCCTGGGAGACAGAGGTTGCAGTGAGCTGAGATTGCGCCACTGTACTCCAGCCTGGGCAACAGAGAAAGACTCCATCTCAAAAAAAAAAAAAAAAAAAAAATTACAGAAGAAGTCAAAATCTGAAAGGACTACAATAATTATTCAGGATTGTACAGTCAAATTAGCATTTGGAAGATGTATAAGATTTGAATATATAATAGAATAAACACTCTGTTCCAGGTCTTATTTTTAAATTTTTATACATATTGTTTAATTTTCATGTATTTTATGAAAAGGTAATATTATTATCTCCATACAGATGTGGAAACAGAGACTCAAAGTGAGTAATCACCAAAGAATAGTAAGCGGCAGCCCTGGGATTTGAATACAGGCTGTCTGGTTCCAGGGTGAAGTTCTTAAGTACTACATCAGGTTGCCTCAACAGGCTGAATGTCAGCCAAGAGTAATGAGACAGTATAAGCAAACATACAGGATAGGAGGCTCCCTACCTTATTTAGAAGACAGCAAAGAGATCACTCTGTAATTAATGATTTGAGTTGGGACTTGTGGGAGATACTGGCGAGGTAAGCTAAACTCAACATAGTGAAGGCCCTCTCTCTCTCTTTTTTTTTTTTTCAGTTTTTTTTTTTTTAATTGCATTTTAGGTTTTGGAGTACATGAGAAGAACATGTAAGATTGTAGCATAGGTCTATTTTTGACAAAACTGATGAGAGGCTTCTTTAAGGAACAAATAGAATTTCCTATTCCTTCCATCACTTTCTATTGATTTCCAGGCTAAGATAGAAAATGGAAATTGCATCTGTTTAAGTGATGGATGATCTTCTTTAAGTGATGGACTCAGAACTCAAAGTATCAAAAGAAAAATTCAATTCACAAAGCACGGCTTCACATGACACAGAACAAACTGTTAGCCCAATTGGCATTTTTTAATATAGCTGCCTTTTGTGACTCCATTAATGCTTCTCAGGGGCCATTGCCTGAAAATTCTACAGCTATTTGTTTGTTAAGACTGAAAAAAAATATGCTTTTGTGAAACTAAGCTTTTCCTAAAAAAAATGGCTTTATTGATTGTCCTTGCTCTGCAATTACTATAATTTAGAAGGCTTGACCTTACTTTAGTGCCCTACAGTCAGCATGGGGAAAGACTGCTAATACCCATAATATTGATTTATTTCTGATAAGCGTATGTTTTTCTACAACCTGGCCTTATTTTATCTGCTTGCAGGTGCCCTTGACACACTGAAAACTTTCAACTTACGTACAAGTATTAGATATTACACACTTATGTGTATAGCCATTAGAGTACTTAAGTGACATTTTTACTACTAAAAAGAAGCTTAGTAACCATAAACACTAATGATTTCCTAAAGAAATAACTGTTTGAATTCAATTTTGAGAAGTCGTAATATGTAGCCATAATTTGCCCAGCAACACAATGCCCTCAGGGCTACACATTTGTATTGATGCCAATTACTTGAAATGGTAAAAGGACAAATGAAAAATCATCCAAGATTCTAGGGTTTTTCAACTATTTCTGAGCGCTATTTTGGTTAAATTAAAAGGTAAATATTTTTCCAATAGATTGAATTTAAAAACTGGTGAAAAGAGCTAAAAAACTGTGTTAGGTAAAAATCTTTAGTGAGAATTTATCTCTCCTTGCTAAGATCAGTAATGCTTTTTACTCTAAACTATAAAAATAAGGTGATTTTAGTGCTTAGCACATCAGTCTTCGAATAGTAACTCAACAAATAATTATTGAACAAATATATTGATAAAAAAGATATATAAAATATATAAGTCCTGAGTTATAAATACTCACATGACTAATGTGAAATTTCTTACCTAGGGTTCAGAGCTAATAAAATTGACCGTCCTGCACTGGTAAGGACCATATTTCTTTAGTAGTATCAAGTTATTGCTGAGAGCAATGTTGATGATTTTTCTCAAGGCCTTTGTGTAACCATTGTGCAACCTAACTTTCTTAAACACTTAATTTCAGGAAAATGCCTTTTATCAAAACTGAGGCACTGCTTTTTCTTAGGGAATAGAAATTGTATAACTTGCTGTGTTTTATCCCTTTTTGCCTTGACTCATAGCAATCATATTAGCTTAAATAGTTTATATATATATTTTTATCTATCTTTATTTTTATTTTTGTTTTGTAATTAAATGGTTACTTACGTGTTTCTTTATTGTAAGCTGATTTTAGCCAGTACTCACTATGTTATATTATTTTGGATCTAAATTATTCTGTTTTACTCAAATTTTCCTGTAAGGCCATAGATGGGAACTTGATTTACAGGAGATTCTGTAGTATGTAAGCAATTAGTTTCAGTCATTTTAGGAATTATTTTTCCTACTTTATTTGAATCATACTTAAAATCTACAGAAAAACAACTTCATAATTATAACAATTGTAGGAAGTATTATGATCATATTTATAAGTCAGGCTTATTTGTGGTCATAAAACTGTTTCAATTATAACTGAATTAAATTTAATAAATTCTTCATGAGAACCTGAATTATGCTAAATACTGTGAGTAAGCCCTTCTGATTCAAAGATAAATATGACGTGGTTGCTACAATAATAAGTAAACAATTACCCCCAATCCAATCCTGTAGAACTAGATGCAATCTTTCTGAGTCACTTTACATGTATTATTCATCTTTTGATATGCATGCTGACAATACTTCTCCTTGTGCTAGAAAAACTAAGCACACAAAAAAAGATTTATGCCATAAAAATATGTCTTTTCTTACTTTTCTCAGTCTTTCTAATTTCTATGTGAAAATTTCTATGTCTTGGCCTTCAATTCTTTAAGAAATTTCATTTCAAGAGATAAAGTGATTAGTAGGTTTCATTAGTGGGTTTCCCTTATATGTAAACAAATGTTTGAAAGGTCTTAAAATTTGACAATTCATAATAAACAGTGTAATAGTAGGATGAATTAATTAAATAGAGACCTGTATAGCATGTTGCTTTGCTTTTCAACATTCTACATTTAGTATATGGAATGATATGCCATGCAAATGATTCAGCTGGATAATTTCCAGTTTTCCTTCTAGAGTAACTCTGCTGTGTATGATTATAATTTATATGGGGTTTGAAAAGAACAACAAGAAGAGAACCAGAAATGATAAGAGTACCATTAAATCATAAGAAGATGCTGAATTTTTTTTACCAACTGATCAATAAGTGCATTAAATGAATACAATCAATAATTATATTTACCCCATTTTTATAAGGAAAAAAAATTACCAGAAATTCAACAGTTTCTTTCACAATACCATTATGTCTATGTGCTTACTCTATGGATGATAATAATAAATTAGCATTTTGCTTTTCTGACATTATTCTTCATTTCACACATAACAAGTATGTAATCTTATAAAGTTATTTGCAGGAATGCTTTTTTATTAAAATGAATATTTTAGTGACTAGTATGTCATTGAATTCAAGTTTGATTCTTAAATGCACATATAAAAAATTATGTTTGGGAAAATTTGACTTTCAATCATCAAAGTTAAAATTCTACTTCTCAATTGACATATATTTTGATTATGAGGTAATTTAATTCTTGTATTTTTTCAAATCTTATTTTAGGTCCAAATAATCCATGTGCTGGTTTGTTACATGGGTAAATTGTGTATTGCTGAGGTTTGGTGTAATCACCAGTCATCGGCGGGCACAGTGGCTCACACCTATAATCCCAGAACTTTGGGAGGCCAAGGTGGGCGGATCACGAGGTCAGGAGTTTGAGACCAGACTGGCCAACATGCTGAAATCCCGTTTCTACCAAAAATACAAAAAAAATATCTAGATGTGGTGGCGGGCGCCTGTAGTCCCAGCTTCTTGGGAAGCTAAGGCAGGAGAATCACTTGAACTGGTGAGGTGAAGGTTGCAGTGAGCTGAGAAAGCACCACTGCACTCCAGCCTGGGCTGCAGTGCAAGACTCCAACTCAAAATAAACAAACAAACAAACAAAATAAATGATCCCGTCACTCAGGTAATGAGCATAGTACATGATAATGAATTTTTCAAACCTAGCTCCCCTTCTTCCTTTTACCATCAAGTAGTTCCCATTGTCTGTTTTTTTCATCCTTATGTCCATGTGTTTTCAATGTTTAGCTCCCACTTGCAAGTGAGATCATGCAACTATGTTTCTCTGGGAACATGTAACATCAACTACAATATAGCTTAAAATGTTTTTCAATATTCATCAGTGACACAAGGATGTGTCAGCCACACAATGCCATACTTTCATTCTCCTGCCAGTCTCCCTTCTCTTTTGCCGCTGCTGCTTCTTAAACTCCAAGAGTAATGTTCGCCGCAGTAGTTAGAGAATAAGCTCCACCTCCGCGTGCTTATAGTTTCTGAATTACCAGGAGACTTGCCAAAAATCTTAATTTATTTTTTACATGCACCATTACCATACAGGATATCTAATCACATATATTTTCAGTAATTGATCAATTATAATAGATACTGCAAAATTCCTCAAGCTACAGGAGGAAAAGAGATGCTAAGAGAGAACTTAGATTATACAAAATTTGCATTTACCTGAATCACAATAGAAAATTTACTTCAGATCTGCCACAGAAATGGATATATGGCAGATGCTCAATATCTTCGTTCCAGCTTTTGCATTATTGGGAACAAACTAGCAATGAAAATACGTAGAATAGACTTAAAAATGAAGGTTAAAAAAAAACCAGTTACACAGTTAAGATTGCACAGTTTATTACAAATTTGGGTTAGGCACAAAAATATTTGGAAAAAACTGCATTTTTCATATGCATAAAATCTTTAAAATTGTTTTTAGTAATTGTTGTGTTAGGACATAAAAATAGTTTTCTGTTAATAAAGGGACTATGTATAATATTTAATATTCCCTTTATTAATATACCCCCTTATATATTACCTTTATATTTTCCTTTATATATTATATATGATATATAATTTCTGTTAATTAATTATACATAATTATGATATTAATAAATATTTCCTTTATATAATATATAGGAAGACAAAAATAGAGGGATCTACTACCTTAAACTGTTATATCTATATATTTGTTTATGTTTATCACAATATGCAATAATATTATATGTAGTATATAGTATACTAATATGTTATATATTAGTATTTTAGTACTAATATATTAGCATATAATATTGACAAGAAATAAATATTTCATAAGTACATTTAAAAGACTTGAAACCTCTACTCTTTTAATTTCTGACCTTTCCAGAATCCTAAGCCAAGTAAAGGAGAGCTATGGACTCATTCTAACTTCTAACTTTCAATCATCTATTTTTGTTAGACTTATTGCCTCACAGATAGGTAAAAATGAAGAAAGAGAGATAGAGTAAATCCCCTTAAATACACTGAGAAAAACTCCTTAAGTGTCTTCCTTAAATACTTCCCTTCAAAAAAATTTTCTTCCTCTGATTCCACTATATGAAGGTGATACATTATATTATATAATATGCTAATATATTATATATAATATATATTCCCATTATTATATTTCCTTTACTAACAGATAGTTATTTTATGTTCTACATATATAGTACTTACACTAGTAACTTATGACTGAGAAGATAACTCAAAGAAGAACCTAGGAAATTCATTGACATGAAAAAAATTAAAATAGTAGCCAGGAAGTAGTATTAGTATGGCCTACATTTATAGAGAGCATACTTAGAATTCTATTACTTTATTATTATTTTCTATAACATTTATGGTCTTCCATTTTTCTCTATGTAGTAAATTGAAATGCATTCCCCAGATCTAGCAATTCTCCCACCTCAGCCTCCTGTGTAGCTGAAACTGCAGGTGCACATCACCTTGCCCAGCTAAATTTTTAAAAAATTTTTATATAGATGAGGTCTCAGTATGTCTCCCAGGTTGGCCTCAACTGAAATGCATTTCACATTATATTACTTAGTCTAAGCTACTATTTTCCCTATTATTTTATATAATTACTGAGTTTGCTTTATATTGCCAAGGTTCCTATAAATAAAGTGGAATTGTATAAGGTTCAGTGATTTTTTTGGGGGGTGAACACAGCAACAACAAGCTTCTTAAAGACAGAAAGGACTCAACATTTCTGAAGAGTCTGACAGATCCCCTCTCAGAACTTACCTCTCTTAAGAACTGATCTGCTTTAGATGTTTGAATTTAATCATCCAAGGGGACCCTATGTATTATTTGGAGGTTAAATTAATCCTGAATGTGGTCTCCTGAGAATTGAATTAATCCTTGAGGAAGATTTTCAGTCCTATTAATAGCATAAATGATTTCCTAAATCTTTTTTTTTTCTAGACACATCTAGGTCATATTTGAACTGTAATAAAACCCCTTGTTTTCCAGGAAAACAATTCTGCACTCTTGGATAGATGTGAAGTAGTGTAGAAAGGCAAATTAGATGAGTCTGCTTCTTTAAACTGTTAAATCTATACATTTGTATATATCGATCACAACATGCGAGACCCTGGTTGATACTGTCTTGGTTTCTTTATACACAAGTTATCTAAAAAAGACCAATTTTACTCATTCCATTTACTCTTTACAACTGACTTCACTCCCAGCATCATCAGGGACTACTGGAAACCAAGGAGATCACATTCACGTTACTGACAACCATTAAAATATTTTACCATTACACTTAACATTCCTCACGATTCAGGAAATAACAATCCACAATGACTTTGTGGAAACTGGTAGGTAGTGTAAGAGAGGATGATGGGGTGAAGGTGTAATAGTGGAGGATGACAAGAAATAAATATTTCATATGTACATTTAAAAGACTTGAAACCTCTACTCTTTTAATTTCTGACCTTTCCAGAATCCTAAGCCAAATAAAAGGGAGCTACGGCCTCATTCTAACTTCTAACTTTCAATCAACTATTTTTGTTAGACTTATTGCCCTACAGATAGGTAAAAATGAAGAAAGAGAGATAGAATAAATCCCCTTAAATACACTGAGAAAAACTCCTTAAGTGTCTTCCTTAAATACTGCCCTCCAAAAAAATTTTCTTCCTCTGGTTCCACTATATTAAGGTGACACATAATTTTTTAAGGACTCACACAAATATTTTAAGTCCCCCTAGAATTATTTTACCTCATGTCTCCTGCCAGTATCACATGAACACAAACACAGAGTTATTTGGTATTTTGGAGAAAACTGATGCCTAAGAGCCTCTTGTTGCTATTTTGGGTATTGCCTGCTGTCCCGGTACTAGTGCCAGCTTGAATCCATTAGTAAATAATGCAGTGTTTTGAGGCAAAATCTCTATTTGAGTTCTGAGTTTTCTCATTTCACAAATTCACTAATAATTGTGAAATATTATAACAGTATTTTGGGCCAAGTTACTGGAGGGAAAAACATTTCTGCCAGGCACATTTCTATATAGGCAGCATCACATTTCACCAAAAACAAACAAAAAAAACCTTCCTGGAAACTAGGTCATTATGTAAATTGCCATGAAAAGCACAGTGTTTTTCTTGAAGATTAATGTGGTTGTACTTCTGATCAAATAGTTTATGTTCAATAAATAAACTTTTATATTGATTTTAGAAGAATAAATGTATATCAATTCTATTAAATAAACCATAAAGTTTAACATGAACTTCAATGTGCTATAGACTATGTATTGGTCACAAGAATAAACTTCTATAGTATCATATATATAACTAGCCTAATGTTATTCTATTACTGTGGGTATAATAAACACTCAATACATTATTGTTATCATATTAAGAGCTTTAAAATATATTTTTGCCATCTCATGAATTATATCAAATCCTTGAGATCATTTTGATAAATTCTCATTAAAATACTTTTCAATCAAGTCACAAATAACTTTATTTTCTATAAGTACATTCATTATGCACACTTTGAATTTACATATTTCAAAAGTCTTATCTACTCACAGTTTACAAGGCCTGCACTCAGAAAGTGTGAGTGCTTGGGCACAATGTCATTTTATTATCCATTCTAAATGTGTTTTAAATTTTAGGTTAAAAAAGTTTATATTTAACATAATCAGTGATGTGATTTAAGTTTGGTTTATAATTTTACTATTTATTTATGTTTTTCTTAATTTCATTATTTATTTGTGTTTGTTTTCTTTTATTCTTATTCGTCTTTCTCCTCCCTCCTCCTACCTTTTTCTTTTTTTTTTTTTTTTNGGCAGGGTCTCATTCTGTTGGCCAAGCTAGAGTGCAGAGGTGCAATCATGGCTCACTCACCCACTGCAGTGTTGAGCTCCCCGGATCCAGCAATCCTCCCACCTCAGGCTCCTGGGTAGCTGGGACCACAGGTGTATATCACCTTGCCTGGCTAAATTTTTTAAAACTTTTTCTAGAGATGAGGTTTCACCATGTCTCCCAGGCTGGCCTCAAACTCCTGGCCTCAAGTAATCCTCCTCCTGTGCTTCCCAAAGGTGCTGGCATTAAGCCACCGTGCCTGCACTTCCTTCTTTTTATGTTATTTGAATAATGCTTAGTATTACATTTTAATTTTCTATTTTGGTTTTCACTATATCTTTTTATACAGTTTTTAAAATTTGTATCATTATGGATTAAACTGCAAATAATCAGTTTTTTACATTCCAATTAGAGCCAGTATTTTCCCATTGTGTATAGTTTATTTAGAATTCTGAACCACCATCTAGTTCCCCTTATCTTGTATCCTTTATATTATTTTTCTGTATTATTTTTATAAACAATAAAAACCCCATTAAAATATTTTTTTTTTTTTGCTTTCAACACTCAAACGCATTTTAAATATCTTAAGAACAATCCATTATATTGACTCAGATATATATTGTTTTGGTTGTTCTTTCTTGGTTCCTAATTTCCAAGTTTCCTTCTGGAGTCATTTCCATTATACATACAAAGCTTTCTTTAGCAATTAAAGCATATCTGATAACAACAACAACAACAACAAAAAACAAACAAAAAAAACAAACAAAAAAACCTTCCATTTTATTAGTCTTCATTTCATTCATGAAATTCATTTTCCTTAGATACACAATTCTGGATTGAAAGGTTTTTAAGCACTTTACAAATATCATACCACTTCTTCCTGGCTTTCAGTTTCTGATAGAAAATCCAGTTATTCAAATTGTTCTTGTGTTTCCCCGTTTCACACTTTTGACATTTTGAACCAGATAATTAATTATTGTATGTATGTGGTAGAGGGATTTTGAGGGTGTTCTGTGCATTGCAGGATGTTAAATGACACTTTTGCTCTCTGTCCATTCTCCCCTTCAAGTCATAACCAACAAATATGTGTCCATACATTGTCCTTGAGGGAGTAAGTGCCCCCTGTTGAAAACCATTGCTCTACAGATATGTATAAACCCCTCTAGATGTTTTCAAGACTCTTCCTTGTCTTAATATTCAGCAGTTTCATAATAATTTATTTCGGTAAGAATTTCTGTTGGATCCTCATTTGGGAATAGCTGAGTGGTTATAGGTTTTTGTCTTTCACCATATTTTCAGCCATTACATCTTCAAATATTTCTCAGCACTGACATCTTTCTCCTTTCTTAGTATTGTGAGGATGCAAATACTAGATTTTATGTTGTTTTCCCATATGTCCCTGAGACCCTAATAATTTTGTTCTCAATCATATTTTGCTCTGCAGTTTGTTCAATTTATTTGATTTTCAAGTTCAATTGCCAGTTCACTGATCCTTTGCTATCTTAATTCTGCTACTGCGCCCATCTTCTGAGGTTGTTTTATCTCATTAATGCATTTTTCAGTTCTCAAATTTTCCTTTGGTTCTTTGTTGCTTTATTTTTTGCTAAGTGTTTTAATCTTTCCATTCATTTCAAGAATGCGCCTTCTTTTTATAATTGCTACTTTAAAGTTTTTTTTCAGATAATTCTAACAACTGTTTCATCTCCCTTTTAGTTATTTTTTCCCCATAAGAATTTATATTTTCCTGACTCTATGCAGAGAAATTTTTTATTCTATACTGGAAATTTTCAATATTATTTTAGGGGAATCTGAGTCTTAATTAAATCTTATAGAGGATGTTTATATTTTTGTTAGGTGAAGGCCAAAAGTTCTAACCCACTTCCTGTGGGCTGTGGTGCTAATGTTTGTTCCATTTTCAAAGTCTTTTCTCTGCCCCTAGGATCTGTCTCTCCTAATTATATAACTCAGTAACTTTGCCAGGCTGAATAATGACTCTCATGGATATCCATGTCACACTCCTAGAACATGTGATATTACTCCATAGGCAAAATGGATCTTGCAAATGTGATAAAGTTAAACACTTCAAGAAAGGAGATCTTGATTATTCAAGTGGACACTATATGCAACCACAACTCTCCTTGTAAGTGGGAGGCAGAGGGAATTTGGACTACAGCAATGAGAGATGTGATGAGGAAAGCAAGTGAGTGGAGTGATATGTCATGGCCAAGGGATGACAAGAAAAGGTGGCAGGAAGTTGGAATAAGCAAAAGATGAATCTACCCTGGTCCTCTAGAGGGAACCAACTATGCCAACCCATTTATTTTAGCTTCATAAGACTTCTCACTTCCAGAACTATAAGACAATAACTTTGTGTCATTTTAAACTACTTTGTTATATTTTGTCAAAGTACAATAGGAAATTAATAAAATGACCATTTTGGCAACTGAGGTTTATCTCTTTTAGTACACATTTCAAATCGTTGATTTGGCATGTTGATCAGGATAAGATCTACACATGCTTAATTTAGAATTAAGCCAGGGAGCTCACAGACAAATTTTTGGGTTACTTTTTCCCCATCTTCTTTATCTCTGAATAATCTCTCTGATATTTGCTGGTTTCTTTTGGCCTTCTGGGTAGAAAATGTGTTCTTTGGTTATCTTTTTCTGCTGCTGTGATTCAGAAAATGCATACATATCTTAGGCTAGGCATCAGGAGACCAGAGAGAGAAAAAGAGCAAATGGATGAGGGGAGTTGCCCCACACTCTTAGAATGACAGCTCCACCAATTAAAGAGAAAGAGTAGCTTTCCTCTGAATTGGGGTTCCTGTGGCTCCTTTGCTGTTAAGGTCATGGACTCCCTAGGATTTCTTGGCAACCAAGGCTGGAGAGAGTGGAGGAAAATAATGATAAAATTCACATTGTCTAAAAATTGTTGAGTTCCATTGCCATCTTCTTGAACTGGGTTTTGGGGTCATATATACACTTCAATGTCTCAGTCTACAAAATCAAATCCAAGATTAAACAATAAAAGAATTGGAAAAATCTTCCATTTCCAAAATTGTTTATAACAAAAACATAATCTCTTGAATTGTACTATGTTCATTCAATTAACTTAAATTAAAAAATCATACCTATATGAATAGATTGCAGTTTACTCAAACAAACACAACTGTAAACATGACAGATGTTTTCCAAGAATATACAACATGGGAGATAGAATTTAAATCAGAATTATTTTCTGTGGATTTCCTAATTATTAAACATTTTTTTCTTTTTGACACAGAGTCTTGCTCTGTTGCTCAAGCTGGAGTGCAGTGAGGCGATCTCGGCTCATTGCAACCTCTGCCTCCTGAGTTCAAGTGATTCTCCTCAGAATCTCCAAGTAGCTGGGATTACAGGTGTGCACCACAACGCCCAGCAAATATTTGTATTTTTAGTTGAGACGAGCTTTCAGCATGTTCACCAGGCTGGTCTAGAACTCCTGACCAGCAGTGATCCGCCCACCTAGGCCTCCCAGAGTGCTTGGATTACAGGCATGAGCCACCACACCTGGCCTAAAACATTTGATTTTAATTAGATCATGTGTAAGAGAAAACAATAATTTTATTCAATGACAGTGGGCCCTTTTTTGGTATGTTTATTTCTGTAAGTGGACAAACCAGTCAGTGGCTTTATATCAATATATGTATATTTTACAATATGAGTGGAAATTCCATAGTAAATAAAGATATTAAGGCCACATATAATCCATCAAGCTTACTGGTATATATGGTTTCAGCTATAGGATGACGTTTGTCATAAAAATATTTTAAAATATTTTGTTTGTTGTTGTGAATATATAATGAGATTTTAATTCTTAATGTGTCCTCTAGAAATCACCAGATAGGGATCAAAAGCACATAGCAAGTGTCTAGCATATAACAGGGACTAAGTAAATGTCAAAAACAAAAAACCAAAAAAACCCCAACAACTCCACGAATCTGGACCAATTAAATGCAAGCATACATGAGTATCATCAAAGACAAGTTTAGAAGTAATAGCTCATATACATCTATGAAAACATTATCTCTTGGCCATTGCTATGTTAGTTGTTAGTCTTGATAGACACTTAGAGAAAAATTTGAAGATATGTTAGCTACAGCTGAGTTATTATATAAATTACTGTGTAACTTTTCTACTTCTGATTTTAACACTTTGATAAGATCAAATCTGTTTTCAAATAAGAATAGAATATCTGATACCCTGTTTAGTTGATAAATTTTGTGAATTATTGCAAAAGAAAATATGCTCTAGTGGGTAAGTCGAAAGACCTATTAGATTGATAGATTACTTAATTCATTCATTTATTCAGCAAATATTTTTAAAATGTGCTTATGTTACGGATAAATAAGATATAACTTGTCTTAAAAGAGCATAACATCAGCTGAGTATTAAACAAATAACTGCAGTGAATGTGATAAATACCTAAATAAACGGGGGAAGGAAGAATAGAGTGAATCATTCTTACTTCAGGGTCATGGAAAATCTTACACATATAAACTTCCTAGCAGGATCTTAAAGGGGGAGAAATTTTCTAGGAATTATGATGGCAAAGAGAAGATGGGGGACATTCCAGAAAGAATCTTGAAATATGGCATACTTGGGGTACTACAACTTTTTCACTCTTTTCAAATGATCAAATGGAGGGGAGGAGCAGAGTGAGAAATAGGCATGGGTCAAATCGCAGAGAGCCTTGATTATATGCCATGTGTCTGTGTGAGTGCGCACACACGCACCTGTACACACACGCACTTAAACCTTCTTAGGCTTCAAAAAGCTGCCTCTCAAATATTTATTCCTAGGTCTGGGCCCTTTCTTGATGTTCAGACATATTTCCAACTACTTTCTGAGCATTTCATATTGGTACTCCACCAGTGTTTTAAAAACAATGTGTTCCAACTGGAACTCATTCTCTGTCATTCTCTCTTCCTCTCCCAGACTCTTTCAAACCAAAGCCATTACCCACAACTATAGTGACAAACTTGAATGAATAAGGGCCCTTATCCCACTTTCATAAATGTTTATGTTTGCATTAGAAACACATTTTTAAAATAAGTTGAAACTTCTGCAACTGCACTTTCCAACATCGTTTTGACACAAAGCTGGGTTGAAAATTTGTGGGAAATAAATAGTAGGGAACTGTGGTGATCAAAGACTGGATAAGGTAGGCATTTTCCACACACACACACACACACACACACACACACACACACACACACACACAAAGATATATATTCTAGGTAAAAAGATTTAATTTCAGGTAAGAGAAACTGGTTATAAAACTAATAAAGAACCCTGAATAGACTGTCACCAATCTACATTTCCATATATTTGAATGTTGCTTCTTCCTCTACCACATGAACAAGCTATTTGAGCAAAAACAGAAATGGACAAGAGACAGAGGGCAGAGAAAGTCAGAAGTGCTTGGGAAAGAAGTACAAAATAGTTTGATTAACAGTGTACTTTGGGCAATTTCAGTTGTCTTTGGAACATAAATTATGAACAAGAGAATGTTGGAATTCTGTTTGTATTGGATGTTATCACTGTGATACTAACGCTGATTCTCCACAATAAAAATTTATTTCTGAGCTAAATAAATATTTGTCAATAGGTATATTATAGAGAAAAAATATCAGACTCATTTCTGATAATTCATGCTGAGAGAAAAATAAATGAACTCACTATGTCTTATGTGATAGTCATGCATTTTCATTTTCACTTTCAGGGTGTAGCACTGTAAATGTCGGAAATAACACTATCAGGAAATATGATTATTCTGGAATATATTTGAAGACAGTTGAGCCAAAATATATCCAAAACAGTTTAAGGTAAAAAAAAATTGCAGCAATATATCTCAAAAAATGATTTTAATTGTGTAGACTCTATTTTCTTACAGTTAAATGTGTCTGTAGAAAAGAACCTAAATGTCTTCAAATTTTGAATATTTGCTTCACTCATAACATGCTTAATATTAGTTGGTTTACTTGTTTATATAATAAGCTTTCATTAAAATGTTCTGCATGTAACAGATAAAAATATCACAAAACAATAATTTTATAAAGAAAGCAAGAAAGCTTTCAATTTTCAGTCTACCTGTAGGTTTTATCATGAAGTCAAAATATTATTTATTTTGTGTAAATTATAAGTATAGATTTTCCTAATTATTAGTGAACTCTCTAACAAGAGATAAGTTAGCATCAGTGTTACCATTCTGATAAATATTTCTCATTCACATCAAATTTAATTTGGCTTGAGTAATAAATCTTTATTTTGTGCTTAGTCTTGGTTCCCAGACTTTATTAAATAAGTGATGCATATAATTTACTTTTTTTTCCATTAAATCATTACTTTCTAGGTCAAGAAGGTTATAGTCATGAAATTCCACAATAATATTATCTTTATAAGATTTGTTTCCATCATTTCACATAAATTATATCTGTTTAGACTGTCTATTACTAGGTGAAGAATTCCTTTTGTTCAATTCTGCTTTTACTTTTTGTATCTAATAATTAATGTGTCTTAAGTGATATATATATATATATTTATTTGGTGGTCTATAATTTTTATTATTTTTTAGTTATGTTCTTTCAAGATAATTAGATTTTACAATTTTTACTTTGATACTATTGATCCTGGATTGCTATCTTAATAAATACATGGGTACATTTAAATATTTTGCTAAAAAGCAGCAGTGTCAGTCTTAATGTGTTTGAAAAAGTCATAATTAATTCTTAAATATACATATCAAAATATACATATTAAAATAAATGTTATGTATATATTCCACACATATTAATGTTTGATCTTCAAAAATGAGCTTATGAAATACAGAATGATGCTGTCATAAGCCAGATTTTTACCTAGAAGTAAAAGAATATCTATAGATTGAAAGGAGTGCTTCAAATAGAGTAAGAGTAATATGCTATGAGAATACACATGCCCGAGTTTCTACATAGGCAGCAGGCAGACGATAGGGGTGGCTTCCCAGAAGAGACAGCACACAGCTGAATTTCAGGGATTAATAGCAGCTAACTAGGAGCAAATAAAATGAAAGATCATTCCCTATTGAGTGAACAGTATATGTAAACTCACAAAAATAAACCCACAAAAAAAAAGACAGATTATGATATTCCAGAATTGCTAAGGCAGCTCTCGTAGACCTAAAGCATAGAGAGTGTAGTTAGCAACAGCAAGAGGTTAGAATGAACAAGGCATTTTGGTGCTTATATCACAAGAGCTATATCTCAGCATATTCCCGTGATGATGGAGTTGCTCAAAAAGTTCCCTGTTTTCTACATAGCCATATTCTGTGTCCCACATCCCTGCACCCTATTCAAAGTTGAAAAGAGTAGGCAGAGCATCTGAAAAAAGCCAGGCAGGCAATTTGTAGAACTGATAACTTTTTGGGTTTTATAATCTAGCCATTCTAGATATCTAGGAAATTAATATGCCTTACCTCCCTTTATCAAATTTTTAGTCAGCACTTACAACTGTATAGATTTGCAGAAGAATCTTGAATGTATTGGCCATGGACAGAAATTCCAGGTCTGAAAATAAAAAGCACAGAAAAAAATAATGTAAATATGCATATAATGGAGATACTATTTTGTCAAGGTCAAAAAAATTGAATTGCATTTAATAAGCCAAAAGAAATGTTGCCCATCATCAAATAGTTCTGAACAACTGGAATTACAATCTATCTTACATGACTGAGATATTTATGAACTCTTGACAGCTAATTAGAATTTTTTAAATGTTATCATGAATAGATGGACTGATAGGTAATATTTATAAGTGGGTCCATTTATAAAATTCTTTTAAATTTCAATAGTCAATTCATATTTTATTGGTTTAATTAGTTTGGACCAATTAGTTAAATAGTGTAGAATTACTAGGTAGATTTCAAAAAACTCTGATACATATTTTATTCAAGAATTAATCTGCCTGACTTTTAGTTGCATAATTACTTTTCTAAAGCACACACAAATAATGAAAGTACTCTAGGGGAGACTGACATTTATTATGTAACTACTAAATGATTAATTACCATTAATAAACTTTCAAAATGACTGTAAAAGATTTTATGATCTATGGAGAAAGAGATCAAGATCTGGAAAAATTAACAATTAATCCAATAGCAAACATTAGAGCCTGTGTTTCTATACTGGTCTAATTTAAAACCAATATTTTTTCATATATAACTCTATAGAGTATTTCATTTATAAAATGGACATTTGTGCCATTAAAAAGAATTACTTTTTAAACATCATGGATTCTCAGCTTTCTTTGAAATTCACACTTACTTATTTGTGACACAGAGCTGAACCCTCTTGACTTCTACCAAAACCGTAGTACTATACTGATTTCATAACAGGTCATAGTTAGTAATATGTGTTAGATTCTGAGGATAATAATTTATAATTATACTAATTTCAACTTAAATATGTTAAAAGTAACCATACAGCTGATTTTAAGTCAATTGTGCTCAACTCTGACTACGCGTTATACCACTAGTGGTATATTTAAAGAAATATACCCTTGCCCAGGGCCCATCATACAGCATTTTTATCAGAAAAGATGAAGAAGGAAAAAGGCATTAGGATTTCATAAAGTTGTCTAGGTGATTTGATTGATCAAGTAGAATTGAGAAGCAGTACTTTTAAATTTGAGCCTTTTATTCAATAAAATACTGGAAGTCTTGGCCAAAGCAGTTAGGTAAAAAGAAGAAATAAAGGATATTCAATTGGAAAGGAAGAAGTCAAATTAGCCTTGTATACAAGGTCTTATATGTGGAAAAACCTAAAGACTCCACCAAAAAAAAACTGTTAGAAATGATAAATGAATTCAGTAAAGTTGCAGGATACAAAAATCAACATGCAAAATCAGTAACATTTCTGTATGCCAACAATAAACATCCTGAAAACAAAATCAAGAAAGCAATCTCATTTACAATAGCTATAGAGAATATAAAACACCCAGGAATTAATTTAGTCAAAGATGTGGAATACCTACACAAGGAAAACTACAAAAAACTGATGAAAGGTATTGAAGAAGATACAATAAATGGAAAAATATTCTATGATCATACATTAGAATACTGTTAACATGACAATACTATCCAAAGCGTTTTATGGACTCAATGCATACCCTATCAAAATACCACTAACATTCTTCACAGAAATCAAGAAAAAATATCCCTCACTTTGAGAGGCTGAGGCAGGCTGATCACAAGGTCAGGAGTTTGAGACCAGACTTGCTGACATAGTGAAACCCCATCACTATTAAAAATACAAAAATTAGCTGGGTGTTGTGGCATGCACTTGTAGTCCCAGCTACTCGGGAGGCTGAGGCAGGAGAATTGCTTGAACTGGGGAGGCGAAGGTTGCAGTGAACCAATGTGCCACTGCACTCAAGCCTGGGTGACAGAACAAGACTCTATTAAAAAAAAAAAAATCCTGAAATTTACATGGAACTCAAAATCTCCCACATAGCTAAAGGTATCCCGAGCAAAAAGAACAAAGCTAGAGGCAGCACACTTCAAATATAAAACTACAATAATCAAATTAGCATGGAAATGACATAAACGTGGACACATAAACCAATGGAACAAAGTAGAGAACACAAACATAAGTCTGTACATTTACAGCCAACTAATTTTAAACAAAGGCATCAAAAAACGTACAATAACAAAAGAACAGCTTCTTCCATAACTGGTGCTGGGAAAGCTGTATATGCAGAAGAATAAAATTAGATCTTTATCTCTCACCATTCACAAAACTCCAATCAAAATAGATGAAAGATTTTAATCCAAGTCCCGAAACTATGAAACTGCTAGAAGGAAATCTTGAAAGAACATCCCAGGACATTGAGTCTGGGCAAAGAATTTTTGTGTAAGATTTCAAAAGGACAGACAACAAAACCAAAATTGGAAAAATAGGCTTATACCAAGCAAAAAGCTCTGCACAGCAAAGGAAACAATCAACAGAATGAAGAAACATTCCACAGAATTAAAGAAAATATTTGCCAACTATCCATTTGACAAAGGATTTATAACAATATATAAGGTTCTCAAATAGCTCAATAACAAAATCCCAGTAACTCAATTAAAAAAATTGATCTGAATAGACATTTCTCAAAAGAAGACATGCAAATGGCAAACAGGTATATGAAAAAGACTCAACATCAATAATCATCAGGGAATTGCAATTAAAATCACAATGTGGTATCATCTTAACTCAGTTACAGTGACTGTCATCAAAAAGACAAAAAAAAAATAGCAAATGCTGATGAGGATGTGAAGAAAGGGAAACTCTTTTATACACTGTAGTTGGGAATGTAAATTAGTACAACCATTTTGGGAAATGGTATGATGTTTCCTCAAAAAACTAAAAATAGAATTACTATGTTTTCCAGCAATTCCACTATTAGGTATAAATCCAAAAGAAAGGAAGTTAATATTATCAGAGAGATATTTTCACTCCCATGTTTATTGGTGCACTAATCACAACAGTCAAAATATGGAATAAACATAAGCACCCATCCATGGATAAATGAAGAAAATATGGTATATATACACAATGAAGCACTATTCTGCCATGAATAAAAAATAATGAAATTCTGTCATTATCAGCAACATGATGGAACTGGAGGTCATTATGATAAGTGAAGTAAGCCAAGTGCAGAAGTACAAATATCACTTTGTTGTTCATATGTGGGAGCTAAAAAAGTGGATCTCACGAAGATAGAGATTAGATTGGTCAAGAGCAGATTAGTTCCCAGAGGTGGGGAAGGGAAGGGAGAAATGGGAAAAGGAAGGGAGGAGTGGGAAATAAAATGAAGTCGATTAATTTGCACAAATACACACTTAGGTAGAATAAAGAAGACCTGGTGTTTGATAATACCAATAGGATGACTATAGTTAACATTAATCTTTATTGTACATTTCAAAATAGCTAGAAGAGAACAATTTGAATATTTCTAGCATAAAGAAAAATGTTTAAAGTTATGGTCAGTTCAATTACCCTAATTTGATTATATAAATGTGTCAAACTATATGAACTCACAATGTATGTACATCTATTATATATATAAAAAATAAAAACTTTAAAATCCCAATATAAAAAAATTGAGTCAGAGTGATATTGTCCAAAATCTAACATGAGAGAATAACATAACGAACTGTTATGGTTTGGGGTTTTTCATAGCTTACTGTGCTGTGCAATGGAAACTTGCTGCAGTTGTCACTTGCTATAAGCTATTGAGTGAATAGATTCCCCTGTAGGGGATAATGTTTCAAACTGTGTTGCTAATCTATCCAGTGTATGACTTTCAAAATGACATATGGCATTTTGCCATTTTAAAGCTACTTAAGTAACAGACAATTCTTTCCATTAATATACAGAAAAAAATGTCAATTATGGGTACACGTAGTCAAATTACCTCTTTCTACTTTTTGCTTTAATAAATGTATAATATGTACTTGATATAATACAAAAATATTTATTATATTACTTGTTATTTTAAAAACATTGATTTTAATGGATAAGTGATTGATTTTCCAAAATTCATATGTACTTATAAACACAGATTTAAATTAATGATACATGAAGAGTAATCTAATTTTCTCCCTGAATAAAAATAACATTAAGTGCAAATACATAAATAATGTAGTAAAAACAAATAAAAGTGAAATAGAAAACATATGATAACATCAGGCATAATAAATATAGCTATGTGATGTTTAAAATAGGATTGTTAGGGAGGGAGGCAGAAATCTTGAAGTCTTATTAGCTTGCACACTTTCCACTAATGTAGATGAAACATATATAAAATTCACAGGATAAATTGACATTAAATATATAACGAAGGAAACATACTAAAAGAAATTTATAGGAATAATTACCAGTTACAAATTAATAACATAAAACTCACCAAACACTAACTTTACATGTTTATTTATCCATCTACATATAGAATAAAGACATTGATGTCCTGTAAACACAAAGCAACATTATGAAATAATGCATTATTTATGACATACTTTGTGAGAAGAATGACTGGCCTTAGGAAATTTAACATTTGAGGTTGCCTAAACACTGTTGTTACATGTTCTTTTTCATATCATATTTACTTGGCAATTGCTTTAAAATATTTTGATGTATTCAATCTATTAACGTATTTCAACTTGAAGAGTTTTAATTATAAAATTTCTCTTTACTATTTTTTCTTTATTATACACTGTTCTTTTAAATCTTACAAAGTACTCCAAATATATTTTTTTAATTTATGAAATCAAATCAGAGTCTACATTTAAATTCTCTTTTCTTTATAAGCATAGATGTATATTCACATAAACACACAAAATTAAATACACATGACAAAATGGAAAACATTCGTTAAGAGTATACTCTTTGTATTTGACAACAAAGTATTTTTATTGTATATGAGTAAGTTCATATTGAAGAAAGAGAATTCGAAAGAAGGCATCAAGACAAACTGAATGTGTATTTATTGTTCTTTTGTATTTTAGATTTAAATTTAATGTAATTCAAGAATTAAGCCAATCAAATTTAACATCATTTTTGAGTTAAAAAAGCATTTTTGGCGAATGGACCTCTAGGGAGTGACATTCATTTTAAATGTACTCCTAAGTTGGACAGCAAGCACACTATTTTGTCCTTCCCAAACAGATTCCTGCCTTTGTAACTTCATTTATCTTTATTTTCAAAACTGCCTCTTATTAAAGTGTATTTTGCTAAGCCTTCATACTTTGAAAGCATTTATGCCCTGTAAACATAAAGCAGCAATTTGCTGCTTTCATTCTGCCAAGTGAAATTGAATTCTAAATATGAAACTATGTTGTGTATGTTTTTTTAAGGAAAAAATCTCCCTCAAATTGACCTCCTACTTGAGTTCATTTTGTTTGATCTACTCAATCTCAAGGACATTTTGCCATTAATTATAAGCTAGAATGAGTATTTTCAAGGGCATGATATTGTGTATTTATGACAACAGAACTAACTGGAACTTATTAATCATACCCACTGTCCTTTGTTAGAATTCCTAGGATAGAGTGCCTGTTTTTGCAGTACCACTTTATCTCACTGTCTAAAAACTAAGTTGTCTCTAAGTTGCCCAGCTATATTTCACAGCATTTCTGCAAGGATTGTTCATCAAATACTTTAACATATAACTGTTACTATTTTAACTTGATTAAGTTTTTCCTAAATGACTAAGGATGATTTCAATGTTCATGAATGTAAAACTGGTTGTAATGCCCCTTGATTCTTTCTATCTTGGAAGACAAAATGTCCAGCCCGTGACTTGTACAAAATAAGCTTTCTATTGTTATATTCTGAGGTTACCAAGCCACATGAATATGACTTTCTTAATCATTGGATTTAAAGTAACATGAGAACCACCAGAAGTTTTGAATCACAACTACAAGTGAATTTTATAATATTTTAGGTTTAAATATCATTAACTCAAGGTCAGTTTTAAGAAATTCTTCCACGTATGCAGTTGAGTCATGTAAACAAGGAGAGTTTAACATCATGAAAAATTATCTTCCTACTGTTCACACTTTATAGGCAACATTAATTTTATAAGTTATTTCTCCTCCCCAGGATGCCACAGAGAAAGGAAATTGACTGAAAATCTCACCAAAACTGAATATAATAAAGTTAGTCAATAAACTATTAAGAAAATAGCACCTTCAGCAAAAATTCATCAGGAATACACCTTGATGTTTACAAGTATTACTTGTTGCAGTGAGGGACAATATATAGCATGGGGAAAATGTGTTTCTCAGTAAAAGACGTTAGAGCAAAACTTGTACAGTATTTGGACTTTGGTTAGGTAATTTGTGGGAGTGCCTGAGGAAGCAGATATTTGCTTGAAATTGAATGCTGACATTAATTAGGGGCAATTCTATCATTCAGTATCTCAATGAATCTTACCTATAAGAAAGGGAGCCTGGAATGAAGAAAAAACTGTATTCGCTGCAGAATTCACAATCATCACTCACGTTAGCCAAGAGAGGACACTTTGTGAAATATATTTGTTTTCTTTTTATATTTATCAACGTTTCAGAATGTCCTTATCCAAACTTAGTATTCTGCAAGATGGTTTATGCCCAACTGAAGAACAAAATGGTCAGCTTGTAATGAATAACACTGACATTTAGGTGGAAGCATCAGATCAGTTTCAGATATCAGAGGCTACTGTTATCTTTCTTATTAAGAAGTCTTCAATTTCTATGACTATGCTGTGAGAACAACTAAGGAGGGCTATGTCACCTGCCTCCACAAGTTGCCATTGTGGTTGCTGTTGGTTGGATGCAAGTCACAGCAACAGGAGATTTTATCACTTTCATTTCCATTACTTTATTTATTGCAGTGGGTCCTTGTTTGTTTTCTCTTCATTGGCAATTATTTTTTCTTTAGAAGAGTAATTTTCACCTTCCCACTTTATATGGAATACATTTGTGTGTTGAATACTTAGAAAATATAAGCAATGAGTAATAAAAATGACTTCTAATTCCATTATGTGGATAATTAATATTTTGACTTGCATGTTCCCAGTGCCCATGCATAAATACACACACACCCCTCCATGCATTTATATATCTCTATAGGTTAAAAAAATTGACCAAATTAATGTTCTTATATATACCTCAAAAAGGTCTAAAAACTGAAATCGTAGAATATTCAACTAGTGACTCAAAGCTTAGTCGTGCCCCAACTACAGAAATTTTAAGCTTGGTTTGAAAACAGATGCTTTAGAAAAAAAAATAATTCCTACACAGGATGGGCTTGTAACTGATTTCATTCTTCCATGTATGTATGACTGTATATAAATTTTCATTAATGTATAACCTATAAAAGTGAAAGCATGTTAACTAGGTGAACATGCCCATGTAATCACCATTTAAATAAAGACACAATGCAGTGTGAGCCCAGGAATCTTCTTTTTCATAAATTTTTAAATTTAAAATTTTTGTGGATATACAGTAGGTGTATATATTAATGAGGTATATGAGATACTTTGATACAGGCATGCAATGCACAGTAATCACATCATGGTAAATGGAGTGTCCATCCCCTCAAACATTTTTTCTTTGTGTTAAAAGCAATCCAATTACGCTCTGATTTTTGGTTCTTATGATGGTGCTTTATTGTATGTTGTATTAGAATGTTTCCACTCCGCTGATAAAAAGACATATCCTCTACTGGGCAGTTTACCAAAGAAAGAAGTTTAATTGGACTTTCAGTTCCACATGGCTGGGAAGGCCTCAAATTCATGGCGGAAGGCAAAGAGGCACAAGTTACATCTTAGTTGGATGATGGCAGGAAAAAATAGAGAGCTTGTGCAGAGAAACTCCCATTTGTAAAATCATCAGAACTTGTTAGACCCATTTACTATCATGAGAACAGCACGGGAAAAATCCAACCTCATGATTCAGTAATCTCCTACTGGGTCCCTCCCATAATACATGGAAATTATGTTATCTACAAGATGATATTTGTGTGGGGACACAGTACCAAAATGCCCCTGTCAAGTCTTGTATCTTCACATTTCAAATCCAATCATGTCTTCCCATGATTCCCCAAAGACTCAACTTATTTCAGCATTAACTCAAAAATCCACAGTCCAAAGTCTCAACCAAGACAAGGAAAGTCCCTTCTGCCTATGAGCTTACAAAATCAAAAGCAAGTTAATTACTTCCTAGATACAATGAGGGTACAGGCATTGGGTAAATACAGGCATTCCAAACAGGAGAAACTGACCCAAACAAAGGGGATACAGACCACATGCAAGTTCAAAATCCAGCAGGGCAGTCAAGTCCTAAAGCTCTAAAAATGATCTCATCTGACTCCATGTCTCATATCAAAGTCATGCTGATGCAAGAGGTGGGTTCCCATAATCTTGGGTAACTCTGCCCCTGTGGTTTTGCAGGGTGAAGCCTCCTTCCTGGCTGCCTTCACAGGCTGGCATTGCGTTTCTGTGACTTTTCCAACCACATAGTGTAAGCTGGCAGTGGGTCTACCATTCTGGGGTCTCAAGGACTGCAGTCCTCTTCCCACAGCTCCACTAGGCAGTATCCCAGTAGGGACTCTGTGTGGGGGCTCCCACCTCTTATTTGCCTTCTGCACTGCCCTGGCAGAGGTTCTCCATGATAATTCTGCCCCTACAGCAAAATTCTGCCTGGGCATCCAGGCGTTTCCATTCAACTGAAATCTAGGCGGAGGTTCCCAAACCTCAGTTCTTGACTTCTGCACCCTCTCAGGCTCAACACCATGTGGAAGCTGCCAAGCCTTGGGGCTTGCACCTTTTGAAGCCACAGCCCAAGTTCTAACTTGGTCTGTTTCAGCCACAGCTGGAGTGACTGGAACACAGGGCACCAAATCCCTAGGCAGCACACAGCACTGGGACCCTGGGCCTGGCCAAAGAAACCAGTTTTTCCTCCTAGGCTTCCAGGCCTGTGATGGGAGAGACTGCCAGGATGACCTCTGACATGCCCTGGAGATAATTTCCCCATTTTCCCCATTTTCTTGGGGATTAACATTCAGCTCCTCATTACTTATGAATATTTCTGCAGCTGGCTTGAATTTCTCCTCAGAAAATGAAAGAATCACTTTTGTTCTATTTCCCAGCAAGTTCCTCATTTCCATCTGAGACTACTGCAGCTTGGGCTTTATTGTCCATATTGCTATCAGCATTTTGGGCAAAGTCATTCAACAAGTTTCTAGGAAGTTCCAAACTTTACCACATTTTCCTGTCTTCTGAGCCCTCCAGACTGTTTCAACATCTCTGCCTCTTACCCAGTCCCAAAATTGCTTTGATATTTCTGGGTATCTTTTCACCAGCACCCCACTCTACTGGTATGAATTTACTGTATTAGTCCATTTTCACACTGCTAATTAAGATATACCCAAGACTGGGCAATTTCCAAAAAAAAAAAAAAAAAAAGAGGTTTAATTGGACTTACAGTTCCACGCGATTGGAGAGGCCTCACAATCATGGTGGAAGGCAAGGAGGAGCAAGTCACATCTTATATGGATGGTCGCAGGCAATAAAAAGAGAGCTTATATAGAGAAACACCCATTTTTACAACCATGAGATCTGTGAAACACATTCACTATCACAATTACGGAATGAGAATGACCCACCCCCATGATTCACTCATCTCCCACCGGGTCCCTCCTACAACACGTGGGAATTATGGGAGCTACAAGATGAGATTTGGGTGGAGACACAGAGCCAAACATATCATATATAATATAAAATATCATACGTAGTTAGTTGTTTAAATTTGGTATTCCTTCAGGGTGGACTATGAGTGGAAGTTTCCATTTGGCCCTCTTGCTCCCAGCTTCTCTAGGAGTCCTCTTTGTGCTTCTTCCTAAGCCCTGTATTACAACCTTCTCACTCTTCCACAAAGATAACCCTAATCTAATTTTTAATGCAGTATAGTTATTTTTCATGCCTTTAACTTCATATAAATGTAGTTATGCATCATGATTTACTTTGTGTTTGGCTGCTTTCACTCAATATCATGCTCCTAAAATTCATTTACTTTCTTTTGCGTAATAGTGGTTCATTCATTTTCAAGGAAACTACTAGCCCACTGTATAAATATTTTACAGGATTTATATTCATTCTACTCTTGATTAACATTTGAGCAGTTTCCGATTTTAGACTACTACAAATAAAGATGCTACGAAGATTTCAGTGCAAGTTATTTGGTGCACATATGCATGTAATCTATTCATATATTCCTTTGCCTGAGTTTGCGTGGTTGAAGAATATATGTATACCATATTTATCTATAGTCAATATTCATTGACAGTAGAGCTTACAAATTAGCAAATCATCTTTCAAAAATGATTGCACCAATTTACATTTACAGCGGTTAGTAAGAGTTTTAGCTTCTCCATATCATTGCCAATATTTGTTAGTCTTTTTATCTATTTTCCCACTTGATGATGCATTTTCACTCAATGGTATTCTCAGAGCAACAAATTTTATTAGTTTAAAAATGATTGAATTGATTTTTTATTTGTTGAAAAGTGTTTTTGATCTATTAAAGACATATTTGCTTAATCTGAGGGTAGGAAGCTAATCTGTGATGCTATTTTTAGAAGGTATGATATTGTCTATCATATGTTAATGTAAAAGCCACTGGAATTTATTTGGGATTGTGTTCATTTTAGTTAGATCTCAAGACTCATAATTTTACCTAGTCATCCAATTAAGATAGAAGTATTTATTGATCATTACTCATTATATGCAGGCATTAAAATATCACATGTGCCCCATAAATATTTATAAATATTGTGAAGCAATAAATAAACCTGTTCCTAGTCCCCATTTTGGACTACAGAATTTCAGAATTCTGAGACATATGGCCTATGCAATGTGATTTTTCAACTCCCCCATGGTATTCCAATATCCAGCCAGGGCTGAAAACCAGCCTGCATGTAAGCTTGATGAAATAAGATACTTTTGTCTATTTCTGTGTTGTTCACAGCTGTATATCCAAATGCCTAAAGCAGTCCCTAACACCCGGTAAATGCTTAATAAACATTTGTTGAGTGAAATTAAGAAGTATTGAAGATTATCCATTACTACTCTTTACAATGCTATGTGCAATATTTACAATGCTATGTCCATAGATGTGTGGGTAAGTTCTATAACTCTGTTATATAAAAATTTATTTTTTAATGGTACCTCAATATGTTAATTAAAATACCTTATAATAATTCTGTTAGTATTAGTTCTCCATTTTTTTTCTTAAGATCATCTTTATTATTTTCCCTTTTCTGGTATGTAGAAAGGCAATTAATTCCACTGCTAAAATACTTTTCAATTGTAAAAGATGATTTGTAGATTAACTTGGATGTTTTATTGTCAATATATTAACTTTGAATAATGGGTTTTTTGTGTGTATTGGTCAATCATTAAACTTTTATTTTCTTGTTACCTTTTGTGACAAACCAGACCTTTAGTACTCTAATAAATAAAACTGATGATTGCAGGAAGCTTTGTCTTGTTCTTAATTTCAGAAAAGGGGAGGGTTTTTTTAATTCTTCACTGTTAACTATGATGTTAATTGTTTCCATCTGTGGTTGTTTTCTTTCTAACTTAATGACGTCCTTCAATAATTGATTGCATTTATATCAATCTTCTGGTAAAAATTTCACCCAGTCTTTGTAGTTTTCCTTCACTTTTGAAAGGCCCTTTTCATGAACATAGAATTCTAGTTTGTCAATTATTTTCTTTCATCACTTTGAAGATGTCATTATTCTGGTTTTTTCCTTTATTTTTCTTTGACTACTTTAAAAAAATTTCTTTTATTTTTTGGTTGCAAGCTTGATTTTATTTATGTTTTTCTTGCTTAAGGTTTATAGCAAATCTTGAAACTGTAGCTTCAAGTCTCTTGTCAGTTTTAGAAAATGCTCAGCTATTATCGCATATATATATTTCTGCCTCATTCCACTCTGCTCACTTTTTTGGAGTCTAAGTACATATATTTTAGATTTTTTTATGCCTTGTCCTATACATCTTTTTCCTTTCTCTACATTTAGCTTAATTTCCGTTAATTTTTTCTTTAGCGTATACAGTTTTCTATGATCTAACTTTTAATTTGTTAATAAACTCTTTCATACAGCTAAGTCTCCAATTAAATTTATTTTGCCCCTAATTTTAATTTCTATATTTGTAAGTTCCAGATTTTCTATTTCATTTTCTATCATTATCAATGTTCTGTATGTTCTGTCTTTATATTCAACTTTTTGAATAATAATCACAATTATTTTAATCCTCATCCTCATGTATATTAACCTTAATAACAGTATCCTTTAAATCTGTTTCTATTATCTGCTTATTCAAGATTTTGGTAAAATTTTGCATTTTTGCATTCTTTTTCCATGGAAAATATGTATTTAAAAACATAAATATTAAAGCTTTGACAATTTTTTTTTTTAAGACAAGATCTCACTCTGTCACCCAGGCTGGAGTGCAGTGGCATGATCTCAGCTCACTGCAACTTCCGCCTCCCAAGATCAAGTTATTTTTGTGCCTCAGCCTCCTGAGCAGCTGGGATTACAGGCATGTGTTATCATACCTGGCTAATTTTTGTATTTTTAGTAGAGATGGGGTTTCACCATGTTGGCCAGGCTGGTTTTGAACTCCTGACTCCAAGTGATCCACCCACCTCAGTTTCCCAAGGTTCTGGAATTACAAGCATGAGCCACCACTCCCAGCCAATTTTTATCTTCTTCCAGGGTCTAGTACTTTTATTTTGAATCAGCACATGTCTAAAGACATCAGAACCAAATGTGGGGTCAATTCTCTGCATTTCCTTTATCTTTTTAAATATGCAATCTTTGATATCTCTTTCATGCATTTGAAACTCTCCTGTGTCTTGAATTTTTTTTTTTCAAATTTTCCACCTTCCATAGTCATTTTCAGTGATAATTTAGCCTGAAAAAAACTATTCCATAATTGCTTCAAGGAGAAATCTCTTTAATTTCTTTTTACTTTCTTCCTCCATAATTTTCAATTTCAACAGATTCTATAATTGGTAAAATTTTATATGTTCTTCCATTATACTAAAAAGAGCAGAAACCAGTCCCTTCTCATAAATTTCCACAAAAAAATGTCGACACCTAAAACTGATTTTGCAAGCAGTGTTTACTGGGGTCCAGAGCTGTAGAGGTGAGGAAGTGATGGGTGCAAAAGCACCACTTGCATCCACTTAAATTATTTCCTATACATCCAAGTGCCTGTACTATAAGCCCAAAGATCTGTATAAAATAGTTATATAAAGAACAAGTATTTTCTGGAAAGAAGAATTTATGAAAATTCTAATAAAAATAGCCCATGACACCAAGAACCAGTAAAAGGACAAACTTAATTAAGAAAGCAATCAACTGATGCCAGTACAAGGATATTTTATATGTCAGGATATACTGACAAGTACTTTAAAGCAGTTATCATAAAAGTGCTTTGAAAAGCAATTTTATATTCTTTTGAAACAAAGAATTAGAAATCTTGGCAAATAAATGTTTTAAGAATAAACCAAATGGAAATTATAACACTGAAAAATAAAATGACCAAAGTGAAAACTGGACGGATAGACCCAATAGTAGACTGGAGAAGACAGGGTATAGACTCAGCGGCATCAAGGACATATTAAATCAGGAACCTGTGCTACTTTTAAGTTTGGTAAAACCTTTTAAAGAACAAGAGATAAACGACACATTTCCAACAGGGGAATGCCTATTTGAATTACCACCGATTTCTAATTTCAAATCACAGAAAACAAAAGAAATGGAACATCTTTCAAGTGTTGAAAGAAAACACCTGTTTATCTATGAAATACACAAATGCACATTTACACGTGTATTGGAGAGATATATACACAATATTCATTCTATCAGAATCCTGGAATAAGAAGAGAAAAAAAGTAGGGTAAATAAAGTATCCAAATAAATAATAGTTGAATCCTTGCCAAAACTGGTGAGACAAATGAAACTATTCAAGAAGCTAAAGAATCCCAAATAAGGTAAACCCAAAGAAATCTATGTCAACACACATAATAATTAATCTTCTCAAAACTAAAGGCAAAGCAAACCAACTTAAAAGTAGCAAGAGTTAAAGGACACATTGCCAACAGGGGAATGCCAATTTGAATTACAGTATATTTCAAATCTGAAATCAGAGGAAATAGAAGAAAGTGACACATCACTTTTCAAATGCTGAAAGAAAATATCTATGTACATTTCATGTGCATATCTGTTAAGATAAAGATACTGTATTAGTCTGTTTTTATGCTGCTATGAAGAACTGCCTGAGACTGTGTGATTTATAAAGAAAAGAAGTTCAATTGACTCATAGTTTAGCATGGCTGGGGAGGCCTCGGGAAAATTACAATCATGGTGGAAGGTGAAGGGGAAGCAAGGCACCTTCTTCAGAAGGTGGTAGGAAGGAGAAGTGCCAAAGGAAGGGGAAAGGGCCCCTTTTAAAACAATCAGATCTCAAGAGAGCTCACTATCATGAGAACTGCATGAGGGAAGCCACTCCCATGATTATTACCTCCACCTGCTCTCTCCCTTGACACATGAGGATTCTGGGGATTATGGTGACTACAATTCTTAATGAGATTTGGGTGGAGACACAAAATCTAACCACATCAGACATATCTGGCAAGATAAATATATCTATAAATATGTTTTATCTTAAATATATGTGTGTATATTTAAGATGAAACATTTATTCATATATATATGAATAAATTACATATTTATTCACACACACACACACATAAATATATTGAGATGGAGTCCCACTCTGTGTCCCAGGCTGGAGTAGAGTGGTGCCATCTCGGCTCAATGAAAACCTCCATCTCCCAGGTTCAAATAATTCTCCTGCCTCAGCCTCCCATGTAGATGGGATTACAGGTGCCTGCCACTCCACACCTGGCTAATTTTTGTAGTTTAGTAGAGATGGCGTTTCACCATCTTGGCCAGGCTGGTCTTGAAATCCTGACCTCATGATCCACCTGCATCAGCCTCCCAAAGTACTGGGATACAGGTTTGAGCCACTGCGCCCGGCCAAATAAAAATTTTTTATCTGGTGTAACTATCTTTTATGAATGAAGGGAGATAAAGACATTTTCAGATTGAGGAAATGAAAATAATTTGCCTCTAGTATATCTACCATTAAAGAGTGGTCAAATAAATTTCATCAAAAGTAAATAAAATGATTTATAAAAAGAATAATGGAGCATCAAAATGAAGAACAATGATAAGAGCAAAAGATGAGGACATACAATAGATTATCTTTATCCTCATAAATTTTATACATTATGTTTGATGATTGAAACAAAAATGATAATATTATCTGGCACTCAAGGCAATTATATTTAAAAGAGGATAGGGTAGAGTGAGCTTAAGTAAAATCAAATTTCCAAACTTCTATTGATACCAGTAGATTAAGATAAGCCACAAAGTATTTTGTGACTAGTGACTGCTAATTAAAGCACACTGAAAAACCCTATAAATCACTGAAGATAAAATTCTAAAAAATGTTCACACAATCCACAGAAAAGAAATGAGGAATAGAGGAATAAAAAACAGAAGAGGCCAGGTGTGGTGGCTCACACCTGTAATCCCATTACTTTGGGAGGCTGATTCTCCCATTGTTCTTCATTTTGGGGTGAATCATGAGGTCATGAGATTGAGAAAATCTTTGCTAACACGGTGAAAACCCGTCTCTACTAAAAATATAAAAAATTAGCTGATGTGGTGGCATGCACCTGCAGTCCCAGCTGCTTGGGAGGCTGAGGCAGGAGAATCGCTTAAAACCAGGAGGCGGAGGTTGCAATGAGCCAATATCATGCCACTGCACCCCAGCCTGGTGACAGAGTGAGAGACTGTCTCAAAAAAATAAATATAAATAATAAAATGACAGAACTTGTAATAACAAAAACCTGAAAATAACCCAGTTGCCCTTAAATGAATGATATAATCTATAACATATCTATACCATTAAGAACTTTTCGGCAACCAAAAATAACCAATGATTAATACATAGAAGAACTTTGGTTGATCTGACAAGTGCTAAGTAAAAACACATCAATCCCAAAAGATTAAACATTGTCTATGAATTCATTTACATAGAATTATTGAAATGACAAAATTATAGAGTAGAAAATGGTTTAGTTTTGCCATAGATTAGAACTTGGGAGGGTGGGCAGGGTGGTATGGTAATAAAAGTCCAGCACAACAGGTCCTGTGGTTATGGAACTATTCTGTGTGTTGACTCAGTGATGAACACATAAATCTACACACAATATACAATTTCACAGACGTAAATACACACACAAGTGAATAAAAGTAGACCTCAGGAAATCTGAGTAAGAGTTGCAGACTGCATCAATATTAACACCTGGTTGTAACATAGTTCTATAGTTCTGTAAAATGTTACCATTAGAGGAAACTGAGTAAATGGTACACAGCATTTCTCTGTGTTACGTGTTACAACTCCACATGAATGCACAATTATCTCAAATTAAAAGTTCTCTTAAATAATGAAAAAATTATCTATTTTAAAAGAATGTTAGCTACCTAAGTGATTATTTTGTTTTATACCTAGATGAGTAATTTTGCCTTAAATTATTTTTGCCTTTTGTCCAGCAAAGAGTTGTGCTATTTTTGTAAGCTCTGAATCAAATCAATCATTTAAAGTAGTTATCCAATCAAACCAAATATAAACAATAGATTTTTCTGTATAATAGATCAATGTCACCTTGATCCTCTTATTTGTTGTCACCAAAATGGAGAAAACTTGAGTGAACTGTAAACTTAATGATTACAAGGTCCTACATTTGAAGATTCTTGGCTCTAGAAAAGTGAGGAAAAAATAAGGAAAAAATAAAAATAAAACAAAAAATAAAATCTAAACTTCTTTTGGTAGATCATATTGTTGTTCAAAATATCCAGTCTTCCTTTACTGGATATTTTCTAGAGTCGAGATTCTTGACTCTGGAAAAGTAAGAAAAAATAAGGAAAAATTAAAATCTAAACTTCTTTTGGTAGATCATATTGTTGTTCAAAATATCCAGTCTTCCTTTATACATCTTGCTACATAAGAAGTATATATTTTAGATCACAGAATTGAGACTGGGTTATCAGAATTGCTTTGTGAAATAAAATGTGAGTAAAAAAGAACCTGTAACATGTGCCACTGAGAAACATTAACAGCCAACTCATCTTCTGCTGTCTCTCATTTCCCCCTGCCATCACCCTTAGTTTCAGAGTAGAGAAAATATACAGTTGATCCAAGACAGATCTGCCATAGCAGAGATAAATAAACATTTTATTGCTAACTATTGGAATTTGAGGACATTACCTTGTTTTAGACCAATGTTAAGCCTAAGCTGACTGATAATTTTTATTTTGAGCGCTATGTCCAAGCACTTGTATGGAAACTGAGAATTAATTCAGGCTCATGAATTCATGCATGTAGCTGGAGGATGCCTGCTCCACATAAATACATTTTCCAGGGAAGTTGATTTCAGTTTCTATAAACAAAATAATTAATTCAAATTGCATTTATTATGGAAATAATTATAATGTGTTTATTAATAACCACCTTTTCCAATATTGAATATTTCTTACAGTTTTTGATAAGGCATTGCCAAAAAAAACTTTATTCATTAATATTAACTGAGTAAAAATACTTGAGTCTACCTTGGAGTTTTTTTTTTTTTTTTTTTTACTTTCCCCTCTACTGGTTGTCATTTCTTTCACTGTCACCAAGTGCCATCTCTGACAGCATCTTTATTTCTTCTCTTTGCACTCTCTGGGTTTTTGCTGTTGTTGTTGTTGTGTCTAACCAACTATGAACTGGGGGACCAGTAAAACATAAAGGTGATGATTGTAGTCAATAATTATTTAATTTGTGAAAACTCTAATAGTTAATTTCTCTTATGCCTGAGTTCTTGGTTATGGTCCAGATTTCGAAACTACTCCAGTTTCTTAAAACATTACCATATTTGATAGGGATTTGCATGTAAAATATTAACATTTTATAAAAACATAATTAGTATAATTTTTGATTTGTATGATTTATTTGCATATATGCACAAGGAAATAAAAAATGTCTGAATCTACATGTGCAATCAATGGACATATTAAGAAATCTTGAAATTTGAGATCAATTTCTTGAGGAGTAGGATCATTTTTTTTTCTATTTCCATAGAAAAATGATCATATTTCAATATAAATGATCCATATTCACCTTACAAATATAATTCAATAAAGGAAGTGGACATACAAAGTGTAAGGTTAAAAGTGGAGGTTAAATAGGCAAAAGAAAGAGAAAAGTTTTCTCTCCTGCAGAGAGTGAGGTGCTCACAAATGGGTCTTCTGGCTCCATGGTGAAATGCATGAGGTTTTATAGATGAGCATGAGGAGGTGGTGTCTGATTTACATAGGAGACAAGATATTGGTCAGATCAGGTGTGCCATTTGCATGGTGTGCAAAGAAGATGGCCACTCCACTGTAATCTTTTATTATGCGAATGGGTTATCTACCTGGCTGGCACCGTGTTGTTTGCTTCTTTACAAATGGTTGACAAAGAATAGGGAAGATGGAGACTCCATCTTGAACAAGCCTGGCCCACATGTAGCCTTTTCCTATTGGCACAGCTGCTGGCTTTTCTATGTCTGCAGCTTGATTTTTCAGGCTGCTCTTTGTTAGAAAAGAAATAATTTGGGGACTGCTTTTTATTAAAAGGGAAACTTTGGCAAGGAATCTCTTATACTCATTAACAGCCTGAATAATTTTCTTCTAGCTCCAATATCTTATTTTCTTTAGTTTTCAGTTACTTTGATTCTAATTCATATTTTTCTTTCTCACTCTGACACACTTTCCACAGTCCCATGGGTTTACTGTAGCATGTCTTCAATTCATTAACAATACCTTTCTTCAAACTCTGGGGTCCAATAATTTCTTAGTAACAATATTTACTTTGATACATATTTATGTTGTTATCTAACAAAGCTAAACAATAAATTTGATAATTAACACTTTCATGAGGACATCAAAAAGAGAAGATGGAAGACTGAAAATTAGTTTCCCTTGTGCAAGCTTTCAAAGAATGGTGACGCTTTCAACTATTTGACAAGGTTTAATTCAATAGCACGTTCATGATTCTTAAATCTAAGTTGAAAGATAAGACCAAAGCATTTGTGTGAGTTTTTAGGAGAAAAAAATGGCAAGGACATTGAGTCATGTGTGCAGCAGTGTTCTGTAAAGTGTAAATGTTGCAAAAAGGTATTATTAGAACCCATAAATATCTTTTGACAAAAACCATAATTTAGTGATGGAAAGGTGAAGGCAATAAAGTAGCTAATGTTGCAAACATTGCTGTATTTTTGAATTGTCTTTATGTATTGTCATAAATTCTGATTCGCACATGAAGTTTCTCATCCTTCCTCCATAATTCTTCTGTTCTGGAGTCACTTTGCAATACTCAAACTACCTAGGATTTTTCCCAATATCTCATCAACATTTACTCAGTTTTAAGGCTCTTCCCAGGAACAGACTAATGAAGAAGCTTTCAATTGTTAGAAATGGTCTCAATGTTTTGGATTGTAAATAATAGAAAAAAACTACCCTACCCACATTAGGGTAGCTCAGTGGAAGAGAGATTTTTGAGATCTGTGAAAGTGTATCTTTCCTTTCAACTCACTGAATTTTTTTGATATAAAAAATATGTATTTAGTACTTTAAAAATCACAACAAATTGCACATTAACAAACTTACAATACTGGACATCACCAAATCTAGAAAAATATCATTATGTTTAAGATTAATGACTTGGCCGACATACCTCTGTGATATGGTTTTTGTATATATTTTGGCTTTATACCCTGATTTCCTCTTCATACAAAAATGATTTTGTCACATTATGCCTTACACAGTTAATAGCTATTTCAGTCTTTTCACTAGCAAAGTTGATCAAAATTTGTTTTGTTATTGATAGTTTGCTATTGATAGAAGAATTGCTCTCTGGCCTACAACGCATTATTCAGAAAGTCACTTTTTTGAGTTTGTTGTCAAATTTGAAGAAATCTCTATCAAATTTCCCTGACATTTGAAAGCTAAGATGTGGGAGGATTTTTCACATTCTGCTTCTGCATCCATACATTTCAAACCCTATTACCCATTTACATCCATGCTGGGCTCTGAAGTGTACATTTATTTGGTGATATAATTTCTTTCCCTCTACCTTTGTGTCACACTACTGAATGGACCAGCAGACTGTAAGTCTTCAAGCAGTAAAAATAGATGCCACTATTACAATGAGCTTTAATGCTCAGGAACCACATAACTTTATTCCACTTAACTAACTCAATTCCACTTAGCTAACTCAATTTCCCTTTGCCTAGATCCCTAAAATACCCCCAAATCCTCCAATTCTTCAAGACAAGAGGAGAATTATGACAAAGGGGAAGTTGTAATGTAAAGTGGCAGTAGTTTTGTCTTAGTTTGGGCTGCAATAACAAAGGATCATAGACTGGGTTGCTGCATATATATATATATATATATGATTTTTTCTTCCACAGTTCTGGAGGTCAGAAGTCCAAGATAAGGGTGTCCATGTTGTCTGGTGTTGGTGAGAACTCTCATCCAGTTTCAGACTACCACCCTTTCTTTGTATCCTTACCTGGCAGACAAAGGGTGAGAGAGCTCCTTGGGTTCCTTTATATAAGAATACTCATCTTATTCATGAAGGCTTCACACTCATGACTTAATTACCTCCCAAAGGTCTCACCTCGGAATACCATCATTTTTGGGGTTAGGATTTTAACATAAGAATTATGCAAAACCCAAACATTCAATCGTGTGCAATCTTTTGAGATTAAAATATCTTACTTTTGAAACTTTTATGAAACCATAAGATCATGTGAATATGTTCTAGGGCTCCTGTTATGATGTTGGAAAGGGCCAAAGTTTAGTTTTTTGGAATCTGCCTTTGGGTGTATGTTGAGACACTGCTTTAAGAGGAGCGTTCGCAAATCTGAGCACATCTGTGGAAAACATGTAACATAGGATGATGAAGGGTCAGGACAGTTTGTTATATGATAAGCAGTAAAGGGACATACAAAAATCTTGGAAAAGAGATAATTCAAGTGAGTCACAAACTTGTCTTTACTGTTTTGAATCCTGTAAGGCAGAATTATTTTGTCTTAATATAAGGAATCACTTTCTAATGTTAGATCAGTTTCAACATGACAATATAATTGACTAGCTTGTGACATACTCAGCACAGTGAAATTTTATAAGACAAGCTAACTAGTTTTATCTTTTTTCTCTGACAATTTTAAAGTAAATAATTTCTACTTTTTTCAATTTTTAAATTGATCTTTAAAAATATATGTCTTACCATTACGAAAACTATAATTAACATCTATGTTGCTCGCACCAAAAGGAACATTCTTCTGCAATAGGAATAATGAAACCTCATTTTATTTTGTTTATGAATTATTTTGCTGTCTCTCCCTTTTCTACTCTTACCTAGTTTTCTTGGAATTAGGAATGGACATTCTCTGCCTTGGGCTTCTATGATAATCAAAGATTTGGCCTTTCATATTTACTACATTCATCCATCACATTTGTGCCAATGGAACAAAAAAATAGCCTGTCATGGTGAGATCATGAGGAATACAAATATGCAGGGAAATATGATGCTATTAGTACAATTTTCCCAGGCATAATGTAAAGAAAGTTGCTACCTAAGCACAGTCTAAAAGCCTTATTAATGGTTTAGATATTTCAAAATATATCACATCCAGGTAGAAAAGATGAGTTCCTATTGAACTGTCCCTGGAGTTTAAAAAAAAGAAAAAATCCATCTTCTTGAGCAAAGGCACAAATTCTTTATCCACTTCAATATGAACTCTGAATAATATTCTTTGTGTGACAAACTTGTAGAATATGTAAAACTTTGATAAATATTAATAAAATTTAGAGAAGCAAAAGACTAAGTTAAACATTAAAATTTTTGTTGAAGGCAAAATTACTTATAAATTAAACAGTTTGTTTAATTACTTATAAGTTAAACAAATAGTTTAATTTATAAGCTCTGTAACTTTAATTTATAAATTAATATAAATTTTTAAACTTTTATAAATTATAAATTTAAATCCCAAGAGTTGCGATAGACTCTTAAAATTTGTTTTGAGGAACTATAACATTCAGCAAAAGTGCAAATTATATACGTACATATCAGAAAATTTTCATGGGTGATTCGATAGATAGTTTAGATAGATAAAATCAGTGTATAAATCAAGAAGCAGAGTATTATCCACTTTAACTTCCTGGTGTCCATTGATTAGTTCTGACTTTTTCTACAAGTCTCAAAAGAGTCAAACTTTATGAATTCTTTTGTGCCTGATTTCTTTTACTGAATCTTGTTTATCAGAGTCATCCGTGTCATGTGTGGTATTAGGTTTTCAAATTGTTGTATAGAGACCATCCTGTGACTCATAAGTGATCACGTTTTGTCTTGAAAAATAATGCTCTTTTTATATATTTAAATAAAAATAATGTTCTTTTTATATACTTAAATAAAAATAAGATTTTTCCAATCAGAGAGCTGATTTGTACAATTCTGATAATTCTGTAATGGCTCTGGCAGAAACATAACTTTGTAGATATGAACATGAGTTTCAGGTAAGTATGTTTATGTTGGGTTTGGGGGCACAGAGAAGGTGGCACACAGCAGCCTTTATGCATTTATCTCCCCCACTCAAGGCATTAAAAAGGATAATATATCCTGAGTGATAAGCAATAGTATATATTTTATAATATATCAACAAGACAGCTTTAACTACACCCATTTCTGTTTACTAAACAAAGCTTAATAAAATGCAAAGGGAGAATAAAACAATTATTGATTTAAACTGGCATCAACACAATTCACTATTTTATATTTAGTAGTAAATTATTTTTGGAACACTTCAAAGTTGATCATCATGTTATTAAATTATGTATTAAGACAACTCAATTATATTTTAGTATATCCAAAATAAGTTAAAAGCTAGCGAAATAAAATGCTTAAGTGTCATGAATATCTAGAACAAGCATCTATACATTAATGAAAAGATGTTTCATATTATCTTCAGATAAAGTGAGACAACATCCTGGATAAAGTTATATGACAAATAATACAAGGATAATTTACTGTGTGTGTCATTACATGCTTGGTTTGATGTAGTCCCACTTGTTTATTTTTGCTTTTGTTGTCTGTGCTTTTGGTGTCATATCAAAAAGATCATCACCATGGCCAATTGTCAAAGGGTTTTTCCCCAGTATGTTTTCTTCTAGGAATTTTACAGTTTCAGTTCTAAACTTTAATCCTATTTTAGTGAATAATGTAAGTGACACAAGATAGAGATCCAATTTCATATTTTTGCATATAGATATCCAGTATTTCCAACACCATTTACTAAAGACACCATTCCTTCCCTGCTGGGTATTCTTGGCACATTGTCAAATGTTAGTTGACTACATCTATTTTAATTTCTGGGCTCTCACTTCTGTTCCATTGATCTATGTAACTGTTTTTATGCCAATACAATACCATTTTGATTACTATAGTTTTGCTATGTAGTTTGAGATAAAGAATTGTGATGCATTTAGCTTTGTTCTTTCTCATGACTGCTTTGGCAACTGGAGTTTTAGGGGGTTCTATATGAATTTTAGAAATGATCCTTTTATTTCTTTGAGAAATGCCATTGGAATTTTGACAGGGATTCCATTGAATCTATAGATTGCTTTGTATAGTATGAACTTTTTTTTTTTTTTTTTTTGAGACAGAGTCTTGCTCTGTCTCCAGGCTAGAGTGCAGTGGCCAGATCACTCACAGCAACCTACGCCTCCTGGGTTCAAGCGATTCTCCTGCCTCAGCCTCCTGAGTAGCTAGGATTACAGGCACATGCCACCACTCGCAGCTAACTTTTGCATTTTTAGTACAGACAGGGTTTCACCATGTTGGCCAGGATGGTCTCGATATACTTGACCTCTTGATCCACCCACCTGGGTCTCCCAAAGCGCTGGAATTAAAGGCATGAGCTACTGTGCCCAGGCAGTATGGACATTTTAACAGTATTAATCTTTCTAACCCATAAATACAGGATGCCTTTCCATTTACTGCTATCTACTTTAGTTTCTTTCAAGTATGTTTTATAGTTTTCAGTATAAAAATCTTTCACCTCTTTGGTTAAATTTTTCATGCTATTGTAAATAAGATTTACTTTTAATTTCATTTTTGGAGAGTTAGTTGTTAGTTTATAGAATTGCAACTGATTTTTGAATGTTGATTTTTTATTCTGCACCTTTACTGAATTTATTTATTCGATCTAACAGTTTTATTTTTTTGTGAAATCTCTCAAGTTTTCTGTACCTAAGATTATGTCACCTGCAAACAGATAATTTTATTTCTTCCTTTCTGATTTGGTTTTTTGTTTCTTTTCCTTGTCTATTTTTCTAGCCACAACTTCCTATATTATTTTCAATAGAAGTAGAAAGAAAATCTTGAAGGCAGTCAGAAAAAAATGGCACATTTCATGCATGGTTATAAATATATGAATTGTAGTAAGCTACTTGTGTTAGTAAGAGTTCTCCAGAGAAACAGACCGATAGGATACATATGGAGATTTATTATGAAGAATTGGCTCACTATGAAGGCTGAGATATCTTGCCATCTGCTGTCTGTGAGCTGATGACCCAGGAAAACCAATGTTGTAATTCCAGTCTGAGTCTAGAGGTCTGAGAACTAAGGGAGTTGATGGAGTGAATTCCAGTCCAAAGGCTAGCTCAAACAGGCAGGCAGGGAGGAAAGGGATAAATTCATCTTTCCACTGCATCTTCCTTCTATGGGCACTCTTAATAAATTGGACGATGTCCATAAACATTGGGAGGGCTATCTAATTTATTTACTTCACTGATATTAAATGGTAATATTATCCATAGACATCCTCATAGACACACCAAAAATAATGTTTAGATGGGCACCCCACAGTGCATTCAAGTTGATTTATAAAATTTAGGAATCATAAATCTACTCCTTGTCAACTTGGTACTTATAAATTCTTTAAATTATGCCTAACCTCTAAATAAAAACAATACTTAGGTCATTCCAATTAAAGTAATACAGCTATCCTGCAAATAACCAAAAGTGAACTAATTCCTTCCTCAGAAGCAGGAATTAAAGTTCTTGAACAATGTTTACTCTTCTACTTTATATTCTTTGACTTAAATATTAGGATATGAAATTAACAATGCTTTATTATGATATAAAGTCAATATATCTTATGCCACAAAAGGGAATAAGAGACAGAAGAAAACAAAGATATTTGCTTTATATATGTATGCACACACACAGAGACACAGAAAAGTATTCTTAACAAAATGATGAGGAAATACTCATGACAATTATAGTGCTCATTTCCATAACTGGTCAAATGTTTCGCATTTATAACTGCCTTATTCTGTTGCCCACTCTGTACTTCCTTTTTCCTCAGTGTGCAACTCAGCTGGTCACTGATCTTTACCTGGTGTGATAACCCAAACTTTCATTCCTAAAGGGTCTGAGCCATTACTAGCCCTTCCTAGATTGGTTGTTGGAGTTTTCCATTAACATTAATCACAGCACATCATAATACTAAGAGACAACCTAAGGGATCTCCTATACTCCAGACATACATACTTTTCCTTATCTCCAATGTGGATTAGCAGTCTAATTTCTTCTTGAGAGTCAGGATCAATCACCACAGCCAGCACCATCACTCCCTAATTTGCCTGCTGCTTCAGAGGCATGAGGAGCCCAAGGTGGCTGGGTGGAAGACTTAACTTCCAGTTCAATGGAAACAACATTGCATCTTCTGGTGGAAGCATTTCTCCTTCTATAATCAACACATTTGAGCCAGCAGAGCATAAACTTGTGGAAACAGGAGGTAAAACTTTTGCTAGGGTGTCACTAGTGGGGTAATAGTGTGGGTTACTAATATCATTTCCATCTCTTGATTCTTGGACCTGTGAAACCTGGCTATGGTAAAAACAGGAGCATATACAGCCCTTTGGAGAATCATTACCCAGCCTGGCAAAGTATTGCCAACTAGCTGGCATTAACTAACTCTTCACAAGACCATTCCACTATCTATCAAACCAGCTGCTTCAGAATGGTGTAATTTCAATCTGAGTAGAAAGGTCTGAGAACAGGGAGCAGATTGTGTGAATTCCAGTCCAAGGACAGGAGAAGACTGATATCCCAGCTAAAGCAGACGCAAAGCAGACACAAACAAGCCTGTTGTATTCAGGATCTCAAAGGACTAGATGATGTCCACTCACATTGGGGAACATGATAAAACCAGTGAATTCAATCTATTCAAGATCTTAAAGTATTGGATAATGCCCACTCACATTGGGGAACATGATAAAACCAGTGAAGTCAATAAGCATGGGTCCACTGCTGCACTACAAACAATGATGCATGGAATACCAAGACAGTGGATAAGGCAGGCATTCTGTAAGTCCACAGATGGTAGTCTTGGCAGAAATGTTGTGTGTAGAGAAGCCAAATACATATCCAGAGTAACTGTCTATTTCAGTAAAAACAAAATGCTTCTCCTTCCATGATGGAAGTGGTTCAATGTAATCAACCTGCCACCAGGTAGCTGGCTGATGATCCCAAAGAATGGTGCTATTTTGAGGACTCAGTGTTGCTCTCTGCTGCTGGCAGATTGTGCACTCCTCGATGGTCATAGCCAGATCTGCCTTGATGAGTGGAAGTTCATGTTGTTATGCCTATGCATAGCCTGTATCTCTGTCACTACGACTTTGTTCATAAGTCCCTTGAATGATAACAGGGGCTGGGGGAACAGGCTGTTATCCATAGGATGAGTCATTTTATCTATTTCATTACTAAATTTTTCTCTTTTAAGCCACTGTTTGGTAAGCATTCACATGTACACAGATATCTTTGTTTTTTGCTTATTTAGAGAGGTCTGTCATATACCTCTTTTCCAAATTTCTTTATCACCACTTTTCCAATCCAGTTCTTTGTAAGTCCTTTTTATCCAGCCAACCATTAGTCATGGCCCAGGAAGCAAAATATATTTATGTGTCTGGCCATTTATCTTTCTAAAAAAAAAAGAACAACCAAGTGTACTGCTCAAAGTTTTGCTCACTGAGAGGATTATCATTCACCACCATCCTTCATCCACTCAGATAAGTCTATGTATATACCACTTCCCCAAATTTCTTTGTCATTAATTTTTTAGTTTTTAATTTCACTAGCTTTAAATGTTTAAGAGGTTGTTGGTTACATGGATGCATTTTATAGTGGTGAAATCTGTGATTTTAGTCCACCCAAGTAGCATACATTGTACACAATAGGTAGTTTTTCATTTCTACTGCCCTTCCTACTTCCCGTTTTCTGAGTCTCCAGTGTCCATTATACCATTCTGTATGCTTTTGCAAATCCATAGCTTAGCTCCCACTTATAACTAAGAACATACAGTACTTGGTTTTCAACTTCACTTTGAATAATGCCCCCAGTTACATTGAAGTTCCTGCAAAAGACATTATTCATTCTTTTTTTATGGCTGAGAAGTATTCCTTGTTTTTATATATTATCACATTTTCTTTACCTAGTCATGGGTTGATGGGCACTTAGGTTAAATCTGTATCTTTGCAGTTGTGAATTGTGCTGCAATAAACATGAGCATGCAGGTCTCTTTTTCACATAGTGATTTCTTTTCCTTTGATATAGTGAATTCTTTTTTAGTAGTGGGATTGCTCGATCAAATGGTACATCTACTTTTAGTTCCTGGAGAAATCTCCATACTATTTTCCATGGAGGTTGTGCTAGTTCACATTCCTACTAGCAATGTATAAGTGTTTCTTTTTCTCCATATCCACACCAAAATCTATTGTTTATTTACTTTTTAATTATGGTCTATGGCCATTCTGGCTGGAGTAAAGTAGAATCTCACTGTGGTTTTAATTTGCATTTATCTGATGATTAGTGCTGCTGAGCATTTTTTCATGTTTGTTGGTCATTTATATATGAGAAATATCTTTTTTGAGAAATGTCTATTCATTTCATTTGCACACTATTTAATGGTTTTATTAGAGATATTTTTCTTTTTGGTTTATTTGGGTTCCTTGTAGATTTTGGATATAAGACCTTTGCTGGATACATAACTTTAAGTATTTTCTCTCATGTTGCAGGTTGTGTGTTTACTCATAATTATTTCTTTTACTGTGCAGGAGCTTTTCAGTTTCACTAGGTCTAATTTATTTATTTTTATTTTTGTTTTTATTACATTTTTTGGGGGGGAGATCATAAATTATTTGCCTCAGCCAAGCCCCAGAGAGTATTTTCTAGGTTTTCTTCTAGAATTTTTATGGTTTCAGGTCTTTACTTTTTAAGTCTTTGATCTATCTTCTGTTAATTTTTATATATAATGAGAGATAGGGATCCTGTTTCATCCTTTTACATCTAGCTAACCATTTTTCCCAGGACCATTTATCTAATTGGTTGTTTTTCCCCCAATTTATATCTTTTTATGCTTTGTGGAAGATCAGTTGGTCATATTTTGCCTTATTTTGGGGTTCTCTATTCTGTTCCATTGGTCTAGATATCTATTTTTATATTAGTACCATTATGTTTTGGTTACTATAGCCTTGTAGTATAAATTGAAGTCAGGTAATATGATGCCTCCAGATTTGTTATTTTTGCTTAGTATTGCTTTGGCTACCTGGGCTTCTTTTTAGCTTCATATAAATTTTTTTATGAGTTGTTAGATATGGTTTGCCTGCATTTTATGATGGTTTTTGCATCTATGTTCATGAGTTTTTTTCTTTTTTTAATTTTTTTTCCTGTTGTGTCTTTTCATGGATTTATCAGGGCGATACTGACTTTGTAAAATGAGTTAAGAAGGATTTCTCCTTTTCATTTTTCTGAAATAGTTTCAGTAGATTGGTACCAATTCTTGTTGAATCTCTGGTAGAATTTGACTGTGACTCCATCTGACCCTGGGCTTTTTGTGGCAGTTTTTAAAATTCATGATTCAATTTCACCACTTGTTATTGGTCTGTTTAGGATTTATATTGCTTCCTGATTCAAGTTAAGGTTGTATGTTTCAGAAATTTAACGATTTTCCCTATATTTTCTAGTTTGTGTGCACAGAAGAGTATATAGTACTCTGCAATAATCTTCTGTATTTTTGTGATATCAGTTGTAATGCCTCCATTTTTATTTCTAATTAAGGTTATTTAATCTTTCTTCTTTTCTTGGTTAATCTAGCTAGTGATTTATCAATTTTGTTTATCTTTTCAAAGACCCAACTTCTTGTTTCATTGATCTTTTGTAGTTTTTGTTGTTTTAACTTTATTTAGTTCTTCTCTGATCTTTGTTATTGCTTTTCTTCTTCTAGCTTTGTGTTTGATTTACTCTTGTTTCTCTAGTTCCTCTATTTGTGGTCTCAGTTTGTTAATTTGTGATCTTTCAGACTTTTTGGTGTTTAGTGATATAAACTTTTCTCTTAGCACTGCTTTTGCTGTATCCCAAAGGTTTCAGTAACTTCTATCATTGTTGCTCATTTCAAAAAATTTTTAAATTTTCATTTTGATTTCATTGTTAACCCAAAAATCATTCAGGAGCAGATTGCTTCATTTCCATTTATTTGTATAGTTTTCAGGATTCTTTTTGTAGTTCATTTCTGTTTTAACTCCATAAAAGTCTAAGGAGATAATACTTGATATGATTTTGAATTTTAAAAATCTATTGAGACTTGATTTCTGGCCTATTATACAGTCTATCTTGGAGAATGTTCCATGTGCTGATGATAAGAATGTATATTCTAATTTCCTTGGTTAAAATTATCTGTTAGGTCCATTTGTTTCAGAGTGCAGTTTAAATGTAGTGTTTCTTTGTTGCTTTTCTGCCTCAATAACTTGTTTAATGCTGTCAGCGGAGTGTTGAAGTCCCTCATTATTATTGTGGTGTTGTCTATTTCTGTTCTTAAGTCTAGTAGTAATTGCTTTATACATCTGGAAGCTTCAGAGTTAGGTGCATATATATTTAAGATTGTTATATTTTATTGTTGAATTGATCCTTTTATCATTATATAGTAATGTTCTTTGTCCTTTTTCTAAAGTTTTTCCTTTAAAGTAGGCTTTATATAATGTAAGAATAGTTACTCTTGCTCACATTTGCCTTCCATTTGAACGAAATATCTTTTTTTACCCCTTTACCTTGAATCTATAAGACTATATTAGACATATCTACTGAAGACAACAAATACTTGGTTTGTAATTTTTTAACCATTCTGTCAACCTATATCTTGTAGGTGGAGCTTTTGATCAGTTACTTTCAATGTTAATATTGAGATATAAGGTACTGTTTCAGTTGTTATCTAGTGACTTTTTTTTTCTCATTGTGTTACTGTTTTATAAGCTCTGTGAATTTTATGCTTTCAGATGTATCTGTTCTGTGCATATCAACCTTTAGTTTCAGTTTTAATTTTTTTTTTCAGCATTTCTTGTAGGGCTGGCCTAATATTGACAAATACTCAGTATTTGCTTGCCTGAGAAAGACTTTACTTCTCTTTCATTTATGAAATTTAGTTTTGGTAGAAACAAAATTCTTGGTTTACATTTGTTCTTTTTAAAGGGACTAAAAATAGGATCCCAATCTCTTCTCACCTGTAAGATTTCTGTTGAGAAGTCTGGTGTTCATTGGACAGGTTTTCCTTTACCTGATGCTTGTGTCTCACTGTTAAAATTCTTTCCTTCACATTGATGTTAGACAGGCTGATGACTATGTGTCTCAGTGATGCCTTTTGGCAATAAATCTTCCAGGAGGCATTTAGGTTCTTGAATCTGGGTAACTAAATCTCTAGCAAGACCAGGGAAGTTTTCCTCAAATATTCCTTTATAGGTTTTGCAAACTTTTTGCTTTTTCTTCCATAGAAACACCTATAATTCTTAAATTTGGCCATTTTACATGATCCCATATTTCTTGAACACTATGTTTATTTCTTTTTTTTTTTTATTCTTATCTTATTGATTGGGTTAATGTGAAAGCCTTGTCTTAGAGCTCTGAAATTCTTTCTCCTATTCAGTCTTATCTACTGCTAAAACTTTCCACTTCAATTTGCAGTTCTGATAGGTTTTTCTTTAAAATATCTATCTCTTTAGAAAAATTTTCATACGAATACTTGGTTTTTAAAAAATATTTCCTTAGTTGTTTCGTTGTTTTTTATCTTTCTTTTGGATCTCCTAGAGTAACTTAGTAATTGATCTTTTGAATTCTTTATCTGGTATTTCAAATATTTTATCTTGGTTTGAATATACTTCTGGAGAGTTAGTGTGATCTTTCAGGGGTGTTGTAGGATCTTATTTTATTCATATTGCCAGAATTACTTTTCTGGTTCCTTTTCATTTGGGTAGACTGTTTCTTCAAATTATTTTTGAAGTTATTTTTTATTTGACTAGATTTTATTTTTTAATTATTTTTCTCTTTGAGGATGTGGCCTTAATGTTTATAGTTTATTGTAACCTAGATTTGGCTTTGAGTACTTTCAGTGGTGAAGGCTATGTATGCATTCCTTGGTTATAAAGAATCTTTGTGTGATGGTTTTCTCAGATGCTTGTTGTTGTAGTAATATTCTGTGTGTGTGAATAAGTTCACTGTCTTGTGGAAAGTTTTCTACTTAGTTATTGGTTTTTTACAGGCTTCTCCCTGCTGCTTCTTTCAAAGGACTTTGTGAATAATTTTTAAATCATGTTCCTTTTAAGCCCCTGCTCATCTTGCCAAACCATTGACTACAGTGCATAAATTGATACATAATCACACATGTGGCCATTTTTCTTTCCAAGGAAAGTGCACAACAAGCTCTGCAATGCCCAAAGTTCTGCCTATTGAGAAAATTTATTTTTACAACTGTACTTCAGGAATCATCCAGAAAATTACTGCAGTACTCCAGGTGTCCACTTCTGAGTGGTGAACTGATTATAAACCAGGCCTAATATCCTCTTCCTATGTTAATCGATTGCTGCGGACTCATCATGAAGTTAAAGTTGCAGGCTGGGAGAGAGAAGGCTGTGTAGCAAGAGGGGATTATCAACTTTTGGGCCACCAATTCATTTAACTTACACGTACCATTTTATGGCCTGTTCAAGCCTTATCATATCTATACTACTCCCCTTCTGTGATGAGTATTGCTGTGCATGCCCTTTTCTGTGGCTTGATGGGTCGGTTAACACCCAGTTCATGATAAATAACTCAGGTCACACAGTAACTTGGTGGTCCATAAGTATGAGTCTCTACTAAGGTTCATTAGAAAGCCAAGAGATGTTCCCCAAAAGGAGAGTAGTTACCTGTTAACAGGGCTTTGCTCCAAAATCATCAGAGCCTGTACTTTTATTCACCTATCCAATTCCTGTCTGCAACTGACACTTCATGCACCATTGTATCTGCTAAATCATATGGCCAAAGTGGCAGGGCAGGTTGCATAGAAACTCAGACCTATTGAAGAATTTTTTCTTGTTCTAGACCTTACTCAAATTTAGCAGCTTCTTGGGTGACTAAATAGGTTGGAGTAACACTCCCAAATTAAAATTATGTTCCTTTTCAAATCCAAAAAGGCCCACTAGGCCTTGTAACTTTTTCTTGGTTGTAGATGGGGCTAGATGCAACAACTTATCCTCCACCTTAGATGGAATATTTCAATATGCCACACACCACTATAGTCCTGAAAATTTCACTGAGTTAGAAGTTTTCTGAATTTTAGTTAGATTTATTTCCTACCCTGTGACAGGCCAATGTTTTATGAATAAGTCTAGAGTAGTTATTACTTCTTGCTCACTAGGTCCAGTCAGCACAATATAATCAATGCAATGAACCAAGGGGACATGATACAAAAGGGGAAGGTGATCAAGAATCCTGTAAGCAAAATGATGGCAAAGGGCTAGAGAGTTGATAAAATTGGGAGATAGGACACTGAATGTGTGCTTTGGCCTTGCCAGCTAAAAGCAAACAGTTTCTGGTGGCCTTATGAATAGGTATAGAGAAAAAGTCATTTGCCACATCAATGACTGCACACCAGGTACCAAGGGATGTGTTTATTTGCTCAAGCAATGAAACCCCATCTGGTAGAGCAAATGCAACTGGAGTCACTAGGCAATTAATCTTATGTTAATTCACCATCATTCTCCAAGAGCCATCTGTCTTCTGCATAGGCCAAGTTGAAGAGTTGAACGGGGAATGGGATAGGAGTCATCAACCTTGCATTTTTCAAGTCTTTGATAGTGGTACTAATTTTTGAAATTCTTCTAGAAATGAAATATCGCATTTTGATTTACTATTTTTCTAAGTAGAAGTGGTTCTAATGGCTTTCACTTGGTCTTTCCTAGTATAATAATTATCATTCCACAGGTCAGGAATGTGACACAGATTTATTGCACACTAGTTATAAGCTTTTCTGAGTGTGGTGAAACAGAACACACTCATATATAACAAGTTACGTAATGTGAATTTATTACTTTCAAATAGGCAGTAAGGAACAAAAGAAACCTAAGATTTACTGTGAGCTATTCCCCCAAGGCTCAAGAAACCTGTGACAGTGGGTGGGGTGGGGAAGATGGAGTCTTAACTGCACGTACCACACTTGCACCCAAAAAGGCAGTCCATCCTGGGTTATATACCTCAGTGGCCACATGACACACTGGGTTAAAGATTTGAAGAGTATCCTGCTTCCAGGATAGAAAAGAACAAAATCTGGGCTTTTCTAGCTAGTTCCTCCCTAGCTCTACTATATTCCCTAGAAATGACAGAAATAAGTGCTGAGCTGTTTTAAGCATTATCTTTCTATCTCAGAATATTTCATTCCCAGAATATTCTACGGTCATTCTTGATAACTACAAACAAGAAAGGCAGAGAGAATTGAGTAGTTCCAAAGTCATCCAGAGAACTGTTCTGCAAAGTAACCTGTGTGGGGATTATGCCAGCTGTATTATGCTTATTCTAATTATGCATTCCTGAATTGAATAAATAACCACAGACGAGTTTGAGGACCTCATGGACCTGCTGTGAGAAGTACCTGAGCTAAAATTCCATTAATCAACTGACCTCCACAAGACCTATTCTGATTGATGGGCCACAGTATTGTTTTGGTTGTCTTGGAATTACTGACCATTAAGAGCAAATGTCCAGAATGTCCTCAAAAGTTCTAACTATTTCTTTTTTTCCCCATTATACAGTTACCTGGGAAAAGGCAATATGTTCTTTCAGGGAAGGTTGAGAGAAATAGTAGTATACATTTTTGGTACTGTACTGGGGAACTTCCTAAGGGGTGCTGAACCCCCCTTTATTCTGGGGATTTAGTTTACATAAACTGGCTCAAGTCTTGGAATACATTGAGGAGCCATGATCCTATGTTGTGATCTGAATGTGCTTCCCAATATTAATGGGTTCCAACTTAATTCCCATTGTGGTGACATTAATAGATAGGGCCTTTGGGAAGCAATTAAGTTATGAGGGCTCCTCCCTCATTGAATGAATTAATGCCTTATAAAAAAGGCTCAAGATTGAAGGGAGCACTCTCTTGCTCTTTCACTCTCCATCCTGTAAGGACACAGTATTTGTCCCCTCCAGAGGATGCAACAACAAGGTGCAATCTTGTAAGTCAAGACCAGGCCCTCAACAGACACCAATTTCTTTGGTGCCTTCATCTTAGGCTTCTCTGCCTCCAGAACTGTGAGAAATTCCTGTTGTTTATAAATTACACCATTTGTGGTATTCTGTCATAGCAGCACAAAGGGACCAAGACATTCTGTTTTAATTATTTAGGTCAGATTTTTGTTTACTTGACCTAGAACTTTTCTGCTCATAGCGATAAAGCAAGAATTTAGCACACTTCCTATCTATTTCACTTCTAGGAATAACCATGACCAAATAGGTCACGTTTGGGAGAGACCTAGGCCTGTGTAAGTCAGACTATTCAGATTGTTGCTCTGACTGTACAAATCTGACATTTCCAATTTATTCCCTGTAGGCCACATTTTAGTTCATGTTTCAACTAATCAACTTAACCAATGGTTAGAACCCTTTCTAACTCCATGAACTGCAACACTGAACACAGACTCCCCACTTAGTGAGCCCATGAAAATAAATTCATGGTCATCCAACTTTTGTTTCTTCCACCACTATTCCTAACATTTAGTATCCATTTCAACATATGCCCTCTGGTTTTTGTGAGCATAAATTAAAAACATGAAGTAGCTTTTTGTAGCAAAATTCGCTTCCTAATGGGTCACATATTGTACCTTATCTTTATGGGTCTGCTGGGAGTTGAGTAAAGTTGTAGGTTTAGAAGTAAAGGGGGTGGTAGGTGGGTGTGTGTCCTGAAGAGAATCAGCAGTCTTGTATGGTAAGTGCCTCTAGGAGGCCATGGTAGTTTCCTCAGTCAGTGTAGGGTTAATCTCTTCATGCTGAGATGGGAAGGCTGATACTGCAGAGGATAAAAAGGAGCTATCACTCACTGGGGATATGTAAGCCACTTCTATTGGGATTGGGGAGGCAATACCTCTGGTAAGTGAGGAGGTCACTTTCTCTTGGGGTAGGGATACCTCTTCTATTGGCAAAGAAGACTCATTAGTATTTAGGTGTTCAATGCCTATAGTTTCATTGGGGTCTTCTCTTGTATCTTCACCCCAGTTTATAGGATCCCATTCTCTCCCAATCAATGACCTCACTTTAACAAGAGACATTTTATAAGGCTGGAAGTTGGACTTGTGTCATAATTCAGATCATCTTAGTCATCTGATTTTTAACAATTTCAGCCCTTTTCAGCCCTGACTGAAAAGATTTATCTCCATAAATCAAGATAAGATAAAAAGAGTTTTCATATTAAAAGAAAAAACAGAGTAAATTTATCAGTAGCAGACCTGTGTTGGCCAAAGGCCAAAGGGATTTGTTTAATCTGAGGGGAAGTGAAACCAAATTTCAATGCATATCCACAAGAAGGAATGAAAGAACAAAACTGATAAGTATATGTGTAAATACAAAAGACTAACCTTTCTGGTCTTAATTTCTCTAAAAACACATATATATATGAACTAACTTTTCATAAAAATATGGTAGTTTTTAATGTAAGTAGAAGGAATATATACAAAAAGAATAGTGCAAAGGATGAGGAAAAAATGAAACTATAGTGTTGCAAGATTCTTATAGTTCATTTAAAAATACAATGTTAATTAGATTGCTATAAGTTAAATTAATTCACAGTAATCCCTGAAGCAATCACCGGAATGATAATGCAAAGAAGCATAGCTAAATGACAACTGGGAAATCTAACTCAGTATTGCCAAAATGTCTCTCCTCATCATGTATAAGCAGAAAAAGGAATCCAGGCAAATTAGGGGGATTTTTCAAATCCTGGAGGTAACTTCATACTTCCAAGTATGGGTAAATGGTTTTTAAGGTGTTATAAATTCAGGCACAATGATAACTAGAAATGGAATATTATGCAGCCATCAAAAACGATGAGTTTGGGTCCTTTGTGGGGACATGGATGAACCTGGAAACCATCATTCTCAGCAAACTGACAGAGGAGCAGAAGATCAAACACCGCATGTTCTCACTCATAGGCGGGTGTTGAACGATGAGAGCACATGGACAAAGGGAGGGGAGCACTACACACTGGGGTCAGTTGGGGGGAAATAGGGGAGGGACGGTGGGGGGTGGGGAGCTGGGGGGGGATAGCAGGGGGAGAAATGCCAGATGTAGGTGATGGGGAGGAAGGCAGCAAATCACACTGCCAGGTGTGTTCCTATGCAACAATTTTGCATGTTCTTCACATGTACCCCAAAACCTAAAATACAATAAAATAAATAAATGGGAAAAAAAAAAAGAAATTTTTCTAGTTTCTGGGATTTAGGATGTACAGCCTCCAAATTAGAATCAGAACATGTATATTCCTTCAAACAACTTTATGCTACAAAATAATGAAAAGGTTAAACTGGTCTAGTTCAATAACGGTAACTTATTACAAAAAACAAATTTGATTCTATTTTAATGTGTTTCACAGATAATGAAAATTAGTGAAAAGCACCACATAAGAATCAGGGCAAAATAATTAGATTCTGCAATGATTATATATGAATATACGCCTCTTGGATGTGTACAGAGCCTGGGTGGAGACAACTGAACCAGGCTAATGCTGATCCAGTAACAGGAATCCAATGAAGGTGAATATGATACTGTAACATTTCATTGGCATTCCACATTTTTAATATATGAGATACTATTTTACGGTTGGTTTAATTTTCAAATCATGGTTGAAAAATTTTAATGAGATAGTGACTAATTAGCATTTAATTTTATGATATACAATTATAAAAAGAAAAGTTAGATATTGATCTGTTGGCAATTAACTTTAGGTGGATATTTTATATGCATATTTCAAAATATGTTTAATATTCTTTACTATAATATTCTCATTTTATCCCTTTGATGTAAACTTTATAATAATACATGAAATAACTGAGGGATATAGAGTCATTATTTCTATTTTATTTTAGTCATGCACACTTATTCATCCTTTTTAAGAAATAAATTTCAGCACAAACAGAAAAGGCAATTATATAATTCCCTAAGAATAATAAAATTATATATCTAATTATTGTCTATATTCCTTGCATAATGATATAATAACAAATAACTAAAGCAATTATTCTTCTTCGAAATTCTCTGTAAAAGTGTAATCTATTGAGTCTCTTTAAAACCCAAAAATACACCAAAAAGTAAAGAGCATCAACATAATGAAGAATTTACATCAACCAATGGGCAAAACAGCCAGCTAGCATCAAATGGCAGTATTAAACTCACATATATTATTATTCATCTTAAATTTAAATTGACTAAATCCCCCAATCAAAAGACACAGCCAAAACCCATTGATATGCTGCATCCAGACACATCTCACATGCAAGGATACACAAAGACTCAAAACAAAGGGATGGAGAAATATTTACCAACAAAATGGAGAGCAAAAATAAATAAATAAATAAAAAGCAGGAGTTGCAATTCTTGCCTCTGATCAAATAGACTTTGAAGTAACAAAGATCAAAAGAGGCAAAGAAGGACATTACATAATGGTAAAAGGATCAATGCAACAAGAGGAGCTAATGATCTTAAATATATATGCACCCAATACAAGAGCACCCAGATACATAAGACTTATAAAAAGACTTAGACCCCCACACAATAATAGTGGGAGTCTTTAACATCAATATTAGACAGATCAATGAGACAGAAAATTAACAAGGATATCCAGGACTTGAACTCAGATCTGGAACAACTAAACTTAATAAACATTTATAGAACTCTCCACTTCAAATACACAAAATATACTCTCTTATCAGTACCACATCACACCTACTCTAAAAATGAAGTAAATCATTCCTCAATAATTGTATAGCATTTCACAGGTTTAAATGAAATATTGGTTGGCTGCTTGTTTGTTATTTTCTTCCCTCATTTCTTCCTGTCTCCATTATTAAGCACAATTATTGGCATAAAAGAGGTTTTCAATACCCATTTTTAGACTGCATTCTAGCCTGGGCAATAAAGCAATACTCCTGTTCTCTCTCCCTCTTTCTCTTCCTCTTTCTTCCTCTCCTTCATTCTTTTTTTTTTCTTTTTTTTTTTTAAAAATAAATAAATAAAATAAAACCCGATAGAAAATTTCAAAAATTTTCTTGAATTTCTTCTCATAAATTAGTAAAAATGTATATCTCTAGGGAGGAAAATTAGATATCTGGGAGACAGTAATGATAGGAAAATGTTCTTTCAGTTGTGTAGTTTTTGGTGCCTTTCTAATTTTATAACATGAGCATGTATATTACAATTTAAACAATTAAAAATTGACCAATTCTGAAAAAATTATAGTTTATCTCCATAATAAGCTAGGTCCAAAGTGTAGTTGTACCAGTCAGTTACAGAGGAAGACAGAGGGATTCCTTGAGACACGTAGAACATGATAAAATGTGATAGAATAAAAAGGAGCCAGAAATACGGTAAGAAGCCAGGAAGGAGGTAGAAGGGAAGTTCTGAGATTTTCACAGTTGTGATGATGTTTTGTAAGTAGGGCAATCTATTTATTCCATGTGAGTCAGTTCCCTGTGTTCCTTTCCCCTTTGCCTACATTGTATGTGACAGTAAGTTTTCTTTTTTCTTTTCTTTTTTTTTTTTTTTTTTTTTTTTTTTTTTTTTTTTTTTTTTTTTTTTTTTTTTCAGATGGAGTCTTGCTATGTCACACTCAGGCTGGAGTCCAGTGGCATAGTGGCACAATCTCGGCTCATTGCAACCTTCACCTCCTGGATTCAAACAATTCTCTTGTGTCAGCCTCCTGAATAGCTGGGACTACAGGAATGTGCAATGATGCCCAGCTAATTTTTGTATTTTTGGTAGAAATGGGGTTTCACCATGTTGGCTAGGCTGGTCTTGAACTCCCAACCTCAGGTGATCCACCCTTGGCCTCTCTAAATGCTGGAATTAGATGCATGAGCCACTGTGCCCAGCATAGTAATTTTCTAAATGCAAACATTACAACTTCCATCTAAAGTGGCTTCAGCCAAAAAAAATTATTGAGCTTACTTCCCAGATACGGCTTAGTCTACCTTTCACCACTGTTACCTCTCACTTGATTAGTCTTTCATGGATCAGGCAATCAGAGGTGGAATGTTATGCTTGGCATAGATGAGCCCACATGACTGTCCTGGGATCTTGTAATGGAGTGAGATTCACTGAAGGATATTGCCTGAAAATTGAAGATGCAACCTCTGGATATTATTTTTCCCAAAAGAGAAGGGGATGTGTGAAAGGCTGGGAGAGAAAAAAAAATCAAAAATCTACTATGGATAGCTGACTTGTATAAAGATGTGTTTCAGTTACCCATAGGGAGCATGGGTTTGCTCCGTTTCGGGTTAATGTACAAAAAAGGGAAGGGATGTATGTAAGCATCAAAAAAAGAGAAGTGGATAACTTAACAATAGCAGAAAACCGTAACGAGAAAAATCCAGAGGAAGTACAACTCCCGAAGGAAAAAGTCCCAAGGATTTGGAACACAACATTATACCGTGTACACAACATTTTCTTACATTAGTAAACATCACAGGACTGCATATTCTTAGCAATCCAGAAGACATAATTAAAAGATTCATGAGCTCCACAGCTATAATAAAAATGAACTCAGGGATTCTACATTGGTTTAACACTCTTTGGGGGAATATTTGCATTTAACTTTTGAAGATGTTGTTTGGCTTTACTGGAATAAAAGTGGATATGTGCAAATTGCCCCAGGCAAATACATCACAGAACCTGAGCAAAAGAGAGAGATACAAATTTACACAGTCTTCTCCCAAGAGGCAGTCTATATAGGCAAGCATTCTGATGAGTAAAACTCATTTTATATACGGAAAACATATATTAAGTTTAGAGTCCAAGAAATTGACTTTATATTTAGAGTAATCTTTATATTTTTCCTATTCTTCTCAAAATGGTCTCCGATAGTTTCATTCCTATAGGTTTTATAGAAAATGAATTAATAGTAATTGGATTACTTCAATAGAGAAAGTTTCTTTCTTGATCAAGAAAGCAAATGTTTGGAGAAAGTCATGGCAATTTTATTAAACACTGAAAACTAGGAGTAAGGAAGGATTATTAGATGCTGTTCATAAGTGGAATCCTAGCATTTTATACTTGCTCTCTGCAGCAGTTCATCATTGATTGTCATTTCCTGGACTTAGTTTCTACAAATTTGCAGAATCAGGCTGCACAGTTAAAAGCACTCAGGCCACACACTGTTGGCTTCTCATCAGCTACAATACTTATTTGCTAGCTGTTGTCCTTTGACAGGTCCCTCTATTGTATTTTGAGCCTCAATCTCCTGTCTTTCCAGATGGCAACTGCACTGATTTTAAACATTATATAGGTTGTGCAGTGGTATTACATAGTGCTTAAAAAATTAGAATAATTTCAGATTTAGAGAGAACGTGTGAAAATAGTGCAGAGTGCCCATGTATTGCACAACCAGTTCCTCCTATTATTAGCAATTTACATTCATTAGTAGTACACAATTGCCACAATTAATGAGCAAATGTTGATACATGATTTTTAATTAAAAAGTCCACAGTTTATTCAGATTTTCTTACTTTGTTTCTAACCTTTTTCCACTCCAGGATCCCCTCCTAGGATACAGCATTATATTAGTGGTCATGTCTTTCTTGGCTACTCTTTGAAATTCAAATTCATAGCTATAGCCCCATGCAGATGTTGTCAGGATTTGGTTTTAGACTTTGTTTCAATAGGTCTTGAATGAAACTTAGTCTAGGGAGGTGTTTACTTCTATGGCTTTCGTGGTACCTCAGCTGGATGTTCAAATGTTAATAAGACATTAATAACATTTCTCCACTTTATTGAGGCCAAATTTCCAAAGTGCATCAGTGCTGTTTAATTTCATGCATCTGTGTTCTGTTCTGAACCTTGTCAAAACAATTCTCTCGTAAGCCTCAGGTAGTCACACGCTGATAACAGGAAGCTCAGCTCTTAGCCATGGACTCCCAGCTAGTCCCAGATGGACTCCACTATGAAACTCCATCCCAGGCCTTTCTTTGTTACCAGTTCAGGTTTTAGTTCTTTGGTATTTGTTGCTGTTGCTGTTGTTGTTGTTTGGCATCTTAAAAGGGACTGCATGATCTGTTGGATTTTAACTCAATAAGTCATAATTGGGAAATTATCCCCAGGTAGAGAATTATTGAAATCAGTAGGAAAATCTTGAGCTTTTCTTCTTTCAGGACTTGCAGTGCTGAACATATTTTTTGAAGGCCTAAAATTATAGGTCATATATCTTATTAAATTTTATAGGGTTTTTTTGATTGGAGGCTTATGTTAGCACAATATAAATATTATTGCTAAAGTTTCAGTTCTTCAAGATTTTTAAAAATACTTTTAATTTCATCTGAAATATATATTAATATATAATTTACTCTAGAAAATTATATATGTCTATACATATATATACACACGTACATATATACAACATACCCATATATATATATATATATATATATATATACACACAAAATTTGTTTTTGTTATGATGAACAGAAAAAAAATCATTTGCTACACTTATCTAGGTAACAATCACATGTACTACTTTATAGAGAAGGTTATATTCTTCATTCAGGAAAAAATAATTTTAATATGAATTTATGTAATCTAGTCATATATGTGCTTTTTATAGCAGTTAGCATGGGCTGACTGCAGAGTGGCTTGGACTCCCAATGCTCTATGCAATTTGTGGGAGGGACTAGGGTGACTTTAAATCTAGACTTAACGGTTGTGGTTTGCCTCCCCTGTGATCCCAGGATGAACATGGCACAAGTGCCTTAGTGTGTAAATGAACTTTTTATTATACCAAGTGTGTAATAAAACCTGAAAAAGTAATTAGGACTATCGGGGGATCCTTAGAAAATAATTCAGCCAAAATGCCATGCTCAGGTGCAAATGAAATAAATCATATTACTCATTAAAACAGTGCATCACCGCTGTTCTCACTTATAAATGGGAGCTGAAAGATGAGAACACATGGACACATGGTGGGGCACAACACACACTGGGGACTGTCTGAGGAGGGGTAGCAGGAGGGAGAGCATCAGGAAGAATAGCTAATGGATGCTGGGCTTAATACCAAGGTGATGGGATGATCTGTGCAGCACACCGTCATGGCACATATTTACCTACGTAACAAACCTTCACATCCTGCACCTGTACCTCAGAACAGAATAAAAGTCGACGGAAAAAATAAAACAAAATAGTGTGTCAGATGTACACAGTCTTAAGTGGCAAACCAAGGCACATGATATACAAAGATATTTTCAGTGAAAGGATTTTATTTATTTGTTTGTTTGTTTATTTATGAGATGGAATCTTGCTCTGTCACCAGGCTGGAGTACAGTGGTGCAATCTCCACTCACTGCAAACCATGCATCCCTGGTTCAAGCGATTCTCCTGCCTCAGTCTCCCGAGTACCTGGAACTTACAGGCTCAGGCACCACGCCCAGTTAATTTTTATAATTTTAGTAGAGAGTATTTTCTCTCAGTTCTCTAATTGCTTATTCATTTACATTTTCTTTAATAAACATAAAGCAAAGTATATTTTTGTTGTTTGTCCAAAGATTGATATGTAACATAAAGAGCACATTTTCCTTTAATAGAAAAACCTCTAGGCTTGAGCAAATTTAACAAGTCTCTTTGGCTAAGTCTACATTTCCATGTAGATCACTTTAAAATAAATGTTTTTATGGACTCAATTTACTGTGACTTATGCATGTTGTGCCCTCAATACCTGGGACTGTGACATCTAGCTTCTTTGTCACTTAAAGAATCTTGCAGACTTTGTAGCAAATTGGCCCCATTGAAAGTTATATAGATCATTTTGATTCAGCTGCAAACATAGTCTCAGCCTCAATGTAAAAGGCTCTATTTTTTTTTTATTGGCCATAAATCCCTTTTTGTAACTTTTGAACCAGGGGAAATGCAGTGAAAAATTTAGGAGTTCAGTGAGAATATGACTCTCTAATTAAAAATAATTTGAGAACAAAGCAAATTTATTGATTAAATTTCCAATAATCAAATGCAATCGAATATCTGAAAAGGATTTTTATATTTTTCATCTTGTTATTTGAGCTTTAGAATGAAATGTATTCCTAAAAGATTTTAATGAGAGAATGTTTTCTTAATACCTAAATATTATTCTATTTTTGAATGCAAGTGTATGAATAATATTTATAGCATAGAATATTTTATTTGTTATTTATTTCTAGTGATGAAAATTTCTGAACATACCAATTAGAATAAACGATTCATCTATACCAAATCCACATAATGTTAAAAATAAAAGTAGAGACACATATACCAGAAGTAAAGTGTAGAACAGCATAAATGCTACATAAAGAAAAAGTATGGGTTCCAACGAGTAAGAGTGCTTCATGAATGGAAGCATTAAGATAAGGTATCTTGACAGAGACAAATTCTGAGTTGGGTTTGGGGCAAGATGATGGAGGATATTGGAATTTGCAGTTTATCTTATGTATATTAAGCAGAGTATGACATGATCAATATGGTGCTTCAGGCAACAAACAGGATAGATTAAGAGGCCATGGTCTGAGGTTGTGACTCTCATTGGGGCAGTGCAATTTTTAAAGAACGTTATCTAAATTGGAGAGCCTTTTTGTTTCAATGATAAGATGGTGATGCTGGCATTTAAAGTGTTAGTACTATAGAAGCAAGGCATTCTGCTATGTGTAGCACAACTTTTAATAAGAAACAATGATTTCACATCCCACTTATCTTTCAAATGCCTTTATAAATATATATATATATATATATATATACATGAAAAAATTATTTAAAAGTTATATTTTAAAATGTAAATTCACAGAAAATACTTTTCTCCTGGTTTTAATGACATCGAATGTTCTAGAAATAAATCTAACAAGTAAAATGAGAAGGTATTGTACTCCAGTTGGTTCCAAATTTACTAAGAGTGGTCAAATACATTAGAAATCATACCACTCATGGCAAAACTATTTGAGAGCTTTTAGATGCCAGTGTAGTACTTGTGTCAATCTGTGTTTGTAAATGACATTATTCAATTATATATTTCAAACTGGATTTTAAGTATTTTTCACAAATAGTCATCAATGTGTCTAATCTGCCACCATTATTTTTGTTCTAATGAAGAAAGAAAATCTTACATTTAAGGAATTATTTTTACAATGAAGCATGCTGATAAAATTGACAAAATATAACATACTTCTAAGATATTAGGAAAAATTTTTAAAACTCTACACTGTACTATCATTTTAATGCTAAAAAACCCTTATGAAAGAAGGAAATGTGATCAGTTTTCTAATAGTAGTCCAAATGATCATAGACTATATGAAGCCACATACTATTAGAAAAAGCAATATTAAGGTTGTCAGCTTTGGGTGGTTACTAGAATTAAGGAAGAAAATCGAAATAATATATTTTCTCTTATTTCATTAATAAATGATCTGTTTCAAGGTGAATTAATTCAATTGCAAAAGATGTCAATAATTGGTTATTTGGTAAGTTGTTTTTGAGTACATCTTCATTACAACTGCAAGACAGGATCTTGTGTCAATACGATTAGTTAGTGCTTGCAGATGTTGTTTCCCATGGAATAAAAGTTGTATTAAAGTGTTATTTTTTAAAAATTTCTGAGAATAATCACCAAATGTCTGTGAATATTTACAAGTTATTTTATAGGCAAAATATTCTGCTTTCCAATGTCACCAGCTGTGTCTGGTAAGCAGAATGTTACTAGGCATAAAAAGTCACAAGCTGTATTTGAACCATTCATTTACACACCTTAGAAACCAGGATTCTTAGATCAAGGCCACAAGCTATGAATGTTGTTATAATTGCTATTAATAAATTAAAGAGTAATATATTAACAACAGACTATTAGTTCATAAGTTGTAAAATCACATGAAGAGCGTGTATGAACATGTTTCTTATATGAGAGAACAGAATATATTTCTAGGAAAGAGGATTGCATACCATAATCCTTAACTTGGCACTACAACCCTATCCCTTTCATGCTGTAAATACAGTAACTTATCTATTATATCTAGATTTCCTTTTCAGGCATTTTCTACCCATCCATTTTTTAATTGCTATCAATGATACAGTTCATGTTTCTATCTAATAAAGTCTATATTAATTAGTAGTGACGACACAATTAAGAAAGAAATTTCCTCTATACATATATGCTTTTCTGTTCTTACTTTAATTGAATTGACATTTATTCGGACCCAGATTTGCTTGCGCTTTTTTCTTAACTAAATCATATTGATTATTAGCCATTGGTAAGAATTACAATTCTTTACTATGGAAATGGTGAAATGTTTCTCCTAAATTATTACACATTGATGAGTAGGAGGAGTCAATTGGCCTTGTCCTAGTGGTATGATTAAGAAGTTATTTCTTTTTACTGATGGACCTTACATTAAGAATTTTGGGTGATTAGAATATCATTTTTTATCACTTTAACTTGTTGATTACATTTCTTTAAAGATTGGAAGCTTCAGTTGATGCTCTGAAAACTAATAGTGGAAATTTGATTTCTCCTTAAACATTAGCCTTGAAAAATGCAGGTTTTCATTATCTTATTTTTTAATTTTCAGAAGAGGAAGGGATTGTTTAGCTGAAGTGGAAGATTCAATATCTGAATAAGCAGTTCTAAATAATTCCCTACATCTTAGCCTGCCAACACTCATCGTAAAACTACACAAAGAAGATATTTAAAAAAATAAAAAGAGGATGATAAATTGCAAAACCACCTGAGATACTCTTTGTTTTTTCATGTATATATGGTAAGAATTAAACTAGTTAATTCAGTAAGAATTGTTGAAGATGTAATAGCTTTCAATTCATTTTCTTTATATTATCATTCCTAATCCTGGGATGTATCTTCCTGAGCATTTATTTGCTTAGAAAGTATGGTACATATGTACAGCAGAATACATATATGTTATATCTATATCTATATCTATATCATGTATACATCAATTAAGAAATTTAAAATATTGCTGTGATAATCTTCAAATTTAATTTGATTAAAATAAGAATGTATTGTATATCACAGTCCTGTTCTGATTATCTTTCTAAAAACACTCAGGTGTTTCAAACGTCACTGAAACCACCGATTGCTGCAAAGTAGCTTGGCAGATAGAGTGATTGTGCAAGTTGCCGAAGAAGATCCTGTTGTCCACATTAACCTTGATATAGGGTGTAGGAACCCAAACCCAGAAGGATTGATGATACTCTACATACTAAGGTATGAAACACTAAGAAAAAAAAATTTAAAAATATAGAATTCATAGCTCTACTTCTTGAAATTAATGTTCAAGGTTAATATTAATGTGTATGGATTTGATCCTGTTATTGTGTTGTTAGCTGATGATTATGTAGACTTGATTGTGGAGTTTCTTAATGGTGTCAATGTTCTATGAACTTAAATGTGTTTTTATGGTGGTTGGTGGCGACCTTTCATATCCATGTTTAGCAATCCCTTAGTAACCTCTTGTAAGGCAGGTATGGTGGCAACAAATTTCTTTAACATTTGCTTGTCTGATAGAGATTTTATTTCTCCCTCACTTATGAAGCTTAGTTTGGCTAAATATAAAATACTTGGTTGGAATTGCTTTTCTTAAGGATACTGAATGTAAGTCCCCAATCTCTTTTGGATTGTAGGGTTTATGCTTAAAGTTCTGCTGTTAGCTTGATGGAGTTCCCTTTGTAGATGACCTTCCCCTTCTCTCTAGCTGCCTTTGATAGTTTTTCTTTGTCATGATTTTAGAGAATCTGATGATTCTGTGTCTTGAGGATGGTCATCTTGTATAATATCTTGCAGAGGTTGTCTAAATTTCTTAAATTCAAATGTTAACCTTGCTAGCAAGGTTGGGGAAATTTTCATAAACAATATCCTCAAATATGTTTTTCAAGTTTCTTACTCTCTTTCCCTCTCCATTGGGGATGCCAATGAGTCATAGGTTTTGCCTCTTTACATAATTATGTGTTTATCAGAGGTTTTGTTTATTCTTTTTTTATTATTATTATTTTTGCCTGACTAGATTAATTTAAAAAAACTGGCTTTTGAGCTATAAGATTCTTTCCTCAGCTTGATCTATTCCACTATTAGTACTTTGGATTGTGTTTTGAAATTCTTGTAGTTTTTCACCTTTGTCATAGCAGTTTGATTCTTTCTTAAGATGGCCATTTTATCTTGAATCATTTTACTGGATTAAAAATATGGAATGCTTCACAAATGTGTGTGTGTCACCTAGGCACAGGGGCCATGCTAATTTTCTCTGTATCACGTCAATTTCAGTATACACATTGCCAAAGTGTATATAATATTGGAGTTTTGAAATAGCAACAAATTATTTAAAATATCACTTTCTGCAACATTAATGGAATATTTTTTTAACAATTTGATCTATAGAAGGCAATCCGTTTGATTTTGACTACTCAAGGGGAAGAAAGAATAATGAGGATGTTCAATTCATAATGCTTTATTTTATAATGTGAAGAAGTTTTGGAAATGTCAATCTATCAAGTGATGTTATATAAACCCTTATATGAGCAACCTCTTGAGCTACTCTATATAAATTTTTCAGAATGCAGGGAAATAAATTTGAAAAATTCTTAGCTGGTGTAAAACCCTATGATTTTCTTGTTTGGGACTATTTCTTTGAGATCACTTGATTTTTCAAGCAGTTTCTTGTGTTAATGCTTCATTTAAAAAAAATGAGTGACATATACTCTCAAAATCCTTTCATCAGTAACATCTCTCAATGTTCTATTATAAATAAGATACTTGGTATATGAGTATTAAAGGTTGCGATTGCAAAATCATAGTATGAGTTAGGATAAGTTTTTAGGGTCTGTTTAAAAAGTACTCATTGTTGTTATAATCATAAAATAATGAGTGACCATTCATAAAAAGTATGCTAAGAATTTAGAACATACTATAAGCCCTTTTAGTTATTTTTCTACACTCATGAAGAATAAAGGTGGATTTTTCAGTATCTTTTTACTTACATATTTTTTCTCATAATTTTCTAATTTAGACATGTGAGCTTGGTAGCAAAATAAATTGAAACTAGCAGGAGGCTCATGTGGTAATATTTGTTCTGCTACTAATTCCCTGTGGGATTTATGTTTATGACTTCTCTCAGCTATAAATTTCTCATTGCAAGGAATGGGCTATTGGAGCAGGCTGTATCTACTGTTTTTCTATCTGTAGCACTCCATGATTCTGTAGCCGTATGCTGGTTTGCTAAGCAATTTTGTGAATCATATAATATTTAGTAAGTGGAATATGGTAGCATATTAATAACTTTTTTATATTGTAAATATTGTACTATTATGGTGATTTTCTTACTTCTAGATCATAACACACATCTCAGGACCACGTTTCAAACCAGAAACCTTAATAAAATATAATCTTCAGGACAGTAATCTGGAAATCTGCATTTTTAATTAACACCAGCTGATTTTAATGATCATGCAAGTTTGAAAAACACTAAATTGGGCACCATAGGAACTGTGCACCAGAATGGATTTTGTAATGTATTTGGAAATTTTTGGCTGCAAGTGACAGAAAATCCAACTTTAATTGGTTTAAGCTCCCCCTAAAGGAGGTAGTCAGTAGATCATAAAACTGAAAAGCTTTATGAGTAAACTATTCTTTATGAGTAAACTATCCTTCAATCTCTAGAAAATGCAAGACTCTACTTATGTCATCAGTGTCTAATTTCTCTTTCTTCCACTCTGGGTGTATATATTGGTTTATTACTTATGATTCTGCTTTCCTTGCATTTTATTTAAAGTTATACATACACTTACCATAGGAACTAACAGTCCTGCTCCAAGTATTTCATCAGAGAAAAAAAGTTCTCTCAAAAACTTACAAATATGCTTACAAACATTATTCATTAATAACTGAAATTTGAAAATATCCCAGTATCTTTTAATGGGTGAGTAAATAACCATTCTAGTACACCCAGACAATATAATAGCTCTTAGAATTAAAGTCAAATGAACAACAGATGAACGTCAAAAACATGTCTGCATCTAGAAAGGCGTATGCTAAGTGAAAGAAGACAGAAAAAAAGAGTTACATCTTGTAGGATTTCATATACATGACTTCTGGGAAAATGCAACTGTATACGGACTAAAAATAGATCATTATTTCCCATGGATTAGGGAAAACAGAGGATCTGACTACAATGGGACAGGATAAGAAAATTTAATTGTGGTGAGGGGATTGTTCTGTGTCCTGACTGTAAGGGTAGTTACATGACATGATGTATTTTTCAATATTTACAAAACTGCACACATTGAACTATGTGCTGGAAAAATTTAAGTTGCTGTGTATAAATTAAAAATAAAATCAACTTATTTATTGACATATTTTATCTTTGCTGTTACATCATAAACTCAGCAGATATATAGCACAGAAAATAATAATATTATAACATGATGGAGATTGTTTATTTATGTGGGTAATATTATGAGACTTCAATTATGGCCAAATTCTTATTCAAGAAACTAATCATCCATTCCACTCCACATTCAGAAAGGCTCATTTTATTGATCTTTTATAAAACATCTATCAGTAAACCTACAATTTCAATGCTTAATACTACTCAGTGACAGTGTAGCAATTAAAAAAGTTAAACTTTGTTCTATAGCAATTGATTACACTTTTAAATCTTATTAATAATCAAAAATATTTCAGATAGTTGCTCTTAAAATTTGATATATTACTGTGATTTGACTCATACTGGAAACAGGTTAATTTTTTTTCACACTTAGTCCCATTAGCAAGGATTCTGATTCGGCAAGGAAAAGGCATACACTTTTTTAATAAAATCCACAAATGATGTACCTTTACATCACAGTTTGGAAATGTTGTTTTAGTTAAAGCCTCACACTTAATTATGCAGCCCATGTTGCCTAATATCAATTCATTACAATATAATTTACATATAATCTTTTGGTGATGAGATTAAGGCAAGGCACTAAGCTTTAATTATAAAGCAGACAACTTCCATGAGGAAAGATGAGAATCTATTAAAATCACTCTACCATACTCTTGTCTCAAGCACCTTTTCCCAAGATGTCATTTATCTTTATTCAAGAACATGATACTACAATGAGCAGAGAACTTGCTGCTGAATTATAATCACTGGTCATTTATTACATAAACTTACATTTAGAAAAATCTCCAATGTAATTTTGAGTCATAATATTTTATATGTTTGTGAGCAAAGAATTCAATTCTTTCTGTCATTTACTTTATTTTTTAATAAACTTTTATTTATCAGCCTGAACTAAGTAGTCATAAGATAAATGCTAAGGGGAACACAGAGTTCATCAAGGGACACTTATCAATGAAGCAGCAGAAATCAGTGATGTACTTACACAGTCTCAAAAAAGAAATTCCTGGGAACATTGAACTATGTGCTTAAAAATTACATTTTATATTGTAAATAAAAATGTTACATATAATAAACACAGATTATTTGAGAGCAATTGTGTAATAAATAGATTAACAAGGAAAAATGAAGTTGCTTTTCAAAAGTAATCTGAGACTTCAAAATTAACTTCAACACTATCATCCACATCAAATAGTAGAAAGCACGCTGCATCTAGTAGACTGAGTACCAACTCATTTTTTTTTTTTTTTTGAGACGGAGTCTCTCTCTGTTGCCCAGGCTGGAGTGCAGTGGTGCAACCTTGGCTCACTGCAAACTCTGCCTCCCGGGTTCAAGTGATTCTCCTGCCTCAGCCTCCCCAGTAGCTGGGATTACAGGCACTCACCATCACACCTGGCTAAATTTTGTATTTTTAGTAGAGGCAGGTTTCACCATAATGGTCAGGATGGTCTTAAACTGCTGACCTTGTGATCTGCCCACCTTAGCCTCCCAAAGTGCTGGGATTAGAAGTGTGAGCCACCACGCCCGGCCTTAAAATTTTAAAGAAACATTGAAATAACTCAACAGGTAGTAACAGTCTAATTACTTTGTATCTGTACGCACTGATTCCATGTATGCTACTTTAATATGTTTCTCTTCAGCCAACATGGACAGAATGCAATTGAAATTTCTCAAACTTGAGAAACATCAGCAAAGCACCAGGTTCAACATTCCTCTATAGAATTAGAATTAACTTACTTGAAAGGTATAAAATGTGTTGGAAGATTTTCAGTTTGGAGTATTTTGGTTCATTGTCTTTCTCTTTCCCTCCTCTCTCTCTCTTTCTCTCCCTATCTCTCTCTCTCTCTCTCTCTCTCTCTCTTTCTCACACACACACACACAAATATAAAAGAATATACATAATTTCAACTGCCAAATGTTAGGTAAATATTTGTGGTATGATATTTAACTGTAATGAGACTATATTTTCTTCTTAGAGTAAAAATTATTTTACTTAAAACCTCCAAATCTGGGAAATCCAGATTACATGACACACTCATTTTCATAATCATTTTTAATGTACTCCAAAATTGGCCTAAAACTCTGCCTAGATTTGCATTAATCTTTCAAGAACATATGCTCTGAAATATTTTTTCTTTTGTTTTTCAATTTTATTTATATTTTAGAAAAGTAAAAAGTGGATATATCTTTTGCCAAAGGGAAAATTTTCCACCTCTATCATCCTACTCTTTCCTCAGCCCTTCACATTCATCAATTGGATATTTATTGCCATCTGCCAGGCATACCCAACCATGTTCTTCATGTGCCTTGACATTTGGAATTGAGGGAGGACCTATAATGTATTATACTAGTTAGTTAAATTAGCTAAATTCTAGGTTACTTTCATTTCTTTCAATGTTCCTTTTATCACTAGTGTCAGTTATTGATTGTATATCACTTTTTCAAAAAAGAAATATAAATATTTAAGTTCATCACAGGAGTTGTCTATCTCCAGAATATTATAAACAACATAATTTTTGAGTATGAAAAGTATGACATATATAATTAATATCATGTTGAAATCCTTAATATTTTAGTAGCCGTTGGGTATTTGGAGAATGTCTTTAAAAATATTGTGAGAATCAGCAGCCAAATTAATTAATTGATATTTGGAAAAGTAAAATGTTTAAAGGTAATTAATGCCCTGCTAAAGGCTATGCTGATATTTATCTTCAAGGTGTTAATATTTCTAATATCTAAATAGAATAGAATTTACTGTTTGCTATAAATATAATATACATGCTATATATACTATTTACTATAAATATATCATATATATTTATAGCATCTATATATATAGAATTTACTATTTACTATAAATATAATATATATACTGTATATACTATTTACTATAAAGATGTATATTTAGTAAATAGTTATATATATTTACATATAACTATTTATAGTAAATAGTTACAAATATATATATTTATATAGTGAATATATATAATATATTTATATAGTGAATATATATAATATATTTATTATATATCTATTTACAGTAAGTAGTATATATAGTATATATACCATTTTTAGTATATATAGTAAATAGTATATAGAATATATAAAGTATATTTATAGTAAATAGTAAATTCTTTTTATATATAGATGCTATACTATAAATAACATAGTATTTATAGTATATAGATAGTATATATATATGCTATACTTTAAAAAATAATATAGTAAATAGTAAATATGTTTATTATTACATATAATAATATAGTAAATATATATTTACTTATATATTAGTAAATAGTAAATATATATAGTAAATATAGTATTTTAATAAATATTTATTTTTTTTTACTATTTACTAATTTCTTCAGAACTTCCTTTTCTGCTTCTTATGCAGTAAACAGTCCTGATGAATTCTTAACCTCCAGAGAATATAAATACTCTTAACAGCATGTAAAAAATTAATGGGAGATATCTTTGTTAGACAACAGAAACTATTTTATTTGAATGGGGATAAAATCATATATCTTTTAAAATTAGTATTACTAAATTAGTATTACTTTGGCAAATATTAACTGGTGGGTTTTGATCTTTTTATTGTATCAAAGAAGATGAGCTTCAAAATTATTGACATGGTTTATACATCACATGGCTAGACACAGTCATTTTATTAGCATTGCTTCATGTTTTTAACATGCATGCTCTGGTTAGAGCTATATGATGCCAGACATCTGAATGTGCCATGGACAAACTGCACTCAATGCTTTTATGTAACTGACAAATCATTCAAACACATCTACACACCGAGCAAAATGATAATCCACAAATTCTCTTTCTGAATATTATTATAAGTGATCTGTCGATATTCCTATCTCAAGTCAACACTTCTATACATGTACCAGATTTCAACCCCTTTTCTCTACTTCAGGACATCACTGTAGCAATTCTGCCTTTGTCTGTCCTTCATCATTAATTGCATGTTTCAATAAGACTGTTCCCATTTAATTACAAAAGTTTTGTTATTTTTTCTAGGCAAAAAAAGTGAATATTCTTTCAATCCACTTTCCAGCAATTTCTTTGTTCTCCTTTCTCTCTGGCAGCAAAACTCCCGGGAAGTTGTCTATGGATACTGTCTCCAATTTCTTTCCTGCCATTCACTCATAACGGACTCCATTTACAATTGTCATTTATATTCCACCAAGTAGTAGAACGATGTCTCCAGCTAAATACGTTTAAACTCAACTCTTCAGCTTTCCACACAAACCTGCTCTGCAATTAGCCTTCCGAATTCTGTGACTGACAATTGTACTTGTTTAAGCCAAATCCTTGGAGTCACCCTATTTTTATTTTGTTGACTTTGTTGTTCTTGTATGCAACATACCTTCTTCCAAAAAATTTTATTGACTTGCCTTCAAAATGTCTCAATTTTAGTCACTTGAGTCACTTGTCATCATGTATACTGCTACCTCTTGCCCTAAAACCAGTTTGCTGAGATAATTGCCATAGCCACTTAACTAGATCTCTTATGCAATCTTGCCCCTCTACAGTCATTCTCAACATGGGTGAGAGGGATCCTTGAAAACATGAATCAAATCATTTTCCTTATTGCCGAAAACCTTATGATGCTTTCTATTTCATGCACAGAAAGGTAAAATCCTTGTGAATGCTGACAAGTTCCTATATTTTTGTTTTTCCCCTTTCTATCACTTCTCTGACCTCATCTGCTATTGCTCTCCTGCTGTTCCCAGCCATGTTTCTCTCACTGCAGTCCGACCATACCACTCCTTTTGTTCTTTCTCACCATATCAGGCCTGCCACTATTCTATCTTAGGGCAATCATACCAGATATTCTGTATACCTGAGATGGTTTGCATTCTCTAGATGTCTGCATAAAATTGACCGCATTACCTTCCCAGCATCTTGACCACCACATAAAAGTCGCCAGTTCTGTCCACCCCAGTCCTGTTTCACTTTACTCTGTTCTTTTTTCAGTAGCACTTATCTTCTTTTAAAACAATATAAAGATATTTATTACATTTACTGTTTATCATCTGTCTCCTTTTGCTAGAATGTAAGCTGTACAAAGGCAAAGTGTGTAAGTTTGTATCTCTCTCTCCTTTTTTTTTTTTGAGATGGCATCTTGATCTGTCACCAGGCTGGATTGCAGCAGCACATTCTCAGCTCACTGCAACCTCCACTTCCTGGGTTCAAGCAATTCTGCGGCCTTAGCTTCCTGAGTAGCTTGGACTACATGTGTGGTATGTGCCACCATGCCCAGCTATTTTTTGTATTTTTAGTAGAGATGGGGTTTCACCATGTTGGCCAAGATGGCCTCAATCCATTGACCTCGTGATCCACCCACCTCCAAAAGTGTTGAGATTACAGGTGTGAGCCACTGCGTCCTGCCAAAGCGTGCATCTTGTTCACAGAGTGTCACTGATGATCCCTTTGAAAGAGGAAAGGTGCCTGAACACTGTCTGGCATTAGTAGATACTAAATCACTATTAGTTAATGCAGTAGTCAGAAAATTACCCCATCAAAGACATTCAGTCCTAATGCTTAGGAACTGGGAATATGTTACCTTACCTGGTAAAGGAGAATTTACTGATATAAATAAATTAAAGATTTTGAGATGAAGAGATTATCTTGGGATATGCAGATTACCAATACAATCAAAAGGGTCTTTATTTTTTTTCTTTCCAATTTTTATTTTAGGTTTGAGGGGTATACTTGCACATTTATTACATGGGTAAATTGCATGTTGTGAGGGTTTGATGTGCAGATAATTTTGTGACCCAGGTAATCAGCATAATATCCAATAGGTAATTTTTTAATCCTCACCTTTCTCCTACCCTCAAATAGGCCCCTGTCTCTGACATTCAAAGGGGTCCTTCTAAAAGAACAAAAGACATGCAGGAGTATCATAGAGAGAAAAAACTTTTGATTTTACACAGCTGGCTTTTAACACGCTGAGAAGGTGGAAAGAAACAAGAAATTGAATACTTCCCTAGAACTCACAGAAAGGAATGCAGCTCTTCCAGCATTAAGACTTTAGCCCAGTAAGAACTAGTGCAGACATCCAGAAAGATAATAAAGTTGTATTGTTTTAAACCACTAAGTTTTGGGTTATTTGCTATAGTAAAAATAGAAAACAGATACCATTAAACTAATATATTACCTTATAAATCTCTCCATATTTCTAATTATTCATAGATATAACATCTGTGTTTGATATAAAAGTATGCATTCCTGTGTGTTATTTGATATAGTTCACATATGTAAAGACAATAAATAAATTGGTAGGGCTCCTAGAATTATAATAATTATAAATTTTGAAACCATTATGGCATTTGGGATATAATAGTATAGTGAGCTTCTTGAAGTATTAAATTTGAAACTTAAAATGTAAGTAGAAATACTTCCTTAAAGAAATAAAAACTGATAATTAATGTTTACCTGGAAATAATATATTATTACCTCAATATTTTTTGTTAAATATGTGCAAACAAATATCTTTATTTTAGGAGTTCTTGGAGGCCTTGATGTGTTAATATTTATAAACAGCACTATAAGCATTATTTCATCATGAAATCCTGTTTTTATTAATCATATCATGAAACTAATCTTTCCTAAGATATCATTTTGGAAAAGTTTGTTTAGGCTCAACTTACTGAACATGAACATTTAGCTCAGATATATAATAATTTAGCCAAGATTGCTAGTGAATATAAAGAGCAAGAAGTCACTTCCTTGGATGTGCAGTTTTAATTCATTAAATAAGCCTACTTTACTACAATTGATAAGCCCCCTAGAGTATGGTCCAGTGTGTTTAACTTCATCAAACTTCTGACATATACACCATCATGCCCAGAGACTTCATTTAATTGCTTTTTTGTTGTTATTTTGCATTTATTTTTGAAAAATATTGTTGCGGAATATAGATTCTAGATTAAAGTTGTTTTCCAGGATACAAAATCATTGTGCAAAAATCACAAGCATTCCTACACACCAATTTGGCTTTCTCTCCAACAAGAGAGCCAAATCATGAGTGAACTCCCATTCGCAATTGCTACAAAGAGAATTAAATGCCTAAGAATACAACTTACAGGGGATGTGAAGGACCTCTTCAAAAAGAATTACAAACCACTGCTAAAGGAAATAAGAGAAGACACACACACCAAAAAAATGGAAAAACTTTCCATGCTCATGGTTAGGAAGAATCAATATCATGAAAATGGCCATCATGCCAAAAGTAATCTATAGATTCAATGTTATCCCCATCAAGCTACAATTGACTTTCTTCACAGAATTGGGAAAAACAACCTTAAATTTTATATGAAACCAAAAAAGAGCCCATATAGCCAAGACAATTCTAAGAAAACAAACAAGCAACAACAACAACAACAAAAAGCAAAGCTGGAGACATCATGCTGCCTGACTTCAAACTATACTAGAAGGCTACACTAACCAAAACAGCATGATACTGGTACCAAAACAGACATATAGACCAAAGGAACAGAACGAAGGCCTCAGAAATAATGCCACACGCTGCAATCATCTGATCTTTGTCAAACCTGACAAAAATAAGCAATGGGGAAAGGAGTTCCTATTTAATAAATGGTGTTGGGAAAACTGGCTAGCCATATGCAGAAAGCTGAAACTGGATTCCTTCCTTACACCTTATACAAATATTATCTCAAGATGGATTAAAGATTTAAACATAAAATCTAAAACCATAAAAACCCTAGAAGAAAATCTAGGCAATATCATTCAGGACATAAGCATGGGCAAAGACTTCATGACTAAAACACCAAATGTAATGGCAGTAAAAGCCAAAAGACAAATGGAATCTAATTAAGTTAAAGAGCTTCTGCACAGTAAAAGATACTAACATCAGAGTAAAAAGGTGACCTACAGAATGGGAGAATATTTTTCTAGTCTACTTATCTGACAAAGGGGCAAATGTCCAGATCTACAAAGAACTTAAAAAAATTTACAGGAAAAAACAAAAAAACAAATAACCCCATCAAAAAGTGGCCAAGTATATGAACAAATACTTCTCAAAAGGAGACATTTATGTAGCCAACAAACATATGAAAGAAAGCTCATCATCACTGGTCATTAGAGAAATGCAAATTAAAACCACATTGAGATACCAGTTAGAATGGTGATCATTAAAAAGTCAGGAGACAACAGATGTTGGAGAAAATGTGGAGAAGTAGGAATGCTTTTACACTGTTGGTGGGAGTGTAAATTAGTTCAATCATTATGGAAGACAGCATGGCAATTCCTCAAGGATCTAGAACTAGAAATACCATTTGACCCAGAAATCCCATTACTGGGTGTATTGCCAAAGAATTATAAATCATACTATTATAAAGACATATGCACACACATGTATGCTTATTGCTGCACGATTCATAATAGCAAAGACTTGAAACCAACACAAATGCCCATCAATTATAGAGTGGATAAAGAAAACATGGCGCATATACACAATGGAATACTATGTAGCCATAAAAAAGGATGAGTTCATGTCCTTTGCAGGGACATGGAGGAAGCTGGAAACCATCATTCTCAGCAAATAAATGCAAGAACAGAAAATGAAACACTGCATGTTCTCACTCATAAGTGGGAGTTGAACAATGAGAACAAATGGACACAGGGAGGGGAACATCACACATTTGGGACTGTCAGGGGTTGGGGCTAGTGGAGAGAAGCATTAGGAGAAATACCTAATGTACCTGACTGGATGATGGATGCAGCAAACCACCATGGCAGGTGTATACCTATGTAAGAAATCTGCACGTTCTGCACATGTACCCAGAACTTAAGTACAATAAATTACTTTTTAAATTGTTTTCTTTTCACCATTTTCAAGATGTCATTCTATTTTATATTGGCTTCTGTTGTTTCTGATGAGAATTTCATTGGGCATTCTTATCACAGTTTTCTGTACATATTTTTTCCTCTGTTTTGAAAGTTTTCTCTTCATCGCTGGTTTTCATAAATTTGATTTTGTTATGTTGATATTGATTTGTTTGTGCTGATTGATCACATGGAGTCTAAGATTAAACTTCATTCAAATTTTGGAAATTTTGAGTCATTATTCTTGTACTTCTGCTGCTTCTCCTCTTTATGAGATTACAATTAGATACATATCAGACTCCTTGATATCAATAGATAGGCCATTAAAGCTCTAGTTTTTTTTTTTTAATTCTTTTTATTTTACTATACTTCAATTTTGATGACCTCTATTTTCCTGTCTTCAAGTTTACCGATCTATTACTCTGTATCTAATCTTTAAACATATTCAGTGAAATTTCATTTCAGGTATGCATTCTCAAATCCTGAAATCCTATTCATTTTTAATAGTTTCTTTCACTGATCTTTATATTCATGTTCTCATTAATTATCTGACATATCTATAATAGCTGTTGCCACACCCTTGCCTTGTTATTTAACAATCTCTATTATTACAGGGTATTTGTTTATTTGATTAATTATAAGTTCTGAGTCACACTTTCCTGTTTTTTTTTTCAAATGTAATTTTTCAATACATACAGAATATGGAGAACTTCAATACATACGGAATATGGAGATTTACATTGTGGGCATCAGAATTTTGTTGTTTATTTAAAGAATGTTAAATTTTGTTTTGGCAGGGCAGTTATGTTACTCATGAATGAACTTGATCCTTTAGAGGCTTGTTTTTAAATGATGACGTGGCCTGTGGAGATTAACAATACTCAAGTTCTCCCTGGCTCGACTCTTCATATTTAGCCTTTTGGGGTTAAATACATTTCTCTATTCGGGTTCTATAGAACTTTAATTTTTCCCAGTGTTGGTGAGCTCCAAGTGATAGTATCTTTCCCCATTATGTTTTGTTGTTTCTTTTTTTAGTTTGTTTTGTTCTTGTTCAGGAGAGAAATGCAGAACTCCATAAGACTTGTACATGAATTTCATAGCAGTTGTATTTATCATAGCAGCTACAAACTTTAAACAAATCCAGTGCACATTAGTAGGTAAATAGGTAAGCAAATTATGGAATATTCATACAATAAAAATTTTGCAAAAATATGAAATAGCAATTAATGGATAGTTATTAAAGGAAATTATTCTGAGCAAATATCAGCAAAATAAGAATAAGGGATTTTTTTTACACTCATGTATACAATTCTAGAAAAGGGCAATCTACATTACAGTGACTGAAAGCAGCTCATTGTTTGCCTGTATTGGTGTTTGGTATTAAAATTCAAAGGCATGTGAGTAAACGCTGAAAGGTAGTGCATCTGTTCTATATTAATACATCTTGATTGTGATGATGATCTCATGGATATTACATACACATTTGTGAAAATCATTGAAATGTACACTCTAAATGGGTTTGTTTTATTGTATGAACTTTATGCTTTTTAAGTGGTGATTGAAAATCACTGCAATAAATTGCCCGGTTTAACAATTCACTTGTACTCACACAAATAACTATGAATTTTGTGTTTCAGACATTAGGAATTATTGACAAAAGGAATGAGAAGCTGGATAGAATTACATATCTGGAAGGAATGTTTGTCATAACTGCGCTGAGAGTAAGAAGACATTGAGGGACATTAAATAGAAATTAGGAACATTTTACATGAAAAGGAAAGAAACTCACATTATACTTTTAACAATTGTATCAACCTGATTGTTGATTGGATTAGTTTGCTAAGACTTCCATGATAAAATACAGTAGTCTAGGTGGCTTCAAGAACAGAAATTAATTTTCTTACATTTGTGCAAGCTCTCAGTCCTAAATCATGGTGTCATCAGTATTGGCTTTTGGTGAGACTTTTCTTCTTGGCTTATGTACAGATGCCTCACTGTGTCCTCACATGGCCCTTCCTCTGTGTACTTGTGGAGAGAAATAGGACTACCCTATGTATCCTCTTGTAAGAATACTAATATTGCTGTAGAACTACATTGTTATAACCTCATTTTACCTTAATTACCTCCTTAAAAAACTTATCTCAAAGTATTCATATTGAAGGATAAGGCTTTAACATACTATTTTGAGAAAAGGGAACACAATTCAGTACATATCTTTCTGCCTTCCAGCTCCTCAAAATTAATGTCATTTTTGCACACAACATACATTCATTACAACTCAATAGCCTCCACAATCTTAACTCACTGTTAGCATCACCTCTAAAGTCTAAAGTTCAACGTCTCATTTAAATATTATCTAGAGAATAGAGCGAGGTTGTGAAATAGAAGCCTACACTATTCATCTGCCCTTCAGGGTCACCAAATTTTAACAGCTATGGGTACACAGATAAGCACCATCCCCCCACCCCCTCAAAAAAAAAAAAAAAAAAAAACAGTATCTGGTTTTAACTTCATATCACTGAAAGAGGCATTCAGGAGGGCAGGATAGACAGTATAAAACAACCAATCCCACCCCTTCATTGTTCTTTGGCAGTGGCTGTGAGGCATGAAGAGAAAGTCTATGGACTTGGGGGACAAACTGCATAGCAACTGTGGGATGTTACAATGAATTCATTCTGTCCCAGTGGAGAGCAAATTTGTGCTAGGGTCAGTCAGCATACATGCAGGGAGGGAGCACTTGGGCCAGACCTAGTCAGTGGAGAATATCCCATCCCAGTGGTCAGAACTTGAGTTATTCAGCAAGATTTAATCGCCATAGGCTAAAGTGCTCTGAGGTCCCAGGTAAAGTTGAAAGACAGTCTAAGACATGAGGTCTGAATTTCTTAGGCAACTTCTATTGCTGGGTTTGGCTCAGAGCCAGAGGACTGGGGCAGTATGTGACTTTGGGAGACACAAGCTGGGGCAGCTAAGGGAGTGCTTAGACCACTCCTAATGCAATCCCAGGCAGCACAGCTCACAGCAACAAAACAGACTCCTTTCCTCTTAGGCAGAAGAGAATAAAGAGTAAAATGAACTTTGTCTTGCATCTTGGCTATGAGCTTGGCCACAGGAGGATAGGGCACTGGACAGAGTCGTGAGATCCATTTCAGGTCCTACCTCACAGACTGCACTTCTAGACACAATTGGGCCAAAAGGGAACCTGCTTCTTTGAAGGGAAGGATCCATTCCTGGAAGGGATCGTTAACTGCTGACTAAAGAGCCCTTGGACACCAAATGACCAGTGGTAATACCCAGGTAGTGTGCTGGGGGCCTTGGGCTCTGAGACATACTGGCTTCAGGTGTGACCCAGCACATTTCCAGCTATGGTGGCTATGGAAAGAGACACCTTCTGTATGAAAAAAATAAATCAATCAAAATAAAAAAAAATAACAGAAGGAAAAGTAAAGAGGACTTTGTCTTACACTGTAGGTAACAGATTGGCCACAGTGAAATAAAGCAACAAACAGGCCCTTGGGGTCCCAAGTCCAGGCTTAGGCTGTTGGAAAGCAGTTCTGAACCTTCCCTGGGCCACAAGGAAGGGAGCCCACTGCCATAAAGGGTGAGTCTGAGGTAAGGCAGCGTTCACAGAAGCTGACTGAAGAGATTTTAGGCTTTAAGTGAACATTGACAATGGCCTGCTAGAACCCCTGTTGGCTGGTGGTAGTGGCAGCCACAGGGAGAGGCTTCTCTGCCTGAAAAAAGAGGAGGAAAGAGTGAGAAGGATTTTGTATTGCAGTTTTAGTGACAGCTTAGCTATGGTAGAATAGAACATCAATAAATTTCTAAGGATTTACTCTGGTCCCTGGCTCCTAGACAGGATCTCTGTACCTACATAGGGCCTGAGTAACTTCTTGTCTTGAAGAGGACACAAACCTGGATGGGTTCACAACCTGCTGATTATGTAGCCCTAGGGCCTTAAGAGAAAACAGATGTTAGCCAGATAATAGTTACAGCAGGCCTTGGGCAAGACCCAGTGCTGTGCTGGCTTCAGCTATGACCTAGTGGTAGTGACCAAAGGTGTGTTTGCATCTCCACAACCCATTTCAAGTGGCTCAGAACAGAGGGCAAGATACTCCATTTGTTTGGGAAAAAGCAAGGAAAAAGAAAAAGTCTCTGGTAATTTAGAATATTCTCCCAGGTCTTATCCAAGACCACCAAGGTGGTACCTCTACAAATCTGCAAAAAACACAGAGTTATTGAGTTTGGGGCCCAAGTCCTTTTCAGAAACTGAAAAGCCTTCCCAAGATGGATGAGCACAAACAAGTCCACATCGTGAAGACAATAAGTACATAACTCTTCAATGCCTAGTCACTAACAAACAATTACAAGCATCAAGACTATTCAGGAAAACGTGACCTCACCAAATGAATTAAAGGAGACACCAGGAACCAACCCCAAGAAACAGAGATATGTAACTTTTCAGACAGATAATTCAAAGTTCGCCATTTTGAGGAATCTGAAAGAAATTTAAAATTACTGGATTAGTATGTTCTCACACTACTAATAAAGACACATCCAAGACTGGGTAATTTATGAAGGGTAGTAGTTTAATTGATTCACAAATCCACATGGCTTGGGAGCCCCACAATCATGGCTGAACGTGAAAGAGGAGGAATGTCATGTCTTATGTGGTGACAGGCAAGAGAGCTTATGCAGGGAAATTCCATTTATAAAATCATCAGATCTTTTGAGACTTACTCACTACCACAACAACAATGAGGCGGAAAACTACCCCCATGATTCAGTTATCTCCACCAGACCCTGTCTTTGACACATAGGGATTATTATAATTCAAGGTGAGGTTTGGGTGGGAACACAGTCAAACAATATCATTCCACCTTAACCCCTTCCAAATCTCATGTCCTCACATTTCAAAACAAATCATGCCTTCCCAAAAGTCCCCAGAAGTCTTAACTCCTTTCAACCTTAACTCAAAAGTTTATAGTCCAAAGTGTCATCTGAGAAAAGGCAAGCCCCTTCCATGTATAAAGCCTGCAAAATTAAAAACAAGTCAGTTAATTCCTAGATACAGTGTGGGTACAGGCATTGGGTAAATATATGCATACCTGATGGAAGAAATTGGCCCAATGGAAGTGGCCACAGGCCCCATGCAAGTCCAAAATCCAACAGGGCAGTCAAGTCTTAAAGATCCAAAATGACCCCTTTTGACTTCATGTCTCATACCCACGTCACACTGATGGCAAGAGGTGGGTTTCCACAGCCTTGCACAGCTGTGCTTCTGTGACTTTGCAGGGTAGAGACCTCCTCCCAGCTGCTTGTATGGGCTGGTATTGTGTGTCTGTGTCTTTTCCAGGCACATGGTAACAAGCTATTGGTGGATGTACTATTCTGGTATCTGAAGGATTGTGGCCCTCTTCTCACAGCTCCACTAGACAGTGCCCAGTGGGGACTCTGTGTGGGAGCTCCAAACTCACATTTCTCTTCTGTGCTGTACTAGCAGACATTTTCCATGAGGGCTCCACTCCTGAAGCAGACTTCTGTCTGGATATTGATGTGTTTCCATACATTCTCTGAAATCTAGGAGGTGGTTCCCAAACCTCAGTTCTTGACTTCTGTGCATCCACAGGCCCAACACCAAATGAAAGCTCCCAAGGCTGGGGGCTTCCACCCTCTGAACACACAGCTTGAGCCATACCTTTGCCCCTTTTAGCCATGGCTAGAGCAGCTGGGATGCAGGGCACCAAGTCCCTAGGCATCACACAACAGGGGAGTCTGGGCCTGGCCCCCCAAAAATTTCTTTTCTCCTAGGATTCTGGGTCTGTGATGGGAGGGGCTACTGCAAAGTTCTCTGAAATGCCCTGGAGACATTTTCTCCATTTTTTTCATGATTAACATATGGCTCTTCATTACTCATGCAAATTTCTGCAGATGGCTTGAATTTCTCCTCAGAAAATGGGTTTTTCTTTTCTATTGTATCATCAGGCTACAAATTCTTTGAACTTTTATGCTCTGCTTTCCTTTTAAACACAAGTTCAAATTCCAAACCACATCTTTGTGAATATGTAAAACTGAATTCTGTTAACAGCACTCAAGTAACATCTTGAATGTTTTGATACTTAAAATTTCTTCAGCCAGGTGTGCCAAATTATATCTCTCAATTCCAAATTCCCCAAATCTCTAGGACGGGGCAAAATGCCACCAATCTTTTTACTTTATCATAGCAAGAATCACCTTTGCTCCACTTACCAACAAATTCCTCATCTTCATCTGAGACCTCCTCAGCCTGGATTTTATTGTCCATATCACAATCAGCATTTTGGTCAAAGCCATTCAACAAGTCTCTAGGAAGTTTCAACTTCCCCACATCTTTCTTTCTTCTTCCAGGCTCTCCAAACTGTTCCAACCTCTGCCTGTTTTCCAGTTCCAAAGCTGCTCCCAAATTTTGGCATATCTTTACAGCAGCACCCCACTACCCAATACCAATTTACTGTATTGGTCTATTCTTACACTGCTAATAAAGACATACCTAAAACTGGGCAATTTATAAAGGAAAGAGGTTTAATTTAACTCACAATTCCACATGGCTGGGGAGGCCTCACAATCATGGCAGAAGATGAATGAGAAGCAAAGTTACATCTTTCATGGTGACAGGCAAGAGAGCTATTCAGGAAAACTCTTATTTATAAAACCATCAGATCTTGTGAGACTTACTCAGTATCAAGAACAGTAGAAGAGAAACCACTCTCATAATTCAATTATCTACAACTGGACCTGCCCTTGATACATGGGGATTATTACAATCCAAAGTGAGATTTGGGTGGGGACACAGCCAAATCACATCAATAACAGGGAGAAGAAATTCAGATCTAACTGATTAATTTAACAAACAGATTAAAATACTTGAGAAGAATCTCGCATAAATGCTAGAGTGGAAAAATGCAATTGACATAATGAAGAATGCATCAGAGTTTCTTAATAGCAGAGTTGACCAAACAGAAGAAATAATTAGTAAGCATGAGTTGAAGACAGGCTATTTGAAAAGACATAGCCACAGGACATCAAAGATAAAAGAATGAAGCATACTATAACATCTAGAAAATAGTGAAAAAGGGCAAATCTAAGAGTTATTGGCCGGAAAGAGAAGGCAGAAAAAGAGGCTGGCTAGAAAGTTTATTCAAGGCTAATTCAAAGGAAAATATCTATCTATCTATCTATCTATCTATCTATCTATATTTCAAGTACAAGATGGTTAGAGAACACCAAGCAGATTTAACCCTAAGAAAACTGCAAACTACATCAAGACATTTAATAAATAAATTCCCAAAAGTCAAGGATAAATAAAGGCCCAAAAATAGCAAGAGAAAAGTAACAACATAACATGGAGCTCCAACAGGCCCGGCAGCAGATGTTTCAGTGGAAACCTTACAGGCAAAGAGAGAGTGGCATGACATATTTAAAGCATGAAAGAAAAAAAGTTTTTATTTTAGAATAGTATATCAGGAAAAAGTATATTTTAAACATGAAGAAGAAATAAAGAACTTCCCTGAGGAAAAAAAAAGCCAAAGTATCTCAACACCAGACTTGTTCTACAAAAAATGCTAAAGGGAGTTCATCAGTCTCAAAGAAAAGATGTTAATGAACATGAAGAAATCATTTAGATGTACAAAATTCACCGATAAAAGTAAATGCACAGAAAAATACAGAATATTATAACTCTATAATTGTGATGTATAAACTACTATTTTCTTAAGTAGAAACACTAAATGAGGAACCAATCAAAAATAAATGAGTACAACAACTTTCAAGACATACGCAGTGCAAAAAAAATAAACAGAAACAAGAAAAAGTTAAAAAATGAGGAAATGACATTAAAATGAAAAGTTTTTACTAGTTTTCTCTTTGTGAGTTTGTTTCTTTATGCAATTACTGCTAAGCTGTCATCAGTTTAAAATAGCGGGTTATAAGATAGTATCTGCAAGGCTCATGGTAAATTCAAATTGAAAAACATACAACTAATAAACCAAAAAATAAAAGTGAGAAATTAAATTCTACCACCAGAGAAAATAACCTTCACTAAAAAGAGTACAAGAATGATAGAAAGAAGGAAGAAAAAATTGCAAAGTAATCAGAAAACAAATAACAAGTGTAAGACCCTATTTATCAATAATAACATTGAATGTAAATGAGTTAAACTTTCCAACCAAAAGATGTAGAGTGGCTGAATGGATGAAAAAGCAAGACTCAATGATCTGTTGCCTATAAAAAACATACTTTATCTATAAAGAAACACCAAGAATGGAATAAAGGGATGAAAACAAGAAACCAAAAATGAGTAGGAGTAGCTATACTTCCACAAAATAGATTTCAAGACAAAAACTGTAAGAAGAGATAAAGATTATTATATGATGATAAAGTGGTCAATTCAGCAAAAGGTTATAAAAACTGTAAATATATATGAACCCAACACTTGATCACCCAGATATATAAAGTAAGCATCACTAGAGCTAAAAAGATAGACAGACCTCAGTAAAATAACAGCTGGAGACTTCAACACCTCACTTTCAGCATTGGACAGATTATTCAGACAGAAAATCAACAATCCAACAGCAGACTTAATCTGCACTATAGAACAAAGGGATCTATTAGACGTTTACAGAACATTTCATGCAAAGGCTACAGAATAAATATTTTTCTTCTTAGCAGATTGATTACTCTCAAGGATAGACCATATGTTAGATCATAAAGCAAGTGTTAACACATTGAGAAAAATTGAAATAACATCAAGCATCTTCTCTATACACAGTGAAATAAAATGAGAAATTAATAAGAACAGGAACTTTGGAAGCTATATACATAGATGGAAATTAAACAGTATGCTCCTGAAGGTCCAGTAGGTAAATGAATAAATTAAAAAGGAAATTGAAAAATTTCTGGAAACAAATAATTATAAAAACATAATGTAACAAAAACTGTGGAATACAGAGAAAGAATTACCAAGAGAAATTAATTAGCTAGAAGTGACTACATAAAAAAAGAAGAAAAATTTCAAATGAATAGCCTAAGAATGTATCTTAAAGAAATAGAAAAGCAAGGGGAAACCAAACCCAAAATTAGTAAAAGGAAATAAATAATAAATATCAGAGCAGAAATAAATTAATTTGAAATGAAGAAAACAATAGAAAGATCAATAAACAAAAATTGTTTCTTGAAAAAATAAAATAGAAAACCTTTAGTCAGATTAATAAAGAATAAATAAATAAATAAAATTACAGATGAAAAAGACTACAGAAATTCAAAGGATTACTAGTAGCTACAATGAGCAAATACAATATATGCCAATAAATTGGAAAATGTAGAGGAAATAGATAAATTCCTAGCTACATACAACCTACCAAGACTGAAATGTGAAGAAACTGAAAACATGAGCAAGTTAATAACAAGTAACAAGATTGGAGCTATAGTAAAATGTCTCCCATTAATAAAAAGCCCAGGACCTGATTGCTTCACATTGAAATCTATCAAACTTTAAGAAGAACTAAGGGATAACTGGATAGCTATACGAAGAAGACTGAATCTGGGACCCTTTCTTATACCATATACAAATATCAACTCAAGATGGATTAAATACTTAAATGTAAAACCTAAAACTATAAAAACCCTGGAGGGTAACCTAGGAAACACCATCTGGATATAGGATCTGACAAAGATTTCAAGACAAAGACACCAAAAGCAATTGCAGTAAAAACAAAAATTTTAAATGGGACCTACTGCAAAGCAAGAAAACTGTCAACAGACTAAACAGAAAGTATAGGGAATGGGAGAAAGTATTTGCAAACTATTTATCTGACAAAGGTCTAACATATAGAATCTATAAAGAACTTAAATTTGTAAGCAAAAACTAAACAATCCCAATACAAAGTGAGCAAAGGATATGAACAGACAATATTCAAAAGAAGACATACATGAAACCAATAAGCATATGAAAAAATGCTCAGTATCATTAATCAGAAGAGAAATGCAAATCAAAACCATAATGAGATACCATCTCTTAATGGTCAGAATGACTATTAATAAAAAGTCAAAAAATAACAGATGCTGGTGTGTTGTGAAGAAAGAACGCTTATACAATGTTGGTGGGAATATAAATTGGTTCAGCCACTGTAAAAACAGTTCAGCAGTTGCTCAATGATTTCAAAGTAGAATTGCCATTCTACACAGCAATCCCATTATTGGGCATATAGGCAAAAATATATATCATTTTGCCATAAACACACATACACATGAATGTTCATTACAGCAATATTCACAGTAGCAAACATATGTAATAACCCTAAATGCCCATCAATGGTAGACTGGATATAGAAAATGTGGAACATATAAACCTTGGAATACTATGCAACAATAAAAATAATAAGATCACATTCTTTGCAGCAACATGGAAGGAGCTGAAGACCATTACCCTAAATGAACTAACATAGGAACAGAAAACCAAATATCACATATTCTTACTTATATGTAAAAGCCAAAAATTGAGTATCTATGGCCACAAAGAAGGGAATAACAGACTTTAGGGTGGAGGGAAGAAAGAAGGTGAGGATCAAAAAACTATCAGATACTATTCTTATTTCCTATATGGTGAAATAATCTGTACTCCTAACCTTCCTCACACCTAATTTACCTATATAACAAGCATGCATATGTACCACTGAATTTAAAAGTTAAAAAAATAAAAAAACAACAGAAACTAAAGGAAAACAAAAAAGTGTCTTTAAAAAGAAAACAACAACAAAAGAGAAAGAGAAAGAACTAATACCAAACCTATTCATACTATTCTAAAAAATACAGGAAGAGAAAAGACTTTTAAATTTGTTCTACAAGACCAGTATTAACCTAATACCAAAACAAGACAAAGACATACCAAAAAAAAAAAAAATTATAGGTCAACATATCCATTGAATATTGATGCAAAAATCCTCAATAAGATACCAGCAAACTAAATAGAACAATAAATTAGAAAGCAAATTCATCAAAACCAATTGAGATTTATCTCAGGGATGAAAAGATGGGTCAACATATGCAAATCAATTGATGCAACACATCGTATCAACACAATGAAGGACACAATCCATATGATAAGTTCAACTCATGCTGAAAATGCATTTGCTAAAATTCAATATTCCTTCATGATAAAAATCTTAAAAAAAAAAAAAAACTAGGTATAGAAGGAACAAACCTCAAAGTAATAAAAATCCCATATGATAGACCCATGTTAGTATCATACTAAATGGGGAAAATCTGAACACCTTTCCTCTAAGATCTGAAACAACAATGATGCCCACTTTCACCACTGATATTCAACATAGTACTGGAAGACCTCAGAGCAATCAGAAAAGAGGAAAAAATAAAGGGCATCCAAAATTAAATGAAGAAGTCAAAATTATGCTTGTTTGTAGATGATATGATCTTATACTTGGAAAAACCTAAGGACTCCACAAAAAATGGTACAATTTCTGACCAAATTCAGTGAAGTTACAGGAAACAAAATTAACATACAGAAATCAGTAGCATTTTTGTATGCTAACAGTGAATAATCTGAAAAATAAATAAAAAGTAATCCCACTCACAATAGCCATAAATAATATTAAATAACTACATATAAACTTAAGGAGCGAAAGACCTCTACAATAAAAACTACAAAACACTGATGAAATAAATGGAAGAGGACACCAAAAAATGGAAAGATATTTCATGTTAATGGATTAAAAGAATCACTATTGTTAAACATTCATATAGATTCAATACAAAGTAATGTACTGATTCAGTGCAATTCTTGTCAAAATACTAAGGACATTCTTTACAGAAATAGAAGAAACAACCTAAAAATTTGTGGAACCCCAAAAGACCCAGAATAGCCAAAGCTATCCTAAACAACAACAAACAAGGAAAACTGAAGAATCACATTACCTGATTTCAGATGATACTACAGAGCTAAAAAACCAAAACAGCGTGGTAGTGGCATAAAATCAGACACATAGAATAATAGAACAGAATAGAGAACACAGAAACAAATCCACAAACCTACAGTGAGTTCACTTTTAACAAATATGCCAAGAACACACATTTGGGAAAAGACACATCTCTCTTGCCTAAAAGAGAGGAGACAAGGAAATAAAATCAAAATGGATTACAGACGTAAATCTAAGACCTCAAAGTATGAAACTACTATAAACTATAAAACTACTACACTGGAGAAAATCTTCAGAATACCGGTCTGGGCAAAGTTTCTTAATTAATACCCCACAAACACAGGCAATCAAGTAAAAATGGACAAGTGGGTTCACATCAAGTTAAAAAGCTTGTGAACAACAAAGGAAACAATAAACAAACTCAAGACAATCCATAGAATGGAAGAAAATGTTTGCAAACCATCCATCTGACAAATGAGTAATAACCAGAATATATAAAGAGCTCAAACAACTCAGGAATTGTTGGAATATGTACTAATAGGAAAAAAATCTAATAATTCTGATTTTAAAATTGGCAAAATATTTGAATGGACCTATCTCCCAAGAAGATATACAAATGGTAAGCATGTTTGTTACATCTCTGTTCATAATAGCCAAGACTTGGAAGCAACCTATGCCCATTCAACAGATGAATAGATAAAGAAAATGTGATACTTATACATAATGTAGTACTATTCCGCCATAAAAAGAATATCTTGTCATTTATAACAACATAGATTGAACTGGAGAGTATCATGTTACGTGAAATAAGCCAGGAACAGAAAGACAAACATTGCATGTTCCCACTTATTTGTGGGATATAAATAGCAAAACAATTGAACTCCTAGAGACGGAGAGTGGATGGAAGGGTATTGAGTGGGTGTGTGAAAGGTGCGGATGGTCAATAGGTACAAAAAATAGAAAGGATGAATAAGACCTAGCATTTGAGAGTACAACAGCGTGGCTATAGTCAGTAATAATTTAATTGTACATTTAAAAATAACTAAAACAGTATAATTAGATTGTCTAGAACACAAAAGATAAATGCTCAAGGTTATGAATACCTCATTTACCTTGATATGATTATTATGCACTCATGCCTGTATCAAAATGCTCATGTATGTCATAAATACATGTACTTGCTATGTGCCCACATAAATTAAGAATTGAAAATAATCAGAAATTAATTAAGTAAAAATTTTAAAAATAAGTATCATCAAAATCAGACTTGGGTAAGATTCATGCTGAGACAAAATTCCTCTCCAGATGTGAAGCTGCAAAACCAGACAAATTAAGTGCCTCTAAAACACATGGTGGGACAAGCATAGGACAGACATACCCATTTTGAAAAGGAGATGCCATGGTCCAAGCAAATGCAACACCTACCAGAGAAAATTCCATTAGGTCTTAAAGATTGAGAATAATCCTCTTTGGCTAGATGCTCTGCCTTCTTGGTGCCTTAGAGAGGTAGTATCATGCCTGTTTCCTTAGGTGGTGGCCCTGCCTGTCAGCTCAGGTTGGTGGCTCCATCCCCACAGCTTTATGCAGAGATCTCCATCTCTGAGGCTCTGAGCAAAGATAGTCTGACCCATTGAAACAGGAGATGGCCCTACCTTCTGAAAACAAGGACACAATTTTGCCTTCTGGCCCTGTTGGGGGAGTCTCTTCCCTGATTATTTCTGAGCCATCTTTAGGGTGATTCTTCCTGTTTCTTGAAGGCTAAAATAAATTCACCGCCAAAAAGCTGTATCATCTGTCTTGTAGAATCCCAGAAGTTAGAAAACGCTTGTTTATTTTATCCAATCTCTGTTCGCTTTGGTCAAGACTGGCAGTGTTTTTGTTTGCATATTTCTCTAGGTATTCCTGGTTTCTGCTGAGGTGGCTGATTAACTAGATATTTGATCACTTTATGAAGTAATTGTCCAGAAACACCCTTGATATTCTCTCTAGAACAAGCTTTTTCACCTTTTTTTTTTTGTAATTAAGATAGACAGTAGTTTTTAAATTCTAATATTCTTTTTTGATCAATTCATTCAATGTATCTCCCTGCTCTCACACTTTGTCATAAACAATAAGAAGACAGGCTCATTATTCAACACTCAGAAGCTTAGAAATCTCCTTAGCTAAATACCCAATGTCTTTATTTGCAAATATACTTTCCAAAAAGCACTAGAACATACTTCAACTAAGTTTATTACCACTTTATATCAATAATCACCTTTGATTATGATTTCAGTGTATCCCCCTAAAGTTCATGTGTTGGAAATTTAACTGCCAATGTAGCAGTATGAATAGGTGGGGCCTTTAAAAGTTGACTAGGTCATTGAAAGTAGAGCCCTGATTAATTTATTTATGTCATTATTGTGGGAGTGAGTGAGTTTTTGCAGGGGAGAACCAGTTCTCACAAGAATGAATTAGTTATCAAGATAGCAGATTGTTATGAAAGCAAACTTAACTTGCTCTTGAGGTCTTTTCCACATGCTCCACTTGCCTTTCTGCTCTTCCACCATGAGATAACACAGCAAGAAAGCCCTCGTGGTATGCTAGTGCCATGCTCTTGGGCTTTCCAGCCTTCAGAACTGCAAGAAATTTATTTATTTTCTTTATACATTACTCAGTTTATGGTAATCTGCTGTTGCAATAGAAAATAAGCTAAGATACTTTTCAACCAGTTTTCAATAACAAGTACCCCATTTTTGTCTGAGACCTCACCAGAATCACCTTTAGGATTCATATATTTCTGCCAAGAGTCCCTTCAAGACAATCTAAGCCTTCTTAGCCCGCACTTCAAAACTCTTCCACCTCCGACCATCACCTAGATCCAAAACTACTTCCATATTTTTCAGAATTTGTTTAAGCAGCACCCTACTTCTTGGTATCAAAATCTAGTCTGCTAGAGTGATCGTAAGAAAATATCAAAGTCTCGGTGTCTTAAACAACAGAATTTTATTTTCTCGTCGTTTTTGAGGCTGTGAGTACGAGATCAGGGTGCTATTAGTGTTGGTTTTCATTAAAGCCTCAATTTCTGGCTGTGACCTCATATGCCCTATCTTCTGTGCACCTGCAGAATGAGAGAGATCCCTAGTGTCTTTTTCTCATAATGGATCTCACATCTGATCCTAGCTATATCAGATTAGAGTCTCTCACATTTAATGGTATGAGGTCACCCTTATGATCTATTTCACCATAATTACCTCTTTAAAGGCTCTATTTCCAAATATAGTCACATAGTGAATTATGGTTTCCATATTTAAATTTGAGGGACAAGTGCAATTCAGTTCATATCATTGTAATTAAACCAATCTTCATATCTCAGTGTTTGTATTAATGTCAATTTGCTCTAGCATTGAAATGGAAATACTATACAAATTTAGTAAGGAAAAAGTAAAGTTGGCTACTTCTGTTTATTGTGACATTAGCCACTTTGATACCTATGTATTCTTTATATTTATTAAATGGTTTGCTTTTGCAGAGTCTGTTTCTGACTCTTTTTTTTCTCTGATCACTCTACATATTTTGTCAGGTTCATTCTGTTTACTTCCTAGGATAATTAAAATACAGCATATGTTGAATATATCATATGTTGATGACTTTCAAATAAAACCCATACACCTAAATTTATCCTGAATATCTGTCCTATTTCAACTGTAGAAACTTCACAGTTAAATTTTCAAAGATGACCTTACTTTCTAACTTTGACTACTGTTTTCTCTCTCAGTAAATTGTACCATTTTCTCTTTGTTTCTAAGTTAAGAAACTATAGCAATGTGTTTTCTTTCTTCGTTACATTCTGAAGCTGCATAATCATAATTTTCTATCTATAATTTCTTCTAAATAACTCCTGAAACCACCTATGGTACATCTTTCTATCTCTACTAACAATTTTCAAAATCAAGTCACTATCATTTCTTACTTGGATTCTTGTTACGTTCTCTTATAAGGGTTTCTGGGTCTCTATTTAACCCATTTACCAAACTGCCAAACTGTAGTTATAGCCATTGTGTAAAGTTGAAATCATTGCATGCCACTCTTTCTAAATTGAAGTTGATAGAGAGAAAGAGAGAGATTGGAGAGGGAGAGAGAGAGAAGATGCTACTTAGGGTTAAATGATGATAATTATGGTAGACATACATATCTTTTGAAGCTAAATCATTTTTCTTTGTTCTTCATTAATCATTTTATGTTTTTTCTTGTGTTATAATTGTTCTTTTCTGAGTATGAAAGCAATACAAATAAGATATTGAATATTTATAAAATACATAATAGCTTAATATAAAAATCAATACTAAAGCTACCATTCAGATATTTTGACTGAAATTATTTGTATAAATTTCCTTTAAGCATACAAGTAAAACATGACTCATGATACAGGATATAACCTGTGCTTGTCTCTCTCTCTTTCTCCCATCCTATTGATTATCCCATACTTAAAATAAATGGAAATATGTTTAAACAAATTTGAGGTCATACTGTGTACTAGAGAACCTTATAACTGGTTGTGAATACCTTGTGCATACAGATTAATATGCAATTTGCCTATAGCAATGGGAAAACAAATTTTATTCAATTAGGATTTAGTCATCTTAGATCAATTAATTTTTAGAAATAAAATACAAAATTAACCATATTGTACCTCCATAGTAATTTATTTAACAAATAAACATGGACTAGATTGTAAAAATTTTATTCTGTTATTTTGTCTTTAATGTAACAACTCTTTGACTAGATGGTATATGTTAAGAGTTTAGGAAGTATAATCCGAAAATATAGTTATATTTTTCATAATGACAAATCCAGAATTATTTGCACTCATTAATCCTTTGATAAACATTGGCCAGTTAGTAAGAAATCATTTATTTTCACTTGATGTGATTCTTCTCATGTAATTTACCAAATATTTCATCTCACAAAATGTTAGTATGATCACAGAAATAAATTGGGCATAATTATTGAATGTATTTTCAGTTTTTAAGACAGGTATTATTTTAATATTCTATAAAGATGATTCTGGCATGAATAAAACATAAAAGTCATTTCAGTTGTAAATATATATTTAAATAAAGTTATATATTTTTAATATTTTAATATAGGATAGATGTTGACATTAATTCTTCTCTGTTTCTTATATACACACACACATTCACACACTTACTATGGCTCTGAAAACTCACTGCCCACACAACACCTGCCTTCTCAATATATATTCATGCAGTGCACAGAATTACTTATAGTTTCTTGAAAATGCTAAGCATTTCAACCATTTATTAGAAATTGTAATTTGTCTTTGCTGCTCCATAGGCATGCACGAAAATTGAGTAAATTAAACCTAAATGTAGCTTCTTTCATTTTTCATCTTGTCAAATAATTCATTTTTCTAAAGTGTGTCTCATATTTAATCTGATTATTAAATGGCTTCTTCTTGTTACTAGACATGCTGACTTATTTCAAAAGATTTTGAGGAATTGAAAATGTTAAAACAAATACTGTGATAGTCTTTATAAATGTCTTCCCTAATTACGTAGTTCCACGAGCAGTTACAGTGATTTTCGAAGACAAAAACAAAAGAGGAAGAGGAAGATAGTATCAAAAGAAGAATGTTGATAGAAACTTTGGCAAGAAAATATTTCTGGTGTATTTATTAAATATTTGGAATATTTTCACTCAGGACATAAAATTGGATTATGAAATATGATGTATATCTTATAACACATTTATGTAGCAATAAAACTTGAATTTAAAATCTAAACTACAATAAATACTTTATTCACTGTCAAAATCTAGAATTATTTTCTATAGAAAGATCCATTGAAATAAAACATAAACTACAGAAAAATCTCTCATTTTTTAAAGTATGTGATTATATTTTTCTTCTGTATTTTGCCCCACTGTGTGATATGTGTGTATATATATATATATATATTTGGGTAGGAGGTAGGGAAGATTTTTCTATATTGTAATTATTACGCCCTTATTTCCCAATCTTCTTTTCTATGGTTGTCTACTTAATTCTCTGTTTAAGAATTAAGTGGCACAGAGTGGCACTGTGGCTCACACCTGTGATCTCAGCACTTTGGGAGGCCAAACGAGGTGGATTGCTTTAGGCCAGGAGTTTGAGAACAGCCTGGGCAGCACAGCAAGACCTCATCTCTGAAAAAAAAGGAAAATAAAAAATAGGTAAAGAAATTAAAACAGAAAATAGGTACTGGAGCTGATTCTCCAGATGTTTCTTCTTCTACTTGTCTGTGACAAAATCTTCTCTGTTCTCTGTTGCTTAGTTCTTAGGTGATATCTGGAAGTGGTTTTGTTTGTTCTTATCATTGATTTCTTTGTGTTTGTTTTGTTTTGGGGTTTTCTTGTTTGGTTGATTGATTCATATGGGGTCTTCATATTTAGGAGGTTATCACATGCTGTGGGAAATTTAGACATTTCACATTTCTTCTAGAGGCTTTAATGTATCTTTCAGTGGCTGTAACTTAAGGGCAGATCAACTTTTCATTGTTCTTCTAAGATAAAAATTACAAAATCTGATTCTTCATGAAAATATAGAGGTAAGCTTAAAAAAACAAAAAAGAACAACAAAAAACCCTACATGTGTTGCTATAATCCAGGCCTATCAGAAGTACACTGAAATAAAAGTTATCTTAAGAAGGATCTTAGTTATACACATGCATTTCTACTTTTCTCTGATGTCTTAAATTACTTTGACTAGATATACCAAGTGACTTTACTGGTTTTACATACAGAATTAAGTTAAATACATTCCATTTCTGAGCTCTCTTCTGACCCCAAACCTTTATCACCTACTCTCAACTTTCTCAAAGAGACTACTAATCTACAATTTGAAGGGAAATCTGATTTAAGATAATTAATAATTCAAATTTATTTCTGTAGTGGTGATGATAAACTCCACAGATTCATTCCCCAGTGAAACACTATTAATGGGTGAAATTTATTTTTTAAAAGACACATCATTTAAAGTATCTGGAAATCGTCCTAAGGATGTACAACAAAGAAGAAAACACTGATTTAAAAAAAAAATCTACTTAATCTCAGCAAAAACAGAGATAGGTTGTAGTACTTGAGCCACAATCTACTCCTTTTATGCTCCCCAACCTCCTGATAGAAGGTCCATTTTGGCAGATGTGTCCAAGAGATGTGTACCCCTTCTCCCAGCTTCAAGTCAAAATGGGCACATTCTTTCCTTAGCATCTCCCTGGGAGTATCATACCATTGGAATTTCTCATCCCTCACAACTCCATGTTGCAGATACTAAATTCTAGACAAGGAAAGCTCAGAGGCTGAAAACTCCTTTTCTCCACCTGGCATGGACCTTGCATAATCCCTGTTTCAAGGATACTGGTCTGTTTCTTATGCTAACTTCAATTTGCTCATAGAACATATCTTCCATACTGGGTGTAGCAAGCAAATAAGACCGGAAGCTCCTACTCCAAGTTCACATCCTGCTGAAGAATGAGAGGTGCCACACAGGTAAAAGCAGAACCTTGTTATGTCTTCCACCTCTGAATCTGGGACCAGAAATTTTGCTCAAATTGAGAGGCAGACAATAGAAATAGACAGTTTTGAACCAGTTTTATTTGGAATAGAGTGTGGATAATTTCAAGTCTAAAAATAAACTCAAAAACAATGGATATTTGGGGAAGTAAGCAATTAAGAGGAAGCTGGTAGCTCCAGGAGAGCAAGAAGCTAAACCAAAAGCCAGCTAGTTTAGCAGAGAAAGCCAAGTAGAGAAAGAGATGGAACGAGCCCTCCTGGGGTTAGGACACATCTCAAAGACTCATCTCAAAACTCACCCCTCAAAGTGGCACAACTTTAATTGAATCAGACTGTGGAGAAATTTGTGCCTGAGGGCACTAACAAAAATAATAGAGCAATTATCCAACAATTAGTGGAGGCAAACAACTGAGACATGATGCTAATGAAGTCAGACAGTTAAACAGAAAGATTATGGAAAGAAACAATTAAAAAAAGTCCTGATAAAAACACTGTTGTTTCAGGTTTGGGCTGAAGGCAGCATCTGAGAAGCAACATCAGAGGCTTCATGCTGCAATAAAAAGACCTCACTAAAATAATAGAGCCAAACCACTAAACAAATAAATAGACAAGCAACAGCAAGCTCAAGAAAAGTAGAGAGGATAAGTATCCACAATTGCTCCAATGTATTATCCAAAATGCCCAGTATTCAACAAAAATAATTAAAGGGTTACCCATGCACAGGAAAGGAAAAAAAAAAAAAAAAACACTCAACGGAACAGACACTGCCTGTGAGAAGCCCAAATGCCAAAATTTGCAGACAAAGTCTTCAAAGCAGCCATTGTAGTCAAATGTAGTCAAAGAATTTGAGCCAATATGGTCAAAAAATTAAAGGAAACCATACTTAAAATATGGTTATAATTGCTCATCAAACAAGAATATCAATAAGGAGATAGAAGTTATTAAAAAGTAACAGATGGTAGGCACAATGGCATTTACCTGGCCTGTAGTCTTAGCTACTCAGAAGGCTGAGGTGGGAGGATTGCTCGTCCTAGATCTGAGTCCATCCTGGGCAACATAGCTGAGACAATACCTGTTTAAAAACAGAAAAGAAAATCTACTGCCAAAAAAAAACAAAAAAACAAAAAAACAAAAACGCCAACTAGATATTCAAGAGTCAAAAAGTCTAAAAACTAAAATGCATTATTTACTAGACATTCTAAACAACAGATATGGACTGACAGGCAGAAAATCAGCTAGCTTAAGATAGATGCAATGAAGAACAGAAAGAACAAAGAATGAAGAAAAATGAACAGAGCTTCAGAGAAATATGGGATGCCATTAAGTTCACCAACCATGGGAAATGGGAACACAAGAAAGAGAGAATAGAGAAATAAAAAACTATTAAAAGAAATAATGTTTGAAGTAAAAGTTTTTTACACCAGCAGTAAAGAAATGATTCAGAGTCCATTGTCCATAACAAATCATTTTACCTTTGCTGCTTTCAGGGTTCTCACGGGGACTTTGTTTTCAGCATTTTTATTATAATGTATCTGGGTGTGATCCTGCTTGGAGTTTGTTGAGGTTATTAGATATGTAGATTAATGTTTTTCAACCAGCTTGAGAAATTTTAATTTTTTTTTATTATTATACTTTAAGTTCTGGGGTACATGTGCAGATCTAGCAGGACCGTTACATAGGTATACATATGCCATGGTGGCTTGCTGCCTCCATCCCCCTGTCACCTACATTTGGTATTTCTCCTAATGTTATCCCACCCCAACATCCCTACCCTGTGCTATCACTCCCTTAACCCCCCACCCCCTAACAGACCCTAGTGTGTGATGTTCCCCTCCCTGTGTCTATGTGTTCTCGGTGAAGATATATTTAACAGCTAATTCATTTGTTTCAGAAACTTGGATTAAGCAAAGATACTTAATCCAAGTATTTTTGGATTAAGATACTACCAATGTTGGTAAGAAACTACCAACATTCACTGTTGATGGTAATGCCAAATATATTCCACAACATTTTAGCCATTGATGTTATTTGAACCTATGAGTGCCAAGTGGCATACTGATTTTCTGGGGGGGAGGGATCATATTTTATTATACTTTTAAGTTCTGGGGTACATGTGCAGAACGTGTAGGTTTGTTACATAGGTATACACATGCCATGGTGGTTTGCTGCATCCATCACCCTGTCATCTACATTAGGTATTTATCCTAATGCTATCCCTCCCCAATCCCCTCACCCCCTGCTATCCCTCCCCAATCCCCTCACCCCCTGTTATCCCTCCCCTAGCCCCCCAACCCCTGACAGGCCCTGGTGTGTGATGTTCCCCTCCCTGTGTCCATGTGTTCTCAAGTTCAACACCCACTTGTGAGTGAGAACATGCAGTGTTTGTTTTTTTGTTCTTGTGTCAGTTTGCTGAGAATGATGGTTTCCAGCTTCATCCATGTTCATGCAAAGGATGTGAATTCATCCTTTTTTATGGGTGTATAGTATTCCATGGTGTATACGTGCCACATTTTCTTTATCCAGTCTATCACTGATGGGCATTTGGGTTGGTTCCAAGTCTTTGCTATTGTGAACAGTGCCACAATAAACATACCTGTGCATGTGTCTTTATAATAGAATTATTTATAATCCTTTGGGTGTATACCCAGTAATGGGATTACTGGGTCAAATGGTATTGCTGGTTCTAGATCCTTGAGGAATTGCCACACTATCTTCCACAATGGTTGAACTAATTTACACTCCCACCAACAGTGTAAAAGTGTTCCTATTTCTCCACATCCTCTCCAGCATCTGTTGTCTCCAGATTTTTTAATGATCACCATTCTAAATGGCATGAGATGGTATCTCAATGTGGTTTTGATTTGCATTTCTCTAATAACTAGTGATGACGAGCATTTTTTCATGTTTGTTGGCTGCATAAATGTCTTCTTTTGAAAAGTACCTGTTCATATCCTTCGCCCACTAGAAATTGCCACAACTTTAATGGCTGAAAACAACAAAAATTTACTGATATGGTTTGTCTCTGTGTCCCCACCCTACTCTTACCTTGAATTGTGATAATCCCCACATGTCAAGGGTGGGACCAAGTGAAGATAATTGAATCATGGGGGCAGTTTCACCCATGCTGTTCTCCTGATGTGAGTGAGTTCTCCTGAGAGCTGATGGTTTTATAAGGGGCTTCCCCTTTCACTCATCACTCATTCTCTTTCCTGCCACCAAGTGAAGAGTTGCCTTCTGCCATGATAGTAAGTTTCCTGAGGCTTTCTACCCCATACAGAACTGTGAGTCAATTAAACCTCTTTTCTCTCTTTGTTTTTAAATTTAAAAACATTAATTGACGTGATAATTGTACATATTTATGATGAACATAGTGATGTTTTGATAAATATATTGTATAGTATTAAGATCAGGGTAGTTAGCATTTACACTATCTCAAATATTTTATCATTTCTTTTTGTTGCAAATATTCAATATCCTCCTTCTAGATTTTCTAACCATACATTATTTTGACTATTGCCATCCTATAGTGGTATATAGAAAACAAGAATGTATTCCTCCTATATGGCTATATGTTGTATCCTTTAACAAATCTATCCTTATCCCCTCCCTTCCTCCTGTCCTTCTCAGTCTCTAGTTCTACTTCTTACTTCTGTGTAATCAACAACTTTTTGTAGTTTTGACATAAGAGTGAAAGCATGTAGTGTTTTACTTTCTATTCCTAGTATATTTCACTTAACACAATGTTCCCTAGTTCCATTCATGTTACCATTAATGAGAGAATTTTATTCTTTCTTATTGCTGAATAGTATTTCTATTTATTTCAAAAATTATTTTTTTCTTAATTTTAACTTTTTAAGTTCCAAGTTATATGTGCAGGATGTGTAGGTTTGTTGCATGGGTAAATGTATGCCATGATAGTCTGCTGCACCTACCAACCCATCACCTAGATATTAAGCCCAGCATGCATTAGCTGTTTTTCCTGATGCTGTTCCTCCCCCAACAGGCACCAGTGTGTGTTGTTCTCCACCCTGTGTCCATGTGTTCTCATTGTTCAGCTCCCACTTATAAATGAGAAAATCTGGTGTTTGCTTTTCTGTTCCTGTGTTAGTTTGCTGAGGATAATGGCTTCTAGTTCCATTAGTGTCCCTGCAAAAGATGTAATCTCATTCCATTTTATGGCTGTGTAGTATTTCATAATGTATATGTACCACTTTTTCTTTATTTACTCTATCATTAATGGGCATTTGGGTTGGTTCCATGCCTTTGCTATTGTGAATAGTGCTTCAATGATATACGAATGTATGTGTCTTTTATAGAATGATTTATATTCCTTTGGGTATATACCCAGTAATAGGATTACTGGGTCAAATGATATTTCTGGTTCTAGATCATTGAGAAATCACCATGCTGTCTTCCACAATGGTTGAGCTAATTTACATTCTCACCAACAGTGTAAACACATTCCTTTTTTTCTGCAACCTCACCAACATCTATTGTTTCTTGAACTTCAATAACCACCATTCTGACTAATGTGAGATAATACCTCATTATGGTTTTGATTTGCATTTCTCTAATGATCAGTGATGTTGAGGTTTTTTTCATATGTTTCTTGGTCACAGGAATGTCTTCTTTTGAAAAGTGCCTGTTCATGTCCTTTCCTCATTTTTTGATGGTGTTGTTTTTTTCTTGAAAGTTTAAGTTTCTTGTAGATTCTGGGTATTAGACCTTTGTCAGATGGATAGATTACAAAAAATTTCTCCTACTCTGTAGGTGGCCTGCTCATTCTGATGATAGTGTCTTTTGCTGCACAGAAGCTCTTTAGTTTAAATAGATCCTATTTGTCAAGTTTGGCTTTTGCTGCAATTGCTTTGTGTGGTTTATTCATGTAATATTTGCCTGTGCCTATGTACCAAATGGTATTGCCTAGATTTTCTTCTAGGATTTTTATAGTTTGGAGTTTTACATTTAATGTCATCATGACTTAATTTTTGTATAAAGTGCAAAGAAGGGGTCCAGTTTTAATTTTCTGCTTTAGCTAGCCAGTTCTCCAAGAACCATTTATTAAATAGGAAATTATTTCCCCATTGCTTGTTTTTTTCAGGTTTGTTAAAGATCAGATGGCTGTAGACATGTGGTTTTATTTCTGACTTCTTTATTCTGTTCTATTGGTCTATGTGTCTGTTTTGGTACCAGTACCATGCTGTTTTGGTTACAGTAGACTTGCAATATAGTTTGAAGTCCAGTAGTGTGATGCCTCCAGCTTTTTTCTTTTCCCTTAGGGTTACCCTGACTATATAGCTCTCTTTTGGTTCCATATGAATTTTTAAGTAGTTCCTTCTAATTCTGTGGAGTGTCAATGGTAGTTTAATGGGAATAGTATAGTACTGAATATATAAATTACTTTGGGCTGAATGACCATTTTTATGATATCTATTCCTCCTATTTATGAAAATAAAATATTTTTACATTTGTTTGTGTCTTCCCTTATTTCCTTGAGCAGTGGTTTTTAGTTCTCGTTGGAGAGGTCCTTCACTTCCAAATGTGAGCCATATTTCTAAGTATTTTTATTCTCTTTACAGCAATTGTGAATGGAAATTCATTTGTGATTTCATTCTCTGCTTGCCTATTGTTGGTGTATAGGAATGCTTGTGACTTTAGCACATTGATTTTGTATCCTGAGGTCTACTGAAGTTGCTTATCAGCTTTAGACATTTTTGCACTGACATGATGGGATTATCTAGATATAATATCATATCATCTGCAAACAAAAACAATTTGACTTCCTATTTGAATACCCTTTATTTCTTTCTGTTGTCTGATTGCCCTGGCCAGAACTTCCAATACTATGTAAATACGAGTGGTGAGAGAGGGAATCCTCATCTTGTGCTGGTTTTCAAGGGGAATGCTTCCAGGTTTTGCCCATTCAGTATAATACTGACTGTAGATTGTCATAAATGATGCTTACTATTTTGAGTTATGTTCCTTCAGGACCTAGTTTAACAAGAGTTATTAACATGAAAGGATGTTGAATTTTATTGAAGACCTTTTCTCTATTGAGATAATCATGTGCTTTTTGTCTTTAGATCTGTTTTAAGTGATGAATTACAATTATTGATTTGCATATGTTGAACCAGCCTTGCATCCTGGGGATAAAGCCAACTCGATTGTGGTAGACAAGATTTTGGATGTGGTGCTTCAGTTTGCTAGTATTTTATTGAGAATCTTTGCATTGATATTAATCAGGGATACTGGCCTGAATTTTTCTTTTTTTGTTGTATTTCTGCCAAGTTTTGGAACCAGGATGATAATGGTCTCATAGAATGAGTTAGGGAGGAGTCCCTTCCTTTCACTTGTTTGGAATAGTTTCAGAAGAAAGGTTTTCAGTTCCTCTTTGTACTTCTGGTAGAATTCAGCCATAAATCCATCAGGTCCTATTTTTTGTTGTTGTTGTCGTTGTTGGTTGGTAAGCTATACTGTCTCAATTTCAGAACTTGTTGTTGGTCTGTTCAGGGCTTCAACTTATTTCTCTTCAGTCATGGGAGGGTGTATATGTCCAGGAATTTATCTATTTCTTCTAGATTTTCTAGTTTATTTGCTTAGATAAACCTCTTTCCTTTATTAATTACCCAGTCTTGGGTATTTCTTCATAGCAGCATGAGAACAGGCTAATACATTTATTATCTTAAACATTTGAAGGCGAGAAGTCTAAAATGGGTTTCAGCTAAAATCAAGATTCAGGCAGGGCTGGACACCTTTCTGGAGGCTTCTTATTGAGAATGTTCTCTGCGTTTGTTTACAGCTTCTACCTGAACAAATTTCTTTGTTTGTGGCCCACTTTTCAGCTTCAGACCATCAACAGCTAGTTGAGTGCCTCATACAATATCATGCTGAATCTACAATAATATCCTTACATCTTTAGTTTGATGATTGCTCATCCTCAATTGTGTAAACTAAGATGGTGATGCAAATGTTACTGATTCTTTCTTTATGCTATACTTGGCCTATACTTTGAGTATACATATCCAGAGTTAGGATTATTTATTTTTTTTCAAGTCCTCAAAAATAATACTTAATGACAATGATTGGTAAGGAAATAAATAATTATTCTATTATTGCCTTGATTTCAAGTTACCTATCAAGATGTTTAGAATTTTTAATCTATTACAGTTTATTGGCTGACAGCACTGCAGTATTTCCACAAAATTTTTAATAGCATATCTTTTTAAACAACAAAAAAGACTTTGAATATGTCATATGCACCAATGCACAAAATAATGCATATAGTTTATTAGGTTCTAGAACCTTCTAAAGAAAATTGATTAATGCTCTAGAGGTCTAGAAAACTCTTAAGAAACCTTGAGTTAGGGTAAGCATTACAACATCATGCTATTTATAACGCTAGAAGAGAACCAGAAATAATTTACATAGGGAGCTACTTGGAAGTTAGGGCAATGACTCGAGTCATTAAATGCTCATGTGGACAAGAGTAACAGAATTTTTCCAGTTCTAGGCAAGCCACAGAGATCTAAAAACAGGAAGGAAATTCATAGTAAGAGTTAGAAGTCTTACTTAAATGAATGAAGAAAAAACTAAGTCAGGCAGAACCAAAACCAATCTAGGAATTCTGTTTAACAAAAAATAACAGACAATAAATTAGGATGATGTTTTCTAGAAAAAAGTCTGGCAAGATCAAACTAAGTTAATTCACTTTCTCATAACCTTATCAAAAATTAGATATTGCCCTAGGTCACTCAAGCAGTACTACTCAAAGCAAGATCTGCAAACCATTGCCATAGCCATAGTATTATGTGTATTGAGTGTAATAATGGAAAATTTTGGCCTCTGTGTGACTTTGAAAAAGCTTCTCTAGTTACTTATTTTATAAAAGTCTCCATGTATAAAACCCATACATTAGAAATAAATAATAAAAAGAAACAAACATACATTTTTACCACAGATAGATTGAATAGCAATCATCTCAAACTGAGTAATCCTGGGTATCTAAGTGCGCAAAGGAGAAAGGCATTGTTAAAATTTAACTAGATGATTATTGGAAAGGTGAAAAGTGCATGGTAACTTCTACTTGAAGTGTAGAACAACAGAGTAAATATATTTTAAATCTTCTGTAACTCAGACCAGGTGACTTGTTTACATCCTCCCTACCCCAACTGATTCAGGCACAGGAGCAGGTTGCCCATCTGTAATACATGGTTATTAAAAACAACTTAGAGAAAAACTATTGTGAAACAGAAATTGACAGATAAAATAATCTTCTTAACTTTTTTGCTTGACATTTTACCCTAAGTAAAAAATGCTTCAATTTCTTCTGTCTGATTTGCAAACATTTCCCAAACAAGATAATTTTCCAGTCTCTAGTCCTGCAAATTTACAAAACAAAATAGAAATAGTGACCAACTCAGAGAAAATTGGATATCATTTCAATATGTCCAGTTTGCTTCACCCATTTTTAAACATTACTAAATTTGAATTTTAAGGAGTTTTTATTAATAAGTGAAATAATCAGACTGTTTTATTTTTTGTTTTATGGGGATTTTTGACAAATTAACACATGCTTTTATTCAGGAGCTTGATAATCAGAATTATTTTAGGTGGCACATATTTTTAAGAATATAATAAAAATTTACTTAGAAGTTCTTGAAAAGATGAGATCATTTACAATAGAGTAATTGGGTTAAATTATAATCATCTCTCAGTTTTGAGTTTCAGATGGCATTGTTAACTTACTCTTAATTGTAGCCTTTCAAGCACATCATTATGGCATTATAGTAATTTTGACAAGAAGTGATGATTGAGTAACTTTTTCAGCTAAAAATATATGAGTTAATCTAATGCACTTATGAATAATAAACTCACAAATTTGGCTAAGCCACATATATTGAAGACAGTTCCTATAAATGATCACTGTTAATGCAATCCTTAAAAATCACACACACACACTTTTAAAATAACAACATAGGATATCAAACTTCAAAACATTTTAATTAGGTATTAAAATTATTCTAGGCTCTTAACAACCACCAATAATCATGAATGAATGAAATTGAGAATAATGAGTGAGACCAAATAGAAGCCAAAGTAAAATTTAGAGACTGAATGTCTAATCAAAAGATAAAGTTTCTCTCTTCCGATTTCTTGCCCCTAACTCTACATAATCTTGACAACTCTGATTCTTTATCCTTCTATCCTTTCACTGAGGGCTAATAAGTCTGATAAATGTTAATTTCTATTTCAGCCTAAAGTGAAAATTAGGCAATGGAAATACAATATTTGTGATTTTAGGGTTTGTAAATAGTATCATATTTAAATACTTTATTATTTTTTATTGCATTTTAGGTTTTGGAGTACATGTGAAGAACATGCAAGATTGTTGCATAGGTACACACATGGTAGTGTGATTTGCTGCCTTCCTCCCCATCACATATATCTGGCATTTCTCCCCATGCTATCTCTCCCCAACTCCCCACCCCCTGCTGTCTCTCCCCTATTTCCCCCTGACAGACCCCAGTGTGTGATGCTCCCCTCCCTGTGTCCATGTGTTCTCATTGTTCAACACCCACCTATGAGTGAGAAAATGCGGTGTTTGATTTTCTGTTCTTGTGTCAGTTTGCTGAGAATGATGGTTTCCAGGTTCATCCATGTCCCTACAAAGGACATGAACTCATCATTTTTGATAGCTGCATAATATCCCATGGTGTCTATGTGCCACATTTTCCCTGTCCAGTCTATTATCAATGGGCATTTGGGTTGGTTCCAGGTCTTTGCTATTGTAAACAGTGCTACAATGAACATTCGTGTGCATGTGTCCTTATAGTATAACAATTTATAATCCTTTGGATATATACCTAGTAATGGGATTGCTGGGTCAAATGGAATTTCTATTTCTAGATCCTTGAGTAATTTATTATATATTTATAAATATATAACATTCATATATATTATATAACCATTATAATTTACTAATTTAGTTTATATATATATATATGTTATATATACACATATATATTTACATGTATTATCATATCAGAATTTAAACTTTTCTTAACTCACTGGAGATTAGCTATTTGCCTTTATATTTGAAGATTCTATAAAGTAGGGAGAACATTTTTGTTTTTTGGCTAAAAGTGAGGAACTATTTTTGTGACTAGTATCTTGTGTTCCCTCAGGAAATTCAAGTTAGAACAATAAATTCTAATAAAATTGACAGGTTTAAAAATACCTAAGTAAATCATTATCTCATACCTTCTAAAATAAAGCTTTAAAATTTAACTCAAAGAGTACATAATGCATTTTTCGGAAGCTAGATAGTAACTACACATAACACCTAATACGACTCTCATTTTTCTCTGTTCTCTACAAATGTGTATAGAAACCTATGTTCCACAGAAGGCCAGATTCAATCAATCTGGTATATAGTTTTGCTACTCTTTGAGAAGAAACTCAATATGCTATTCCATATGGAAGTTTTTAGCCAAGGAAACTATTTTATTCAATATTCACCACTATTTTATTTCTTTCTTCAACTCCTCCTACTTGATTTTAGTATTTTAAAGATTTTTCTCAACCTTTTATACCTCTACATTTCCAAATATTTATATCCAGTATAGTTTAACGTGAATTTAAAAATGGGAAAGTTGATAGTTATACCTCTATAGCAGCTAATTTTATATGTCAGCTTGACAGGGTGACATTTTATAGAGTGCCCAGTTATTTCGTTAAACATTATTTCTGGTGTTGTCTGAGAGGGCATTTCTGTCTGAGATTAGCATTTGAATCAATAGATTCTAGATTTATATTGGGAGAACTTTGCCCTCCTCAGAGTGGGCAGGCATTATTCAATTTATTGAGCTTCTAAATAGAACAAAAAGGCAGAAGAAGGAAGAATTTGCTCCCTCTGCCTGACTGCATTAGCTGAGACACTGGTCTGTTCTCAAACTGGGACTTACACGGTTGGTTTCCCGATACTCAGGACTTTGATTTCAAAGTAAAAGTACACCACTAACTTTCCAATTTGCATAATCATGTGAGCCATTTTTTTACACCATATATTATGTGTAATATATTGTATGAGAAATGTACACACACACGTGAACACACACAGCCCCCACATACATACTGCATAGCTGGTTTTGTTTCTCTGGAGAAACTTGGCTAATACATCATCTAAGCATGATTCCGTTTTAATCAAATCTCTATGTTTCAGAAAGTATTAACTTTTTCTAAAATATTTTCCCTTTGGTAACTTTTACAATTGCATTTAAATATACCATGTCAAGCAGAAGTTTTCTTTTTGAATGCACTATCTCCTTTTTGCCATTACTCTTATGTTCTAACTATTTTTTGATTGTCACTATTTTGAATAGCTTAGGAATAATCAGTAACCACAAGAGAATTTTTATTGTCATAATAGGAGACAGAAACAAACATAATGTTTCTGTAATATGGAGACTTTAAATCCAGCTCAATCCATTATCTAAGTCACTGTCCTTCAGCAGCTATTTTCAGAGATCTCCAGAGACTTACATGACGAACGGGCTATGTAAAAGCCGGAGACCTGAGCTATAAATAATTAGAATACAAAAGAAATCTGAGCAAAAATCCTCAATGTAATGATTAACTGTTAACACAGAAAACAGCACCTGATGTCTGCCTTTGTCACAGCCTAATTCTCCTGGATGTCTGAATTATTCCCCCATCCCTGAAAAAATGCCAGATGTTGTTTTTGCTCAAGTGCCCTCATGATCTCTCTCATCCAATTATCTAAACAAAGTGCAATGAAAAATTCTCTAAATTAATATCTCAAATTAACTTGAATTGGACTTAGATAAAGACGTTCCAAATAGCTTTCTCGGAAATTCAAAAAGTTATAGTCTTCCTTTCTTTTCATATTTACCAAATTTTTCTTGAAATGATACTAAAAGTTATAGTCACTAGCAGAATTTATACTGTGTAATAGAACACAGTAGCACCATAAATGAAAAAGGTGCCAGAAGTATGATTATTAAATGTATAAATGATTCTTTATATTTGTAACTTTAAAATTCCTATAGCTTCATTTTTAAAAGCTTGATAAAATCATGTAAAATAATAGTAAACATTATGGCCATAAAAGTTTACAAAGTGTTTTCATATATTTTGCATATTAATTAATTTATTCTTTATGCTAGTTCTGTGGTATGTTTTACCTATTATAATTATAATGAATTATAATAGGTAAAATAAACTAATACTCAGGGAATTTAGGTAAGTTATTCATGGCAACAAACTATAATATGATGGTTTATTTTGTGTGTCAACTGGATGGGACCACAGGTGCCCATATCTTTGGTCAGACACATCAGACTCTCCAATACCTTCCACCTAGGCCAGGCAGTGAAAGGCAACTCCTGTCATTCACTGTAATGTGTAACCATTAGTGCAGCAGCTACCTTGGTATCTCACAATCTCCATCTGTAAAATGGATAACCATAGTCACTGGTGGCATGCCAAGGGAAAGAGGTGGAACACAACACAGGAAACTACATTTTATAGCTTTTGTACAAGACTACTTTGCGAACAACAATATTTCTTCCAGCAAGTTTAAATGAATAATAGTACTACAGCACATGCAACACCAGTTCAGGGTAATAAGTTTCTAATAAATCTTTCTGCTAATAAAACAATAAAATAAATATATATGTGTGTGTGTGTGTGTGTGTGTCCTTATATGTGTAAACTTTTAGTTCTGTTTTGCTGGAGAACACTGACTAATACACGTAGCTATTAAAAATTAGTACTAGAACACAAGCCTAGTCTCAAGTCTTTTGGTACCAAAACCTGTGATTTTCCACCATGCCACAGTTTCTTCTGAACCATTGCATCTCCTCCCATTAGATTATATAAAACAACATATAGCTCTACCTGTCTCAGGTCCTTCTCATGCAAAGGGAGAAAGTAATGGGGGGAGAAAAGAAGCCAGCAAGGAAGGCAACAAAACTTAACTTTTGTTACGAATCATATACTTTTCTCTGCTTTTTACTCAGAGAACATAATTTCAGTAGTTCCCACATGGTAAGTCTACATTTACATAGTATGATTAACAACGTGGAGACTGCTCTAGATTGGAGCAATGCCAAGATAATTAAATAATCAGGCTGGATATAGTTATAAGACATTTATAGAAGCAGATCAGATAAACTGAAAATTCAACAAACAGAATTAAATGAATTGCTATATCATAAATTACATTCCAAGCATTGTATAGCAATATCAAATCCAAACAGATAACAAGAGAATCAAATCTAAGTTGAGAATGGTTTTATTCACAAAATATCTAAGTATTTTTAATGATAATCAAATATGACAGAAATGAAAGGTCCATTTTAGTAATAATAATGTTTTATAGAATATGCAAAATTTAGACACAGAATGAGAATTAGATTTTTACACAATGCTTAGGGTTATATACAATCTGATTAGATGGCTTGATTGAGAGATATCATGACCAAAGAAGTAAATATTATTGCTGTTTTCCTTATCTACCATGGCACAGCCACACTGACTCTCTGTTTCTTTAATAACAAAGCTCATTCTTAATATCATTTTCAATAGTCCTAGTTGCTGCCTGGATTTCCCTATTCCTTGAAATTCTGTTTAACCCTTTCTTGTCATTTAGGTTTCCTTTGAAATGTCACCCGGCAAGAGAGTTCATCTCAGACGTTTAACCATCACTAGTAATTCTCTATGCATCAACCTATTATAATCTATTGCTTACCTCTTACTACCTGTTTTCTTGCTTGTGGATTTGTTTTTTTTTTTTTACACATTTTACCTATGAATAGCCCAACCTTTTTCTTTTTGTGTATTGCTTCATTTCCTGATTTTAGAAGATTTACACTCTGTAGTTGTGTAGTCAACAAACATATTTCCAATAGTATTGCTCAGCTTATTAAGATGAACTGACTCTCCTATCATTATGAAACATGTATGTTATAAAAAATTTAACAATCACATAAAACCTATTATGATTTCTGCTTTTATGAAACTCTATGTTTTTTGAATGTTTGATACTAAGGACATAGTTAAGTTTTGTGTTTCCTAATTTAAAAAATACCAGATTTTAGGATTTTATTCTCAGAAGCACCTTCATATATTTTACTGCTATTCTTTCATATTACCATGGAAAGAGTGTCTATTTTTACACAGTCAACAAATATTTGTTTCATGAATAAGTGTTTTGAAATGACAACATGAGGAGCTCCATGGAAATATTCTATGAAACTGGGGCAATTGTATATGTTAAGAAAAGGTCAATGTTAAATTTATGGATATATTTCTAAGAGTGTACAGCAGATGAAGAAGCATTTATTCAAGAAAATCTAAAAACCAATAAAAACAGTGGAGTCTGTGATATTAGAACTATGACCTACTATGTCACTCCCAGCAGATTGTGACTTCGATTCCAGGTGTTTATAACTGGCAACACAGGGCACAGGGTATTCTATCCCAACTGCCAGCTGTGAGCTATGGCATCTTTTTATGAGTGGTAGGACATCAATATTTTTTATTTCATCCTTCTTCCTTTATATTCCTGTTTTGGAGACTAAATTTTGTTTGACTTTTCCTTAGATGTTGGTATCTATCTTCTTCCACCCCTCCCAAACCTGTGGGACAGAGGTTCTGCCTTGAGAACACTTTTTGAGGATATTGAGATCTTAATTGCTTTCACATTGGCTCATTCATAGGATGATGGTTCAATGCCAGAAGAAGAAAGAAAAGAGCAGAAAGGTCAATCAAAGAGAGCAGTGTTCCTGCTCCTAGATCCAGAGATGTGACCTGAATTTTTTCCCCCAGTGGGACAGTCAGGCCATACAAAATGAGCTCAGAAGCTTTTCCTGAAAGAATTGACTTTATGTAAAATAGAGTGTAGGGAACTTTAAACTTAACAGCATGGTAAAAAATTAAGAAGGTTTCAGTGGGAAGCAATTAAAAGGATACTAATAATTTCATTAGAGATATAAGTTAAATTGTGGACCAATGGGCTTATCAGAGTAACAAAATAAATAAACAGTAAGGGCCTTCCAAAGATCAGAGCAAACAAAAGTGTTGAACTCAAAAACTATTCATGCAAAGGATTCCAAATTTAACTAGATTAACCTGTGGAGAATTTATGCCTAGAACACATTAAAAACAATAGAGTAATGAGCTGGCAATTAAAGCATATTAACATTCAGTTTTGGTCAGAAAAAGAGACAATCAAAGAAAGCCCTACTAAAACAACAGTCATCTCAGGCTAGTTGTGTACATATTCAAGTCAGTGAGATTTGAGGAGCAATATCAGAGGCTTTAAATGGGTGGAGGGAGAAAAGGAAAAGACACTAAAATAATCTGTCTAGTCACTAAACAATCAAATGAATAGCAAAAACAAGCTTCAGAGGTAGGAGAACAAACAGTGAATAGGGTTATTACAATACATCATCTAAAATTTTCAATTTTCTGGAAAAAATTATGGGACATTCAAAGACACAAAATTTTGGCCCATATAAGGAAATAAATTTGAACAAAAGCAATGGCATGTGAGAATGATTAGATACTGTACTTAACAGACAAAAACTTCAAAGTAGCCATTAAACATATATTCAAAGAAGCAAAATAAATGATGCTTTAAAAAGTAAAGGAAGGTATGATGATAAGATCTCATCTGAAAGAGAATATCAATAACAGCAGTTATAAAATGAACCAAACTGTAATTCCGGGGTTTAAAATCCCAGAGACTGAAATGAAAAATATCACCAGAATTGATCAACAGTAGACTTAAATTTGAAGAGGAAAGAATCAGTAATCTTGAAAAATAGCTTGAAAGAGATAATACTATCAAATTAGTAGAAAGAAAAGAGAAGGAATAAAAGTAAATGGTGTCTCAGATAGATGTGGGGCACCATTAGGCACACTAATATACCTTTAGTGGAATTACTATGGATTAGAAGAAAGAGAAGAATTAGAAAACAATTTTTAAAAGTTGAAAAACTTTTCAAATTTGATGAAAGCCATGAATATACAAATTTAAGGAGCTCGCTAAACACCAGGTAACGTAAAAACAGAGACACACGCAGACAAATCATAGAAAAGTACAGAAGGTCAAAGGGGAAAATTTTGACAAGAGCAAGAGAAAAATTGTTTCTTGTTTACTAAGAAACTCCAGTAAGATTAAATAACTGACTCCTTATCATAAAAATGGAGGCCAGAGATTGATCCAAGATGGCCGTTTAGGAACAGCTCAGGATTGCAGCTCCAAGTGAAAGCGCAGAGGGTGAGTGGACGCCGCATTTTTTTGCCCACAGACTAGGCAATTCCCAGGTGGAGGAGCTCCACAGGTCACCAGCCCGGCTGTTTCGGCCAGCGTGGCAGTGCCTGCCGGCGCCGCTGCTTTGCCCCACGCGCTCCAGAGCAGCGGTTCTCCGTACAAAATAAACTAGTCCCGGTGCCCTTTTGGCTGGCGATTGGAGCCACAGGAAGTCGCCCATTCGTCTATTTAAAAAGGGGACTGGGCCGGGCGCGGTGGCTCACACCTGTAATCCCAGCACTTTGGGAGGCCGAAGCGGGTGGATCACGAGGTCAAGAGATCGAGACCATCCTGGTCAACATGGTGAAACCCCATCTCTACTAAAAATACAAAAAATTAGCTGGGCATAGTGGCACATGCCTGTAATCCCAGCCACTCAG
>NW_016107342.1:340364-357052 GCF_001604975.1 Cebus imitator | reverse complement strand
AAACCTAAAATGCAATAAAGTAAATAAATGGGAAAAAAAATGGAGGCCAAAGGAAGTAGAGTAATATGTTTAAAGTGCTGAAAGAAAATGCTGTAAACCAAAAATTTTACCCAGCAAAATTCTCTTTAAAAATAAAAGAAAAAATTGTAACATTCACTGGTAATCAAAAACTGAGGAAATTTATTACTAGTAGATACCATTTACAAGAAATACCAAAGGATGTTCTTTAGGTCTGAAGCAACCAACTCCAGAAAATAGTTCAAATCTACATGTAAGGGAAAACAAAAACCAAAGGCCTCCAGCAAAAGTAATTGTGGAATTATGAAATATAGCATATATGTATATGTCTTCTCATTTTTTCTTCTAATGATTTTTAAAAGGAAGTATATAAAACTATACACATACACACACACACACACACACACACACACACACACACACACACACAAATATATAAAAATAAAATTGTATTGGTCCAGATCTGTGTCCCTGCTCAAAGCTTATGTTGAATCTTAATCCTCAGTATTGGAGGTGGGGCATGGTGGGAGGTGACTGAATCATGGGGGTGGTTTCTAATGATTTAGCCTCCATCCTCCTAATGCTATCTTGTAATAGAATTCTCACTAGATCTAATTGTTTAGAAAAGTGTGGCACTTGACCCCATTTCTCTCCCTCCTGCTCTAGCTGTGTCAGACATGCCTGCTTCCCCTTTGCCTTCTGCCATGATTGAAAGTTTCCTGAGGCTTCCCCAGAAGCAGATGCCAGCAATATGTTTCCTGTACAGCCTGTGGAATCGTGAGCCAATTAAATCTTTTTTTCTATAAATTATCCAGTCTCAGGTATTTATAGCAGTGCAAGAACTGAATAATACAACTACAAATACATTGTGTGGGATGTAAACAATTTTGAAGTAGGAAATGACACCAGGTGGTAACAGGTATCCACAGAAATAAATAAAGAAAACCAGAAATAGAATATAAGAAAGTTAATATTATCATCTATATAATTATATACTTGCTCTCCTCTCTTCTCCCATTTGTTTAAAAGACACATAATTATATAAAGCAATAATAACACAAAAGTGGGGAAAGGGAATAGAATTATATTAGTATATTGTTTCCAGACCTCTGTGTAATTAGGTTAGTCTCAATGTGAAGTATCAAAGTTAAGATATATATGGTAAGCCCTAGGACAACCACTAAGAAAACAGCTAAAAAAAGATAGCAAACAAATTGAGGTATATGTTTAATTAGAAAATATTCACTTAATGTAATTAAAAGGAGTAAATAAATGAATAAAAAAGACATATAGAAAACAAAAAGAAATTCACAGACATAAATCCAACTGTATCATAATAACTTTAAGTGTGAATAGGCTAAAAACTCCAAATGACATAAATTGTCAGAGAGATTTAAAAGATCTAAGATCCAACTATATACTTATTACAGGAGACAAACTTTGGATTCAAAGAGAGATTACAAAAACATCAATTATAAGAAATGTGGAATGACTGTACAAAATTTGGTCTCTAAATCAAGTAAATGCTTCTAAGAAAAAGAGACATATTACATACAGATAAAAGTGTAATCTATAAGTTGGATGTAACAATCAGACACCTACAGAATAGGGCTCCCTCCCTAAAAAAATAAAAATGAAAACTGACAAGAAGAAAAAAAAATGACAATTTAAAAAAATAGAGACTTGAAGACTTTCAATAATTGCTAGAATGACTAAGCAGAAGATTATCAAAGAAGTAGAAGACATCAACAATACTCTAATCCAACAAACATTTATAGAATACTGCACCAAACAATGGCAGAATATAGTTTTCTCAAGTGTACCTGAAACTTTCTCCAAGAGAGACAGTAATAAGCCATTAAACAAGTCAAAATAAAGGTTAAAAAATTTAAATAACACAAAGCATGTTGTCTGGTCACAATAGATTGCACATAGAAATCAATAACAGAAATTTGGTAATTTCATAAATATATGAATACTAGATAACATACTCTTAAATAACTAAGAGGCCAAATAAGAAATCACAAGGGAAACTAGAAAATACTTTGAGAAAAATAAATTTGAAGTCACATCACACCAAAAATTGTTAGATAGAGATAAAGCAGTGCTTGAAGGAAAATTTGTAGTTGTAAATATCTACATAGAAAACAGGGAAGATTCCTAATTAGCCTAAATTCCATTTTGAGAGACTGAAAAAATAAGAGCAAACTAAACCCAAATCAAAAAGAAGACAAAACAATACATATTAGGTTGAAAATTAATGGAATAGAGAATAGAAAAGCAACAGGAAAATCAATAAATTAAAAAATTGGTTCCTTGAAAAAAACTAACAAAATAAGCAAATATTTAGCTATATTGACACACACACAAAGCGAGAGAGAATATTAAAGCTACTAGAAATGGAAAGGAAATAGCACTATCTTATAAAAATGTATATATTATTTATATTTATAATTATACCCCTTAAGTATACATTAATAAAAACATGTATATTATGAGCAATTGCATGGCAATGAAACAGATAACTTAGATGAAATGGATAAATTTCTAGAAAGACACAAACTACAAAAACTGATGCAAAAAGAAATAGACAACTGAATAGACCTGAGCAAGTAAGAAAGTTAAATTATTAGTAAACAATAACTACCTTCACAAATAAAACAGGTTAGAAGGCTCATTGGTTTATTCTATCAAACATTTAAAGAATTAATAGTCCAGGCATGGTGGCTCACTCCTATAATCTCAGCACTCTGAAAGGATAAGCCTGGAAGATCTCCTGAGCTTAGGAGTTTGAGACCAACCTGGGCAACAGTGGGAGTCCCTGTCTCTCCAAAATGTTAGCCAAGTATGGTGGTGCATACTTGGCTAAGTAGCCTGTGGTACCAGCTACTTAGGAGGGGCGAACACCTGAGACTGGGAAGTTGAAGATGCAGTGAGCCATGATTGTGCCACCTTACTCCAGCCTAGGTGACATAATGAAACCTGTCTCAAATATATGTAAAGATATATATAAATTCCTCACAAACTTCTAAAAAAAATAGAAGATGAAGTGCTTCCAAAGTTATTCCACATTGCCAGCCTTAATCCTAATACCAAAGCCAAACAAAAACGTGAAAAGGAAACAACAGACCAACATCTCTTATGAATATAAATGAAAAAAAAAAAAACCTTAAAAATATATTAGCAAACTGAATCCAGTACCACAGAAAAATAATTACTCACTATGATCAAGTGACATTTATCCAGGAAAGCAAAAAATGTTTCAGCATGTAAAAATCAATCAGTACCACATTAATAAAATGAAGATAAAAAGCAGATGATTGCCTCAATTCATGCAGAGAAAACATTTGGCAAAATCCAATACTACTTCATAATAAAAACACTCAACAAACTAAGAATAGAAGAGAAATTTCTCAACCTGAAAAACGGCATCTACAAAAAACCTCCACCTAGCAATATACTTATTAATGAAAAACCAATAAGCTTTGCCTCTAAGATCAGGAATAAAAATAATATGTCCACTCACCATTTCTCTTTGACTTAGGATGGGAAGGTTTAACAGGAGCAATAAGACAAGAAAAAAAGAAACATCTATATTAAAAATGAAGACTAAAACTTCTTCTATTCACAAATGCCATGATCTTGTGTATAGAAAATCCTTAAGAATCTACTTTGTGGGTTTCTAACTTTTAAAAATAATAAATGAATTCAGCAGAGTTGCAGAAAACAAGATTCAAAAAATCAACTGTATTATGTAAACTAGATTGAAAATCCAGAAAAAAAATTAAGAAAATAATTACATATGCAATAGCACGAAAAGGTAAAATTCTTAGGAATAAATTTAGTAAAATAAGTGAAAATTTCATAATGTACTCTGAAAACTACATACATTGCTGGAAGGTATTAAAGATATTCTAGATAAATAGAATGCTATCCATGATCAAGGTTCAGAAGACCTGATATTGTTAAGATAGTGGTACTCCCCAAAATGATCTGTAAGTTTTATAGAATCCCTATCAGAATCCAAGCTGATTTTTTGTAGAAATTGACGAGAAGATCCTAAATTTATATAGAAATTTAGGGGACCCAGTATAGTTGAAACAATCTAGAAAAGAACAAAGTTGGAGTAAGCATACTTCCTAACATACTTCCAAAATAGTGAGGTACTGGCATTAGGACAGACATATAGATTAATAGAATAAAATGAATAGTCTAGAAATATACAAATACATCCATGGTCAATGATTTTCTTTTTACAGGGGTGAGTAGACCATTTCATGGAGAAAAGACGGTCTCTTCAATAAATGGCTTTGGGACTATTAGACATAGAGATGCAAATTAATGGACTTGGATCCTTATCTCCACCATGTACAAAATTAACTTGAAATGAATCACAGACCAAAATGTAAAAGCAAAAAGTATGAAACTCTTAGAAGAAAACCTGGAAGTAAATTTTAGGATCTTGGATTTTGCAATTTTTTTTTTTTAGATTTGGCACTGAAATCACGAGCATCAACAACAAAATATCGAGTAAATTGGGAGTCATCAAAATGTACACTAGGCCGGGCGCGGTGGCTCAAGCCTGTAATCCCAGCACTTTGGGAGGCTGAGGCGGGTGGATCACGGGGTCAAGAGATCGAGACCATCCTAGTCAACATGGTGAAACACTGTCTCTACTAAAAATACAAAAAATCAGCTGGGCGTGGTGGTGCATGCCTGTAATCCCAGCTACTCAGGAGTCTGAGGCAGGAGAATTGCCTGAACCCAGGAGGCGGAGGTTGCGGTGAGCTGAGATCGTGCCATTGCACTCCAGCCTGGGTAACATGAGTGAAACTCCATCTCAAAAAAAAAAAAAAAATGTACACTATTACCACGATTAACAAACTTTCTCAAAGATGATATACCCTTGGCCAGTGAGCACATGAAAATATGTTCTAACTCATTAGTCATGAGATGAATGCAAGTTGAAGCCACAAGAAAATAACATTTCACACCCCTGAGGTTGTCTATAATCAAAATGACAGACAATAAAAAGTGTAAACAAAGACATGGAGAAATTGGAACTCTCATAAAGTACTGATGGAAATATAAAAATAGTACAGCCACTTTGGAAAACAGTTAAACAGTTCTTCAAAAAATTAAACATAGAATTATCATTGGACCCAACAATTCCACTTCTAGCTATATCTCCCACCCCAAGTGAAAATATATATGCATGGAAAAACTTGTACATGAATGATTAAAGAAGTATTATTCAGAATAATAAAAAAGTGGAAACAAATATCAAGCAACTAATCAATGGATAAATAAAACATATTCATACAATGGAATGATGTTAAGCTATGCAAAAGTGAAATATTCATCCATGTTTCAATATGATGAACCTTGAAAACATTATACAGAGATGCCAATCACAAAAGATCACAAATAATATGATTTCATCTCTATGAAAATCCTGAAAAGGCAAAGTTACCGAGAAAGCAGCTTAGTGGTGGTCTGACTCAGAAATACTGGAGTGGTAGACAAAGGCTATAGGCTTTCATTTTAAGATGACAAAAAGTATCTAAAATTATGATAATGGTTATATAACCCTGGGAATTTTTCATTGTACACTTTAAATGGTTACGTTGTATATTTTGTGAACTATCACAACAAAACATTCAGTATATCAAAAAATATCTGTATGTATACTCTCTCCATATATACCTATGAGATTTTCTATACATTTATATCGACTTTGAGAATGAATGCAGTGGTCTAATAGGTCCATGCATTTGATACCCACATCTTCAGTTTTCTAACTGAAATAGACAAAATTCTTTATCACTAATGAGAATTGGAGAGATATACTACCCACTAGATACCCACTAGAGTAGGTATTGATAAATTAGGATTCTTTTACTAATTAGAGAGTAGTAAGAACCCACACTTGTCCACATCCCAGTTCTGTGATGACTGGTTGGAGTATTAAGAGAGTAACAGAGAAGAGACTGATAGAATTCATGGAAGTAGCAAAGCACAAAAAAGAGAATGGGATGCTAAATATGTATACATAATATGTAATATAATGGACAGCAAGGTTTTCTCACAATTGCTTCTCCTGTCTGTAATTTATGTTATTGTTATAGAGTCAAGTCTGTAAAGTTCAGCTCTTTATCACCTTAGGATAAATGTTCCTTCAAAAAAGACATCTATACCTCTGCCTATTTGTAAATAGACTCTTGTCTGCCTATCTAAGCCCATAGAACTTTGGCTACCTCCAAATAAGTTTCTGGTGATCCCTAGGTTACAAAATATCCTCAGGCAAATCTGAATCTTACTTATGCTCGGAGAACACATACGTGTGTGTTTTTGTCCACATGTGTGGGCAATGTGTGAGTGTATATACATAAATACACACACATATATCAGGGATGGGGGAAGAGAGAGAAAGTAGCTGCTAAGTCTTCCCTTTGATTAATATGTTGTTTGATTTTAGGCTATACACTTGAATATAATAATGTAATCCTAAAAGTAAAAATATGACTTCTGAATTTGGTTTCCTATTCATGATCCATTTTTGTATCATCCATCAAAATACCATATTATCATCATGTACAACAAAATAGTTTCAGAAGTAAAATTTTGGTTCTCAAAGAATAATGATGAAGTCAGAAAAAAATTACATAGGTTGTTATTGGCCTGAATCATAAACAATTTCAGATAATAAATACCCATCTTATCAAATGGTATAGAGTATTAATACACATTCTTCATTGTCTTCAAAAACCCACTGAAATAATTTATAAACCTTAAGAAATTTATAACAAAGAGTATACTTAGAGATTACACTTGAAATTATTTTGCCTTAATTAGTAAATTTTCAGTTTGAAAATATTTTTTTGTTTTGTTTTTAGGAATAGTATTGTGAAATATTTTCTGCCCAATTGCATGGATCTTTGTGGTATCCAATTGTATTTTCAGGCAGGACTTTAAAAAATGACATTGTCTACTATGAAAAATCATTGTTCTGGCATTTTTTCAAAACTTTTAATGTCATAGTTCAAATAATTTTTGGAAAAAGCAGTTTTAGTTTCATTTCTAAAAAAAAATACCAAGGTATAAAACGTCTTGTCATAGTACTTATCAAATTTCATAATTAACAATTTGCAAATATTTTCTAGAAATGCCACTGACACAATTTTCGATAAAAATAGCACGTTTATAATGAATAGTTTGGAGCTGACAATTTTATTGAAGCCTTATGACAAAAAAGCACAAAATGAATAGAGTGAAAAATATTATGTTGGCTATTACAGAGAAGGGAGAAGTGGCATCCTTCATGCTTCTTGGTTTTTAGGCTTGTCTATACATTAAATTGACATGAACAGATTAACAGGAGAAAAACTATATTTAATTATGTACATATTGCATCCGAGTCCCACAAAAATATGTAACATGAAGAAAGTCCACAGATGATTAACACTTATAAAGCATCCTGAGCTCTGAAAAGCAATAGAGGCTTGAGCCTTCTGTGAGGAGGTAAAGACGGAAGAGTTAGAAGAGAAAATATATGGTGAATAAGGATTGCTTTGTTATGCAGATAAAAAGTCTCTCAGGTGATAAAAGTTGTCTGGGAGCAGCCCATTATGTTCCTGATAGAGACACTTTTACAAATGCAGGTTTCCTGATAGAGATACTTTACAAATGCAGGTTGGGTTCACCGGTTGAGTAAAAAATTATATATATATATATATAATATATATATATATATATATGTGTATATATATATATATTCAAAAGGACAGTTTTTCAGAGATACTTCCGTGTCTGCAGGTTCTAAAAATAATGTAAATAATGTGCTTAAAATATGCCAAAAATGTATATATTAGGTTGAAATATTCTGGTCTCCAGTTATATTTTGGGGCGGTGTGTTCTGAGCTGTAACAATATAATAGACTAAAAATACTGAATTTATATTGAGATTTTGGGAAATGACCACACATTTAAGAATTATTGATAATATCAGGTTAGAACATTTAATTTGCTGTTTATGGAACAGTGGTTTAATCTTTTTTATTTCCTCTGAGGAGAAAGGTAGGGTTTGGAAGTCAGTAAAGATGGACTCCATCGATAAAATCTTCTCCTCTACCAGCAAAAAGAAAAGGGAAAAATGAGAAAAATGTCTGTGATATTATTATATATACATATTGATTTTTATCACAGTTCCTGGCTCATAACTCCTGTAACCTTTGTTATTTTCTAAGTAGCTAAAACAATAAGAGTGTCTTTTGTTAAAGTATTTGGCCTTTTGTCCTTGTTTCCTGAAGCAGCTTTGGAACAACTTCAGAGAGATAAAAGTGAAAGACCATCTTTTGTTATAACGTTGGAATGCTCTAGACCTCAGAATCAGGCTTCAGAAACAGAATTTCTCTCTCTTTGACATTCTTCTGCCCTCCTTTCACCTGTTCCTTTTTTGCTTTAAGTCAGACCACAGAAATTACAAATATTCCCTAATTTCCCCCTTCCTTTCTGTTTTGGAGCTGGCCATGAAGAAATTCTCTGATTTACCCTGTCTGATTAGAAGTCATGAAATCCCCATTTCAGAAGGGGTTCTTCCCCATACCCAGGAGAAAAATATGTTGCACAGAGAGGCCAAAAAAGAATCTGAACAGATAGAAGTTGCTGGGTTTCCCCACTCTGTTTATTTGTATTAGATCATACACTTTTTGTCCAATCACATTTCTACCCTGTTATCTACCCATGCTTTGATTAGGTCTATGCATGAAGGTTCCACAAAAGGCCCAAGAGAATGGTACAAGGAGCTTCCAGATAACTGAACACATTAAGGTTCCTGGAGAATGGTGTGCCCAAAGAGGGTATGGAAGCCCCGTGACCCTTCTCCCATATTTTTCTCTCTGCATCTTATCAGATGTAGCCCTTGTAATATCCCTTATAATAAACTGGTGAACATAAGTGTTTCCCTGAACTCAGTGAGCGATTCTAGCAAATTAATCAAATCCAAGGAAGAGGTTGTGAGAACTCTGACTTGTAGCTGGTTGGCCAGAAACACAAAATAACCCAAGGCTGGTAATTGGGATCAGAAATGGACTGAGTCCTCAACCTGTGGGGTCGAATGCTATCTCCTCGTAGATAGTGTTGAACTGGAGAACACCTAGCTGGTGTCCACTGCAGAATCAATTGCTTGCTTGCTGGTGGGGAGAAATTCCCACATATCTGGTCCCAGAAGTGTTCTGTGTTGATTGTTGTAGTATGAGAGCAGAGGAAAAGCAGTTTGTTTTTTAACTCAGCATTATACTTCACTTCAAGGTAATTATTCCTTTTCATCATTTGTCTTTTTGAAAAATTTTATATAATAAGTATTTCGATTTCTTCAGGTTTGAATAAAATCTCAACACTTCATAATTCTCCACTGCAAATCTTGTGAAGATCAATAATACTCTTCTCACAATCAAAACTCAAAGGTCAGTTTTCAGTCTTGCTTTTTTGGTTGTTCCACAGTTAGGACACTATTGAGTGATTATTGTAATCATTCCTTTCTTGGTCTTCATGGTGATTTTCTGTTTTCTGTCTATCTGTCCACTTATCTATTTAGCTAGCTAGCTAGCTGTTATTTTACCAACATCTTTTCTTGCTCTTTATCTTTTTCACAGATTTTGTACTCCAGATATATGAAACCATTCACATCTATCAAGCCTTGCATGCTGTATTGATTTTTTAAAGTCTCCAGGACCTAATACATGGCCAATCACATTTAAAAAAGGTCTTTTGAAGGGATGAGTAGGTAGGTTGATGAATGACTCAACTAGTTTACAAACTGGGATATATATATTTACGTATGTGTTTGTATATATACATGTGTATACACACACACACACACACACACACACACATAATCTTTTATTAGGTTCTTTATTTATACTATCTACCCTTCTTCACCTTGCTCTGTAGCCATGTGACCTGCATCAGGCTCTCTGAACCTCTGACTTTCAAATGTGTATTGACAGGAGATTAGAGAAAGAGAGGTGAGTAAGATCAGGGTGGTTAAACCCAACTTAGTTTCCTTCTAACAGAGCTATTGTGGTCTGAAGGTTTCCCTTCTGAAGACAAAGCCTCTCTCAGAGGCCATTTCCTATAGGAGGATCACAGGCCACCTGTATTTGGTTATTGGCCTTACCTCCCTCCAAAAAAAGATAAGCATTATTGGGTCTTTATGACAGCAGATAGTTTTACAACTTTGAGGAAGGCTCCTACCAATAGTAGGCCCCTACTTCTACAGAGACTGAGAGATAAGGGGTATTTTTTATTTTTATTTTTGATAATTACATTTCAAAGGGATTGCCTTCAGATAATTGAGAAAGATAATCCTGTGCTGTACACCTGGCAAGGAGACTTTTTAAAGGATTTGCATCTCAAATGGGCAGAGGAAAAATATTGCTGTTACAAATGTTCTAAAGTAAATATTTTGAGAAAAGAAAGGTAAGGTCTTTGTGGTTAGGCCATCTGAATTCTACAGGTGACTATGTGGGAGGGGAGGATGCCTGCCTAAAGTTGAGTCAAGATGAGAGAAATGTTAGCTCTGTCTTGGCCAGCAGAATTTAACTGGAAAAAAATATAAAAGATGTCTTAGACAGAAAGGATGGCCCATAACAACGTCATGCACAAGCAAATAAAAGAAGCACTGTAAGTCTGAAGCATGTGGTGTGAGAACAAGTGTTTTGAGAGGTGAGGTTGTATCAGTTTTTACAAGCATATTGGCAATAGCCTGATTCAGCTAATGAAAAAGAAATTTAAAAACTAATGAAGACACACATTTATAACAACATAGAATCAAAACCAGAAAAATGATTCCACTGAGGCTAAGAGTTTATAGCTAAAAATTTTATTAATAAAAGGGTGAGCAGGCCGGGCGTGGTGGCTCACGCCTGTAATCCCAGCACTTTGGGAGGCCGAGGCAGGTGGATCACAAGGTCAAGAGATCGAGATCATCCTGGTCAACATGGTGAAACCCCGTCTCTACTAAAAATACAGAAAATTAGCTGGGCATGGTGGTGCGTGCCTGTAATCCCAGCTACTCAGGAGGCTGAGGCAGGAGAATTGCCTGAACCTAGGAGGCGGAGGTTGCGGTGAGCCGAGATCGCACCATTGCACTCCAGCCTGGGTAACAAGAGCGAAACTCCGTCTCAAAAAAAAAAAAGGGTGAGCAAGCAGTGCCAAAGTTGAGGACATAGAAGCAATTATGTCCTCAATTAAAAGTCTATTTTTGGCCCTTAAGAAAGAAATCTTTATAGGGCAGAGAAGACAGAATCTGTGAAGACATGATCAAGTGAGTAAATGACATTTGAAAATATAAAGGTAGACTATTTTATAGAACTTTCAAGAAGTCTGGCAATGAAGAGAAATAGAGGTTACTATGTGATTCTTTATATTAAATGAAATTTTAGAAACATTTGCTTAATGTGTATTAGGATAGCTTCAATGGCTTGACTTTTAGGAATTTTTTTACCTCTTTGTTTATTCAGTCTGCTTGATTGATCTTCACTTCACATGGGTTTATCCCATTTTGATCCTCAACTGTCTGAACTAAACTCTTGCTAGACCCATCTGCTCTACGTCTTGATCTTTGGCCTACCTCATACTGCTGGCTTACCTGTTTGTATTTTCAATACCTGTTAGGACGTCTCTGAACCGATTGGGAATTTCTCATCAATTCTATAGTTTGAATTTACGTAGAGGCAAAGCTTATTAAGATCCTTTGTATATTTCTTAAAGCTGAAGCATTGAAAAGGATCACACGTAAAGCTTTGAGTTTGCCACAGGTAATTTGGAAATATAATTTCCAAAAAAACTATACTCATTGTGGGACTAAGATGTTAGACTTCAGTGGGGCAGTGATTTATAGGTAAAAGACCAAGTTGGAGGCAAAAAGAATGTATTGAGCAGTAAGATGTTAGAAAGTTAGATGGACAAAGATTAGCAGAAGGGAGAAGGAAAACAAAGCAATTAGATGGGAGGGAGATGAAATGTGTGGCAATGCAGATGTATGCCTTGGAAATCTCACAGTCTTGTAGCTGCTGCTGCTGTTTTGAGAGCTTCAAGGAAAATGTGCAAATGAGAAGTGTGTTAGTCAGACAAAGAGTCAGTAACATAAATCATTATCTTTTTATCTTCTGGATATATTGTCTAGTCACATAGATCTATGTTAGAAAAAAAGTTACATCATACTGTTTAAGAAGTATTATTTTGAAAGTTTTATCTAAGAAAGCTGTTTCTACTTTTGTGTATTGCTTTGTAGTTCATTTTCCAAGAAAATATTTTAAATATGTATGTATTACTTTATTTCAAACAATTTTATAAAATGATAATTATGCTTATGCTTATCACACAATGATAATTATAACCTATTACAACTTGATTATAATATCATAATAAAACTACAAGCAACGAAAATTAGTTTTAAAAGTCTGATAGATACCATATACTCAAGAACGATAGAGTTAACACACTATTTATTGATAATTAAATATATATTAGTAGTATACTTACTTGTGAGCCATTTTTATTTTTATTTTTTACAAAGGAAAGATTTATGTGTTTCTTTGTAGCTAACAATAACAGCTGTAGGGGGAAAAAAGAAAGTTCTGCTTGGCCCTCTGTAGGTTTGCTGACAAATCAACCCACACTAAACAGATAAATTAGAGAAAAGGCATACTAATTAATTTAACATGTATACATGAGAGCTTTCAGAATGAGGACAGAGATACAAGGGAAATAGTCTATTTGCTTAGGTTCAACAAAGTGTGCACAGCTGTGTAGATATATGATTGGATATAAAGCGTATGATCTAATATTAATAGACAGAAGAAGGCAAGCGTGGGCCTGTCTGTTTAGATTCTTTTTGGCCTGTATATGCCTTTCTCCTTTCTGAGTGTTGGGCAGGACCCTCTCTGGAACTGGGGTCTTATGACCTACAAAGAAAGTAGGTCAGATAATTTCTTCATGGCCAGTTTTTACACAGAAAGATGGAAGGAAATTAGAGTAATATTTTTAGGTTTTATGGTTATCTTTGGGGAAAAGGAGTTCTGGTTTCAATGGCCTGCCCTAGGGAAGAGGGAGTCTAGTTTCTACAGCTCCTCAGGGGCGAATGGGACTGAGAAACAGAACAGGAGAAGGTCAGAAAAAAATGCTGACTTCTGAGGTTGCTTCTGAGTCCTTCATTTTAGGGTATTGTTTTCTGAGCCCCAACTCAACATAGCATGGAATCTCAGCAAGCTTGCAAATAGCATAAAATTATCTCCTTAAAATAATCTGCTTATTTAATGTTATGTAATAGGATAATATTTGAAAGTCTTAAAATAATTTTGCATTTCTTTGGTTGTTAAAGTACTATTTTTTAGTACTTGTTTTTGAAGTTTCTCATCTAGAATATCAATTACATGAGCTTTAAATTTCTGTCTTTACTACAAAAAACAAAACAAAGCAAAACAAAATACCTGATGAGTCAAGGAAGTTAATATAGAGTGAATATTTTCTTAGATGCATATTCTGCTTCAATATCTACATAATAACATCAGTTAGTACAGGGTAACTGAAAAGAAGTTATCCTCAAAATCTCCTGGGCTGAGAAAAAACTATTTTATTTCTCATTTATGGGAAGCCCAATACATTTGGTCCTTGTGTAGCTTTTGTACACAACTGTTTGCCAAGCTCTGACTCAGTGAGACCCCACCTTGCATTGTGTCTGCTATTTCTAGGGCCATGAAGAGAAGGGAGTGTGATGAACATTGCTTTTTTGGTCAGCTCTGGGAGTGGCATACAATTCTGCCACACGTATTCCATTAGCCAGAATTATGTCTTATGGTCCCACTCAGAAGCAAAGAGTCTACAGAATGTGTTTTTTTTTATGTCTAGCAAACAGAGGAAAACCAAATATTGATAAATACAATCTATTTCTATTCCAGTAGTAAATCATTACTTTCTTATTAACTTTTTATAAGTGTAAATTATTTTATTTTGATATCTGTGTTCAGTGTACAATTATTTGAAGGTATTATATTACCTAACAAAAACCTTAAAGTAAAATAATTTAAGTACAGTAATGCACACAGTAAATTTAGGCTTAGTATTTAAATTCAGCAAGGCTCATCCTCAATTCTAGATCACTGTGTTTAAGGTCTAATAGTAAAATAGAGCAGCAATTACAACACAAACTTAAGCATTTCGGCTGGCAGGAAAATGTATACCCTATATTTACATGTACGTTATTATAGTTTAAAAGTGTTTGGGAAAATAGGTTCAAAATAGGTAAAGTTTTTATAATGTAAAAGAATGGAGAATTGAAATAATTATTAAGTTTTCTTAAAGACAAAATTGATCTACGTTACTACCTAAATTTATCTTATTTTCTTTCATTTTGATTTATGTTAAACAGCCTAATAAAATATATCACACATTTCTTTTTTCTAAAAACGTACTCTCATTTATGTAATCTGTAAACAGTCTTAATATTGTTTTTCTCATAATTTTTCTCTGATTGCTGCTTATTATTTAATGAAACTTTCAATATTATAAAACATTGCTCCAAATCTTTCATGTAGAGCTATTATTATACCTGTTTATTCTTCTGCCCATGAAGCCTGTCAAAATGCAAATTGCCTTCTCTGACCAAAAGTACAGCAGGAGCACAGCCTGGCTCCTTTTTACACAAAACCACCAACAGATTTGTTAACAGCTGTTCTTGGGGTCTGTGCACATAATGGAAACTTTAGAACCCTGCAGGGCCCTTGGCTTCTTCTGTCTGCAGCACAGGAGTCATTTAACAGTAGGTGACACTTTTGGCACTGTATAATTAAAGGGCTTGTTTTAGCAAAATTACACCCTGTGTAACACATAATCAAAGAGAAGGGGAAGAAAAGGTAACAGGCCTGGGTATACAATTTAGTTTGCAGCAGAGAATGAGCACAGTTGGGAGCTTGACTATTTTTGCTTTGATTCCTGAGGTTATATTAAGAAAAACAAATCACTATGTTTCTACTTTATTCAGGTGACAAGTGGATCAATAAGATAATTAAAAATATCTTTACTTCCTTATTTGGCTAATTGAGACTAGGGAAGATTATAAACTGGAAACCAGAAGTCATTTAATTTGAATGCCAGCATCACCTTCCCTAGGTTACTGATAGTTGATTTAAAGGGGAATAAAAGATAGACAATGTAAGTAAATCTGACTTGCATTGTTCTGAATCCATATGCATTGATACAGATTTGTGAGATGTCATTTTAACAAAGTAGCTTTGGAAAAATGGGGCTTTCATATTTGATCACGTTTCTTTCAGAACCTTTCTTAAAGACTCTTCTTTCTTTGTTACCACTGGGCAAAGGCAATTCTCTAGTTTAGAAAGCTTGATTTAAAAATACATTAGAAAGTAAAGATAGGAAAGACATGTTTCATTCCTGACATTTGCATATGCTATTACTCATTAAAAACATAACATGATAAGTTTGTTTCATAGTGATTGCCTCTACCATTATCTATTATCCCCCTCTGACATTATTGTGTAGATATTTAAGAATATGCATCTATTTCTGAGAAAATATTTGCTCTATATTAACTTCCTTAACCCATCAGGTTTTTTTTCTTTTTTTGGTTTTGTTTTTTATAGTAAAGTACACCATTAATTATCTTTGCCTACTTCTGAAATGTATATACATAAAATCTTAAGGTATATTACATTTGATTATAGTGTTTTTATCATTATTCTAGTGAGATTTATCAATGTTGTCACATATAATTGTAGTTTATATTTATTTATGACATATAATATGTATATACTATACTATATTTAATATTGATAGACATTTTAGTTATTATAAATCATGATGATATAATTTTACCTATAATTTGATGGACACATGCAAGCATGTTGTTACATAATACAATATATTATAGAATTGCTGCTTTATAAAATATATGTATGTTTAGCTTCAGTAAATACTGCCAAATAAAGGGATTGTTTCAAGTCACACTCCTGCCATCAGTATGTGAGAGTTCCATATTCTCACCAACAGATAGGAAATTAGTATTTTGTTATATTTTAGTTATTCCAGTAAGTATACAGTGGAATTTCACTGTTGTTATAACTTTTGTTTGTCCTATAATGAATGAGGTTGAGCATCTTTTCATGCGTCTATGCATTATTTGATTGATTTATATTTGAAGCAACTACCCAAGTCTATAGCCTATCTTCTTAACAGGTTGTATATCTTGATATTGTTGATCTGAAACACCTTTTTTAAATTTTTAATGTTTGTTATATATACATATATGTGTGTATATATACAGAACATTTATTTATAATCTTTTCTTGATCTTTTGCCTTTTCAAACCCTTAATAATGTCTTTTAAGATATACAATTTAATTAACTTTAATTTATCAAATTTTCCTTTTCTTTGATTAATTTTTTTGTATCATGTTATAATCAACTGACTATATTTGTGTGGGTGTGCCTCTTTATATTCTGTTCTGTTGATCAGTTTATCTCTGATGGAACCCACACCTCACTGTTTACTCACATTGTAATTTCACAAAGATGAAAACCTTAGTGGTATAAGTCCTCCTGCATCATCATTGTCTTTGTTATTCTTTGAGGGTTTTTTTTTTTTTTTTTTT
>NW_016107342.1:331622-340019 GCF_001604975.1 Cebus imitator | reverse complement strand
ATATCCTATTATAATTTCTATTAGTTCTGTCTCTCTAATAGGATATATATATATATATGTGTGTGTGTGTATATATATATATATATATATATATAAATATATGGGAGTTTATTAAGTAGTTTTCACTCACACGATCACAAGGTCACACAATAGACCATCTGCAAGCTGAGGATCAAGGAAGCCAGGCTGAGTCCCAAAGCTGAAGAATTTAGAGTTTGATGTTTGAGGACAGGAAGCATCCAGCACGGAAGAAAGATGTAGGCTGGGAGGCTAAGCCAGTCTAGCCTTTTCATGTTTTTCTGCCTGCTTTATATTCACTGGCAGCTGATTAGATGGTGCCCAACCAGATTAAGGGTGGCTGCTTTCTCCAGCCCACTGACTCAAATGTTAATCTCCTTTGGCACCAACCTCTCAGACGCACCCAGGATCAATACTTTGCATCCTTCAATATAATCAAGTTGACACTCTGTATTAACCATCACATTGTGTTTTGTCCTCTTTCTCTTTGATCCATTTTTGTAGGATATTACTTGATTTTATTAAGATTTTCAAAATCTGAACTTTAAAATTTATGGGAATTTCTTCATTTTATGTTTTCTATTTCTTTGATTTTTATTGTTCTTTAATATTTTCTAACTTCCATATTAATTATGTTTGTTTACTTTGCTGAATTGATTTTTTTAGCTACCTTTCTTTTACATTTATTTAATTCTGTAAATTTTCCTAAAAGTACTCCTTTAGTTTTATATCACATTTTTATGTATAACATTTTCATAACTATTTAGAATATTTTCTAATATCCATTATGATTTATTGTATAACTAAGGTATTAAGAATTTAATTTCTAAGCATTTGGGAAGTTTTATTTATTATTTTTTGTTTTGTTTTGTCTTCTTTTGCATTTTCTTTTAGTTTCTCTTTATACAGCTTTCTTGAGTTTTCATGGACATACAATAAATTGTACAAATTTAAATTATACCATTTGAAAGTTTTGACATATTTATACAACTTTGATCCACCAGTACAATTAAGAAAATGAACATATCAATAATCCAAAAGTATATTACATTAATTCATATCTTAATGATTTGACTGCTTTTTTCTGGTGTAATTTTTAAAACAGTCATCTCCATCTGGATTATTTTCCTTCTTCTTGACTTACTTTTATGCTCAGCGTTTTCATGTACATTTTTAGCTGAGCAAAGTTCATCTATGAGGCATTGCATTCAAACTCATTTTTCCTTGACAGTGGGTGGGTCAAGCTCATAAATTACTTCTTTTACTCTAAAGCATCTGAACTTCTGAACATTGATCTGAGATAACTGGTAGATTGTAGCATTTAGATTTATTTTCTAAAGAGAGAGTGCAAAGTTAACCATGTATACAATATTTATATTTTAAATGAACATTTGTTTAAAAATATATATTTTTAATGTTACAGGAGAGAAATTTTCATCTCTAATACTACATAGGATTTTATTAAATTTTTTAGAGATTAATGGGATGGTTTATAGGCACATTGTGAAAAATGCATTATGTGTTAACATATTTTAAAACTCCTTTTAACTTCTGCCAGTGTTTAACATGGGGCTGGATAATAGATGAGTACGTATGGGAGACTAATGAAGTGAAGGCTGCAGGAGGAGAGATGTGCAGTGTAGCAGGCTTTGTGGCTACACAGACATGGTTCACAACTCACCCATGTTATGTCTCAGCATGTTTCCAGATATGTTCTATAAACTGTAATTGTTTTAAAAATCAGTCCAAGTAAAAACAAACATACAAATGAAAAGCAGACTTTAAAATGACTTTAAGAAAGATCCTCTTTAGATGATTTTAAGAGATCCCAGCACTTTGGGATGCCAAGGTGGGCAGATCACAGGGTCTAGAGATCAATACCATCCTGGCCAACATGGCAAAATCCTGTCTCTACTAAAAACAACAACAACAACAACAAAAACCTGAATGTGGTGGTGGTGTATGCCTGTAGTCTCAGCTACTCAGGAGGCTGAGGCAGGGGAATCGCTTGAATCTGGGAGGTGGAGGTTGCAGTAAGCGAAGATCATGCCACTGGACTCCAGGCTGGCAACAGAACGAGATTCCACTACAAAAGAAAAGAAAAGAAAAGAAAAAAGAAAAGAAAAGAAAAAGAAAAAAGAAAAGAATGAAAGAAGGAAAGAAAGAAAAGAAAGAAAAGAAAGAAGGAAGGAAGGAAGGAAAGAAGAAAGATCCTCATTACACAAATCCCCAAGAGACTTTCAAGGATTTATTGATCTCCATTTCTTATTTATCATGCTTTGAAATAAAAAGCACAGTATACACAGTGTGTGTGTGTGCGCGCGTGCACTGTAGATGAGTTTGTATACTTGTGATTCAATCACAGTCCAATTTAATTTAAAAGGCTTCAAACAAATTTTAAGAAGCCAAAATACTAATGTGGTCATTTAAAATGAGTTCTAGAGAATATCAGAATAGTTAAATTCTACCTACTACTATAGAATGGTCAAATTAGGATTATTGGAAAAGCATTTGGCTTAAGTGTTAGGTTAAAATTGCTAATAAATTATTATAATTATTGGACTACTTAGTGCACCATTTTATCTTCCAAAATATGTGCTAAATATATTGTATATGAAACCTCACTTAATTCTTCCAAATATTCTATGACACAGGTATTTTGTCATGTCTATTTTTTGTATGAGAAAGCTGTGTTTCTGATCTGCTAATGGACTCCTACATGATCACAAGTATATAGATAGAGCAGTTTGGATTTTAATTCACTTCTACATTTCCTACAGGATCTTTTAACTCAGGTAAACTTTACTTAACAAAGACAGTTTTTCTCACAGTATAAATTCTTATTTTATGATTACATAGTTTATAACTATAATTTCCATCTTGTTCTTTTGAGAATCTTTAGTTTATAGACCATAGTAATATAGGTTTCCAAATATAGAAGTTGAAGCTGTGTTCAAATCACAGGGGAGTCTGTGCCTAAGAGGCTGCAAATTATTAGATCCCTCGGGAATACATTTTTTTTGTTAGAATTTATGGGGTTACCCATGTGTTAAGTGTTGATCCTGTATCTGAATTTCATGTTAAAGGCTTAGCACTAAGTTTTATTGCAAAAGAGCTGCTTTTCTCTCTGTTTAAACTGTAGGCTTTTATTTTTTTCTTAAGGTGAATATGCAGGCTGACACCTCTTTCAGAAATACAATGCATCTAAGTGATATGTCATGGAATATCTCTTTATTTATTATTCTTGTCATTCTTTCTCTTTTCCTCTTCCATTTGGTTGCCCATGATCCAAATGCAATTCTTTTTCTGCTACTAAAGCATATCAATACTTTAAATTATCTAATGTATTGCTTTCAATCTAATCAATATTTGCAAGTCCTCGGTATAGGCACTTGGATTGTTAATTCAGATCGCCCCTGCCAATAAACTAATGAAAACATTTTGTCCACTCTGTCTGCTCTGCCAGAGAGCAAATTACAAAGACTGACCTTGTGTGGTGATTTCTAGAAACTATGACAGGGTAACATGGAATTGGAGGCCTTCAGATATTATGTTTTATTCAAATAAATATGGAAGGGTCTAATTGAATTAATTGACCGTACTTACTAGCATTTAAAAATTATTGGATAGACTAGAGCTTTAAGATACAGTTTTTCCATAGGAAATTAATTGCTTTACATGGTTACTCTCAATTATTTCCATGGTGCATCTTTTATCTGCCATAGGTATAATTTTTCCTAGCTTACAATTCTATCCCTCCCCCTTTAAATAGGAATTATGGAATACAATGGATTGGAGAAAGATATAAGTGCTTGTGAGCTATAACTGTATTACTGGTCATAACTTCCTTTGGATTTGGGTTGGTCAGGTCCTTTAGGAAAGCAGATTCTGAAACTGAGATTGGAAGTCAGAAAGTGTATTAGAGTGTGTTTTGGGGTCAGAGTAGCGAGGCGGGAATGCCCAGGTGAGGGGAGAGGGAGGAACTAGGCAGTAGCAGCAGAGGCTTCCCTCACTCATTGAGAGTTCCTGAGCTGCAGCGCCCATCAGATTTGTCATTTTTGATACAAAGGCGCCTAGACCTATTGAAACTCTCATATAAGCAGTCTTAGAATGCAGGCTGTCCTGGGATGGGGTAGACTTGTCACCTTGAATAAGACAGCTTGCTTTGGCTGCAGAAATTTTCTGAATAAAGGGGAATCTGAGCAGCCTAGTATCTACCACAATTTTTAAAGGGCATATTGGAAAGCAATAAATCTAAATATATTTATATATCTTTTATTCTGAAAGGAACTTTTCTTACTTTTGGTAGTCAAACTTCTCTCACAGTTTTCTCTAAGTTTTAGTATTCATTACTTACTTACAAAACATGTGAAAGGGGTCTTGTATTAGTTTGTTTTCAGGCTGCTAATAAAGACATACCAGAGACTGGTCAATTTACCAAAGGAAGAGGTTAATTGGACTTCCAGTTCCATATGGCTGGGGAGGCCTCACAATCATGGTGGAAGGTAAAAGGCAAAGAGGAGCAAGTCACAATTTACGTGGCAAAGAGAGAGTTTGTGTAGAAAAACTCTCATTTTTAAAACCATCAGATCTCATGAGACTCATTCACTATCATGAGAACAGCCTAGGAAAAACCTGCTCCCATGATTCAATCACCTCCCACTAGGTTCCTCCCATAACACACAGAAATTGTGGGAGTTACAATTCAAGATGAGATTTGGGAGGGGACAAAGCCAAACCATATGAAGTTTCTTATTTCTAGTATACGTCTATATGTTTTTAATCAAATAGGAGGCTAGACAAATGCAAAGGAAATGAAGTGTTGTATAAATACAAAATCTAATAATGTAAACTAAGCTGAAAAGAACTCCAATGCTAGACTTAACAAACTTAAATAGTGCTAGAGCTTAATAAACCTTTAAATGTAACCAGAAATAATAAAATAATAAACATAAATAATCTGAACATTTTGGGGAGTTCTCCCCAAGCACTTCTTGATCTTTTTACTTACATCTAGATGAAAAGGAATATACTTGATGTGCTTTAATCAACAGGAATTATGTTCAATTATATTATTTAAAATATAATTGGCATTCACTTTTGTGTGTGTGCATGTGTGTTGATAATTAGAGAGTATTGGTTTTTTTCTTTGTTTGTTTTTAATTGCATTTGGCATTCACTTTTTTAACTGTTAAACTCACCTGAAATTTTTACTAAAAATTGACTAAATTTTTAGTAAAAATTTCAGGTGAGTTTAGGGAGGGGAGCACTACACACTGGGGTCAGTTGGGGGGAAATAAGGGAGGGACGGTGGGGGGTGGGGAGCTGGGGAGAGATAGCAAGAGGAGAAAATGCCAGATGTAGGTGATAGGGAGGAAGGCAACAAATCACACTGCCATGTGTGTACCTATGCAACAATTTTGCATGTTCTTCACATGTACCCCAAAACCTAAAATGCAATAAAATAAATAAATGGGAAAAAAAATTTAGTCAAAAATGTATTACCAAGCCACAAATGAATTTTTTAAAAGCATATGTTCATTTCTCCCCATCTGGAACAAATCTAGATCCATGATTTTGAATTCCATGATGTGTTCAGAAAAAGCTTGAGATGAATACTATTCAGAGCAGTGATTACTTTCAGAAAATATTCAGAAGTAACTTTCAGTAGCTGCTAGCATTTTTCAAATGCTATGTTTCAGCAGACTGTGCTGTGTACTTAGTATGTTTTATCTCATTTTGTTTGCACTATAGGACATAAAAGTAATGCTATTAAACCTGTTTTTCAGAACCCATTTCTTCAGATGGTTCTGTGATATTATGTTAGATGTAAATATCCACTTCAGAGAACAAGTACACTAAAGATGTATTTCCAAGTGACTTATCATCAGTATTTAGCATTGTGTAAACTAAATGCACAAAGGCAAACAAAAGCTAAACAACAAAGTTAGGAAGTCTGACTGCATGTAACTTAGGAAACACAGTATATAGGTAATCCAGTATAAATTGAATTATTTTTCTTGGGTAGATCTAAACATCCCCAATTATTCTTCATTGTAACTATATCAGTTTTCCAGGGCTGCTATGTAAATTTTCACAGATGGAGTGGTTTGAACAAGAGAAATTTATTTCTTCACAATTCTGGAGGCTGGAGTTTCCACATCAAGGTGCTGGCAGGTTTGTTTTCTCTGAGGATTCTTTCTTTGACTTACAGATGGCTGTCTTCTTACTGTGTCCTCACATGGCCTTTTCTTTGTGCTTGTGCATCTGTGATGTCTCTTTCTTTTCTTATAAGTACATCTCTCAGTGCTATTGAATTATGGCTTCATCCTTATAACCTCATTTAACTTTAATTACCTCTTTAAAGGTCCTATCTTCAAGGACAGTCACATTGAGGGTTAGAGCTTCCACATAAGAATTTGGAGAAAGACGCAATTCAGTCCGTAACACCAAGTCACCCAGCAACCTAAGAACTATCCACTGAAACCACATACAGATTATGTCAAGCTGAGATTTGGGAGGCATGAGGACAGGGCTGATAGGTACTTGCAGGGCAGAAGAGGAAACCAAATCACAAAACCTGTTTCTAGATAAGAAATATGAGACTCAGAGAGTTTAATGAAGCTGCCCAAAACTAGAAGAATGTTATATACCAGGGTACTCAGACAATATTATCTGGTTAAAAAAAAGTCAGTAAAGAACCTAGGTGAGGGACTCCATGTTTGGGTCCCCTTCCAGGAACACTTCCTTTGTGGAAGCCGTCTTTCTCTCTCCTGGATGTTCCCTCTGGAGTCCCCTTCCACACTCTCTCATGGAAGCCTGTCTTCTCCTCCTAAACTCCATCTCTCTCTATTCCCTAACACTCTTGTGGAAGCTGCTTTCCTCTCCTGGATTCCATCTTTCTGGATTCTCTCTCTCATTGTGACAGTTAGCTGTTTCTTTCTCTCTCCTTCTCCTGTTTCTCTCTCTGTTTAAATAAATCACTTTCTACAAACAAACAAAGAAACAAACAAACAGAACCTAGGTGAAAGTGTAAGTTAAAGGCATCTGTACCACTGACCACTATTGTGGCTACATCTCACTCCCTCAGCTAGACAAGCTTAATCTTCTCCATTTCTCTGAGTACCACGGTACTCAGAGAAAAAGATCTGGTTAAAAAAAAAAAGGTCAGTAAAGAACCTAGGTGAAAGTGTAAGTTAAGTCAGTATGCAGGAATATAGCACTGGAAATAACTTGATACTAATTCCATGAGTTTCCTGAGTTTCTTCTTATCCAAAATCAGCTTTTCTGAAGTGCTACCCAAATGGAGAAGATTAAGCTCATCTAGCTGAGGGAGTGAGATGGGAGAATAAAAAGCAAATGGTTACAATAACTGCCTCTGCACCTTGACAGTTATCTTAGGCAATGGGGTAAGGGTGGAGAGAAGGACTTCTAAAATGAGGTACAAAGAGGAAGAAATGAACTTGTATGATATTATTCAAAACAATAGACAGGGTCAAATGTTGATACCTGCACACAGTCGGATTCCTTTATGCTTTTCTGATAATTTATTAAAACTATTCCTGAATTATTTCCTATTTTCCCAGTTCTGAAAAGAACATTTGTCAAATTTACATTTAAAAAAAAATGCACTGAAAGCATGTACTAGCACTTCTCAATGATACATGGCCATAAATTGGAAAAGTGCATATGTTTGATATTTCTCTCACTATTTGAATCACTTTTCACATAAGATCATTGCAAAAGGTATATTATTTAATAGAAATAAACACACTAAATAAAGAGAAGTTCTTATGAGCAAGTACTTCATTATTTCAGAAGCATAGATGTTATCAGTTTAAGTAACTTAAGAATCTTTTTTGTTGGCACAAATATGTTTCAGGATATGGCTGATGTTATGTTATGTATTTCTCAAGACGAAAATATATGCAAGACTTATTTAGCAAGAAAATATTTGGGTTAAATCTCTGTAAAACCTATGACTACTGGGCATGCACAGAGATTAAGGAAAATATCATTCATTAAATATCCTCAGGGAACAAACCTATCCCAGTTAATTTTGTATTTGTTTGCTATTTTTAGTCAGCATTTTGTTTATTGAATTATTTTTCAGCATTTGAAAAGTAAAAAAGTTTAATCTTTATATTAAAATAGACATCACAAATAATTGATAAATCACAATACCTTTTCAACCAATCAACAATACAATATGGTGTGAGACAAAAAAATTTAATATAATGTTGAAATACATCATGGTGATACTTTATTTTTTTTTAGTCTTATTAAAATTTCTTTTTCTTAAGGTTTCTTAGGCTTCTGTATATTACCTTTTTATTTTCAGAAAATATGTAACCCTGATTATTTCTTTTTTTTTTTTTT
>NW_016107342.1:328305-329642 GCF_001604975.1 Cebus imitator | reverse complement strand
TTGCTTATCAGTTTCAGGAGATTTGGGGCTGAGACGATGGGGTCTTCTAGATATACAATCATGTCGTCTGCAAATAGAGACAATTTGACTTCCTCCTTTCCTATTTGAATACACTTTATTTCTTTTTCTTGCCTGATTGCTCTGGCTACAACATCTAGTACTATATTGAATAGGAGTGGTGAGAGAGGGCATCCTTGTCTAGTGCCACATTTCAAGGGGAATGCTTCCAGTTTTTGCCCATTCAGTGTGATATTGGCTGTTGGTTTGTCATAAATAGCTTTTAGTATTTTGAGATACGTTCTGTCAATACCTAGCTTATTGAGGGTTTTTAACATAAAGGGCTGTTGAATTTTGTCAAAGGCCTTCTCTGCATCAATTGAGATAATCATGTGGTTTATGTCTTTGGTTCTGTTTATGTGGTGAATTACGTTCATAGACTTGCATATATTGAACCAGCCTTGCATCCCCGGGATGAAGCATGCTTGATCATGGTGGATAGCCTTTTTGATGTGCTGTTGCAATCGGCTTGCCAGTATTTTACTGAAGATTTTTGCATCTATGTTCATCATGGATATTGGCCTGAAGTTTTCTTTTCTTGTTGAGTCTCTGCCAGGTTTTGGGATCAGGATGATGTTGGCCTCATAAAATGATGTGGGAAGAATTCCCTCTTTTTGTATTGTTTGGAATAGTTTCAGAAGGATTGGTGTACCAGCTCCTCTTTGTATGTCTGGTAGAATTCGGCTGTGAACCCGTCTGGACCTGGGCTTTTTTTGGGTGGTAAGCTCTTAATTGCAGCCTCAACTTCAGACCTTGTTATGGGTCTGTTCAGGGTTTCAGCTTCTTCCTGGTTAAGACTTGGGAGGAGGCAAGTGTCCAGGATTTTATCCATGTCTTCCAGGTTTACTAGTTTATGTGTATAGAGTTGTTTGTAATAATCTCTGATGATGGCTTGAATTTCTGTGGAATCTGTGGTGATATCCCCTTTATCGTTTTTTATTGCATCAATTTGGTTATTCTCTCTTTTCTTTTTTATTAATCTGGCTAGTGGTCTGTCTATTTTGTTGATCTTTTCAAAAAACCAGATCCTGGATTTATTGGTTTTTTCAAGGGGTTTTTGGGTCTCTATCTCCTTCAGTTCTGCTCTGATCTTAGCTATTTCTTGTCTTCTGCTAGACTTTGAGTTTTTTTTTGATCTTGCTCCTCTAGCTCTTTCAGTTTTGACGATAGGGTGTCAATTTTTGATCTCTCCTTGCTTCTCATGTGGGCACTTATTGCTATATATTTTCCTCTAGAGACTGCTTTAAATGTGTCCCAGAGATTCTGGTATGTTGTGTCTT
>NW_016107342.1:272675-326270 GCF_001604975.1 Cebus imitator | reverse complement strand
CCCCTCTGCTATAGGTCTGCTGAGGTCCACTCCAGGCCCTGCTTGCCTGGGGTTCACCTGCAGCAGCTGCTGAACAGTAAGAGTTGTTACCAGTTTTCTTCTGCTATCTTTGTCCCAGAAGGATACCCACCAAGTGTCAATCTGATCTCTCCTTTATGAGGTGGCTCTTTGGATATACAGGGGTCAGGGAGCTGCTTGGGGAGACAGTCTCTTCTTTATAGGAGCTCAAATGCTGAGCTGTAAACTCCGTTGTTCATTCAGAGCTGCTGGGCAGGTACGCTTGGGTCTGCTGCAGCAGAACTCATAAACTGCTTTTTGTTTCCAGGTGCTCTGTCCCAGGGATTTAGAGCTTTATGAGTTTCCGTTATGCTGCTGCCTTCTTTTTTTTTTTCCTTCATAGCTGCCCTGCGCAGCAAGGAGGCAGCCTAGTCACTGTCTGCCTGTAGAGGCTTTGCTGAGCTGCTGTGGGCTCCGCCCAGCTGCCGAGTTAACTTCCCTGAAGTCATGTTTATATGGGTGTAGTTAGAACTGCCTCAGCAATTGTGGCCCGTCTCTCTTAAAGTGAAGTCTCTCTGCAGTGGTGGGTTGTCTTGGCAACGGCGGGCTGTCTCAGCATTGGCTGACTACCTCTGTAGTGGCAGGCTGCCTCAGTAATGGCGGACTCCCCTCCCCCACAGAGCTTGACCGTCCCGGGTTCAGCTGCATTTGCTGTGAAACCCTCAATCCAGAGAGTTTCTGATTGCTGTTCTTTTGTGGAGGTGGGACCAGCCGAGCCTGATTGCCTGGCTCCCTGCCTCAGAGCCTTTTTTTTTTTTTCTTTTAAGTTGGTGTTTCAGTTGCCTGTTGAAGAGGTGCCGAGGTCGTGTGTTTCCCCCTGCGGCAAGTCACTGTGCTGGTTTAAACAGCGGCACTGAGATTTGCGGGGCTTTTTTTGCCCCAGAATCTACTGTCCTGGTTCCCTGCTCAGTCCCCTTTTTAAACAGGCGAATGGGCAACTTCCTGTGGCTCCAATTGCCAGCCAAAAGGGCACCCGGACCGGTGTATTTTGTACAGAGAACTGCTGCTCCGGGGTGCCGGCAAAGCAGCCGCACGGGGCAAAGCAGCGGCACTGGCGGCTCAGCCGCGCTGGCCAAAACAGCTGCGCTGGCAACCCGTGGTGCTCCTCTGCCTGGGAATTTCCTAGTCTGTGGGCAATAAAAATGCGGCATCCACTCACCCTCTGCGCTTTCACTGGGAGCTGCAATCCTGAGCTGTTCCTAAATGGCCATCTTGGATCGATCCCTAACTTATCTTTGATTATTTCAATTGATTAAATGTACACCCAATTTGGAGGGTTTAAAAAATTATAAACAGATCACAATACCTTATTTTAACTATATTCTTATTTCATTCCAGTTTATTGACTCCCAGACATTTTAGGTTTATTTCTTAGTCAGCTGAGGACTTTCATGCCTTAAGTTGTCGTACATATATTTTTAAATTTCATATTGAAAAAGTTTATAACATTGCTTCACATTTATCCAACATTTAAAATTATTTTCAAATGCTTTGATCCTTTTTCTTTGTTTCTGATGTGGGTTGATTTACAAATTTGATTGAAACAAAAAATGAATGGCTAAAATTTAATTATAAGCCACAATCTTCTTGTGCTATTCCAGCCCTAATCTTAAATTTTGCCACATTTTTCTGGTTCTTAAATGACAGCCATCAGTCATCTTTATGAAATTTGATTTTATTGGATGTTTTGTATACTGCTTTCTTTTCATTTACTCTTATTACATAGGAAATATTCAATTTTAGAACAATTGAATTTATAACAATGGAATTCCATATATGCCTTCTATTTTTAATGAGAAAGAATTCCCAGTAGAAATGCTTTTTATAGTTTTAAAAGGAAAACCTATGTTAAATTTATGATATGAGAAACCACAATAAATGCCCCTTTTATTAATTAAGATGGATCCTAAGGTTAAGGAAACAAAGTTTCCTCCAGGTTGATGGTTCATGGCCCAGCTAACATGGCAAATATTTAAATTCCAGAAAAATATACACTTTTGTTAAACTCCCTAAACAGTAGAAATTATCAAATAAATTATCAGAACTCTGATTTACAACTCAAGAATTACAACTCTGATTGGACAGAGAATTGGCCTTACATTCTTTTCTAATGAGTTTCTGTAGACTTTAAGCCAGTTTCAGCCAGCTTACAGAAGCCAAGCACAGACTTTGTGTTGTATAGTTAACCTTTTGACTAAAACAGCTGAATTCCACTTCATTTCAATGCTAAAACCCCTCCCTAAATTGAACATGGGATGTATGTTACATATATTACCCATTGCACACATGCTCAGCTCCTCTTATAAATGCATATGTATTTTCCCCCAAACATGCTGAATATATAAGACTTCATTGTATAATACAGACCCTGTGAGGCATAACATACAACCTGTCATTCCCTCGTTGAAGAGAACACCTTTGGTACATCTTTGACTGGAGACTAAGCCTCCTAGCTTGCAAAGATAACACTAATGAAGCTCTCCTTTCTACTCTCTAGCCATTCTGGTTGTCTTTTGGGTGACAAAGTAACAGAATTTAAATGAGCAAAGAACAGTCCATCAATGGGACAGCCCCCTCCTCAATGAGCATAGGTTCAGAGCAACTCTGGCACTGCTGCATGGTCAGAGAAGGTTCATGGACAGAAAAGGAAAGTGAGGTTCAGAAAACTGAAGCGACATGCAGCTGGATTGGTTATAGCTCAGTGTTTGACTTATACGAACACAGTTTGAACAGCTGGCTGCCTGTGACAGCCTGAGGCTTAGTGATTGGTAAAAGAGTAGGTTATAGTCTTTAGATTACATCGAGTTAGATTACAGTTCACTATACACAGAGAAACCTTTAGGCTGAACTTAAAATATGTAAGGAAGCAAGGTTAGGCTAAAATCAATTTAATAATAGATATAAGAATTCTACTTACAGAGTATCATTGAGAGTCACAATTCAGTTAAATATTACTCATGAAGTTACACTAAAGCGTTTGAATTTTACTAACTCAGGAATATTGTTTTACTAAATGATCTTCAGAATTAACTTCCAAAAGAGTTTTGTTTTTAAATATCCCCCAAAAATGTTGAACAAAAAACCTTAAAGAAGATAAATTAATCTTGTTTTATAAAAACTCATTACTCTCTTTATATTTCTTCTCCAAAACCTTAATCATTCAAATTCTTTCCTTTATCCTCCTAATCTATTACAGCCGTGGCTAGGTAAACACACATACACACACACACACACACACACACACACACACACACACGTATGCCTGTATGCATATGCGTATCTTTGGAAGCATTTTATGTTGGCTACAAATTCAATAATCATTTCTGCTAACTGCTATGTATGAATTACAAACTAATGTTTAGTTTTAATGTACCCCCTAATTCCTTCCATAAATATATATATGTTATAGCAAATGCATAAAAACCAAAAGATGTGTAACATCTTTGCACTAAAAACAAGATACTATTAATAGAAAGTTCAAAATACTTGGAAGAACACACCATGATTAAATTACAAGAGTAAGTTTATAAAAATGTCAGTTTTCCAAAAATTTATAAACATATATATATATGTATATCTATATTAATAATTGTGTATTGGCCAGGCCCAGTGGCTCACGCCTGTAACCCAGCGCTTTGGGAGGCTGAGATCAGTGGATCACTTGAGGTCAGGAGTTTAAAACCAGCCTGGCCAACATGGTGAAACCCCATCTCTTATAAAATTACAAAAATTATCCATGCATGGTGGCACAGACCTGTAATTTCAGCTACTTAGAAGGCTGGAGGTGGGAGAATTGCTTGAAGCCAGGAGGCAGAGGTTGCAGTGAACTGAGATGGTACCACAGCACTCCAGCCTGTGTGACAGAATGAGACTCCATCTCAAAATAATAATAGTAATAATAATAATAAATTGTGTGTAGTTATTCAAACAATAATTTTTTTCTGAAATTGACAAGGTGATTCTAAAATGTGTACAAAAATGCATAAAACAAAGAATAGCCGCAGCAACCTTAAAAAAGAGAAAAACAAACCTACTGGATAATTAAAATGGTAAAGTATTAGTCCTATGATAGACAGAATAACTCAAAGAACAGAATAGGAAGTCCAGAAAAAGACCCATACGTATACTAACCTGATTTACGATAAAGTGACAGTATGTATTTGACAAAGTAAAGATACTTCTTTCAATAAAATGTGCTGGATTATTTAGATTAACTGCATCTGTGAATCTGTAAAGGCATGAGAAGGGCAGGGCACCCATATGCTATGTACTGTTTTCTGTGACAGCGAAAGAGCTCATTTCAGTGACGCTGGAGATGAAGGGGAGGAGGTAGTTGGGGGTGGAACAATGATGAGTCTTGCATATTGCTTTAAGGTTAACAAAGCATTTTGTTTTCCTTGAGTTTTCTAAAATATATTAGAGTTCATAACAATTTTATTTCTGATGTAAAATAATTTAGTGTAAGTAAGATGCCTAGCTTTATTTATTCTTGTCAAGGTGATAATATCACTGATGGAAAATCTGAAGTGGTCTCTTTTAGTTAATTTTCTTTATTTTGGAAAGAAAGATATACAAAAATCATAGCTGCTGTCTATGGAAATATCATGGGAGTGTCATAAGGCCTTATGTTCTCTTCTTCTCCAAGGATCTGACCACATCTCTGACATCAATACTGAGTGTTGTTCTCAGTTTCCATATACCCAGCAAACATTTTGTATGATCCACATGTAACATCTGGAACTTCGAGACTTTCCTCTCGTCAACTTCAACATATTATTATAAAATTTAAATCTCCTCCTAAAATTGAAATTATGACATTAAGGAATAAATGTCACCTAAAAAGCATTATTAGTGGATCAGATTCATAGGTTTGACAGGCTTCTACTTTCAATGTGAACGGGGATAAAAAACAAACTTACTTGACTTAGAATGCCAAGTAGTGGATAATTTGTACTAAATATAGATTTTGTGATGACTAGCGAGAAACACAGTCACCGGAAATGCTAAAATTTTTAAATGCCCCATAATACCACGTATTAACACAGATGTGAAATAACTGGAATTCTCTAATGGAGAATCTTCCTGGTGGGAGCAAAATACTATAAAGTTATTTAGAAAAAATCACATGAACTTTATTTGCCAAAACTGGATATATGCATCCCCTATATCTTAACACTTCTAGGTATATATACAATGGAATGTGTACTTTTATTGCCCAAAATACATTACCAAAATGACCACTTCAGCATTATTTGTTATGGCCAAACACTAGAACCACCTAAACATTTATCAGTAGGTGAATGAATAAAGAAAATTTTACAGGTTTAAATGATGAAATAATTGTAGGATTTAATTTAAGTAGGGGAGAAAATATGCAAAACTAATATATGATTTTAGAGGTAAGATAGTGGTTCCACTTGTATTGTGAGCAGTGACTAATAACAAGACAGCATGAAGGAACCCTCTGGATTTCTAGTAATAGTGTCTCTTGAGCAGGGTGTTAATTATACAGGTAATTTCTCTTTATGAAATAATTTCTCTTTATGAAAATTCACCACACTGCACAGTTAAGCTAGGCACATCTTTGTATACATGCAAACCTTAATAAAAATAAAAATAAAAAATATTATATTATATATCTCAGTTTATTTTTCTATAAAATGTCTGAGACCAAGGTTTGATTTTAGAAGAGTATGACTCACACCTATATTTTTTTAAATCTTACTTTCTCTTATTTATTTATTTCAAATGACAAAAAAATTATATATATTTATGATATACAGCAAGTTTGGATATATATATATATATATATATATGTGTATAACTTGTAGAATGGTTAATTCAAGCAAATTAACATATGCATTACTTTCAATACTTACTTTCTTTGCAGTGAAAATACAATATATTTTCTTAGCAATTTTCAAGTATACAATAAATTGTTATTAACTATAGACTCCATATTGCAAATGGATCACATCCAATTTTTTTTCAAAGTAAATGCAGTACATAATTAATTGAGAAGTTTTGGTTTAGTCTGGGTTTTTATTCATCTTTCATTAGTCTCATAAAAATTAAATTACATATGTCTTCTATATATAATGTAGCGAGGGACCAGACTTCTCACAAATTTTTATGTTGAAAGTCAAACTGCGGTATCAACAGGTATTTCAAAATTCACTAACAGTTTTACGCTAATAAAGAAAGCAATTTCAAGTGTATCAAGCTATCAAGATAAACCTTGAGGTATGAAGAAGAATGCTTACATGTTTCTACCATCTTGCTTTTAAAATTAAGTTTCTGCTCTTCCTCCTGCTTTTTAAGATGAGAAAAGTAAAGCAGGTACGACTTACTAAGTTTAATTTGTTAGTAAATGGTTAAACTAGGACTTGAACATAGTTTCCTCTTATATCACATGGACAGCATAGCTCGTCTCCCTCATAATCACATGTTCTCAACATAACATCTAGATACATTTTCCCTTAACTAAATAATTTGAGTATATCAAAATAGAGGACAATTAATATTTGATAATATCATGTATTACATACTTCAAGCTCTGGTTCTTTGTAATAACAGCAACAAATCTAAGCTCTCTAGATTACTCAAAGCCATACAAATATTATTATGCATTAATTCAATTAAGTAAAAATGGTACAAAACATCTAGAATCTAAAATAAATCAAAATGTGCCTTAAAATACATTTGCTTGTAGGTGCACTGACTATAAAAAAGGTAGAATAAAAACTAAATATAAACTATTGCAATGATTCTTTCAACTTTAAGGGCAGAGATAGGAAAAACACATTGCATGTTTACAGACAGTAATTTCTTACAAATAAATTTTATTTGGTATATTTGTTGTTTAAAACATAATGTTACAGAATACAGGATGATGTGCATCAAAGGATATACACGCTAATTTAAGTGTTAACATTGTGCAATATTTTAGATATCTAAGCCAAAAAAGATTGCTATATTAAAATGGAGGAGACTGTATATGAATGTATACATGTTTTTATTTGCTAGTAGATTACCTGAAATATCAATGTATTTTCCTTGACAGTTATAATTTCAGCGTATTTGTTAAAGAGACTAAACCTAGAGACAACAGAAGCAATAATAATTTTGATGACATTTAGAAATTTGTTTATGGTGGATTTTATGAGGTAAATACAAGTTTTATGGAGCACTTGCTTTGACAATACTTTTCAGGGTTTTCCTTGCCTGTAATACACAATTAATTTAGAATTCAAGCAACGTACTGCCCTTGTCTATACAGCATGTGTTGTTGATGGTTCTTGGCTGGTTTTGCTGAATAAGTTTACAAAGTCGTTGCAGTATATTTTTGTCACCAAAAAAAGAAAAATAATAATGCTTGTCGTGTTATTTTAAGGACATCATTTTAAAGTTAGTCTCATTCCTAATAGAAAACTCTGTGATGCAATAGTAGTAGCATTGAACTAAGGTTAAAAATAAGGTGAAAAATATCAAGATGATTCTGTGAGGCTTTTAAAAACATGAAAAGTATATTATTGGAAATAGCTTTATAAAAGTTTACTCTGTGGGGAAATGACCATATGGGAAGATAAAGATATATAGTTAATAAATATCATAATTTATTATGTGACACAGAGGTTAGATGCTATTTGCATAAATCAGGGATAGATCACCTTTTATCTGAAGTCAAGCATCAAAATTTGAAGTCAATGCAAGTTAAAACTAGATTATCATTACACATGCACTGAAAAGGGTAAAGATACAAAGGATGTTCTTTCCTATTGACTATCACAAAAAGAAGTTTTTCAATTCTGTTTGCTATTAGTAAATGAGTTATATTTTGAATTAATTGGTAAAATGGTTTTAGCCTAAGAAGGGAAGACAAGTCTAGGCAAGTTAATCAGCACTTCAAAATAAGTCAAGGCTATGCCCAATGGAGTACTAATATTTGTCCTATTTAACTTATAAAAGTTGGATGTAAAGGAATAGTCATAAAATCAATTGGGAATCTGCATGTGAAAGTGCTTGCAATAATGCGCTATAAAAGATAGGAGTCATAGGATAAGAACTGGATGACTCAGGCCTTGAAAATGTATATTATCCTAGGTCTTTAAAAAAATCAACTTTATTCAAGAATAATTTTTCTGCAATAAACCTCATAAATTTAAGTGACACTACTCAAATTAAAACATAGAATATTTCTATCTTTATACTTGTCATCCTTACCCTAACCTTCACCCAAGGCTATCAGTGATCCAATTATATCACCCTGAGTTTGTTTTGCCTGCTCAATAACTTTATATAAATGAAACTATACAGTGCAAATTCATTTATAGCTAGTTTATTTCACTCAACATAATGATGATGTGATTCACCCATGTTGTAGCACTATTAGAAATTTATTTTTATCTCCAAGTTGATTTCCAGTGTGTGAATGTATCCATTTTTTAAATTCATTTCCTTTTTGAAGGATATTTCTGTTGTTTCTAGGTTTTTTGATTATTATAAATAAAACTTCCATAAACATTCAAATTGAACTGTCTGTAGACATATGTTTTCATTTCTCTTGGGTAAATACCTAAGAATAAAATTACAATGTCACCTACCTGGTATTTACTCATGAGAAATGAAAACATATGTACACAAAAAGCATTTCGATGCTAATGTTCAGAGTAACTACGTTATTTATTTCATTTCATTTTATTTTTAAATAGTCTACTTCGAACCAGAGGATGAGATTGAATATGAATGGATGGGGCAGGTATTCTCTTTACTTGTTAGGGAATCAACAATTCCATAGTCAAACGTACTGTAAAGTAGCTAGTCCTGGGGAGAGTAAGGAGACTAGTATGACAGAGAGAAGGATACATATTGGTGTCTGGGGTTGTCAAGGCTCTGAGGAAAAGCTGGAGTGTGTCTAGATTGGAGGTAGAAGAAGAAATGATGTGTTGATGTGATTGTATTGATGTGGAGGTAGACTAGGCAGAGTCAGCCACATGATCAGTCTCTACATCTCCTAGAGTGGCAGCAGCAATGGCAGCGGCAGCTCAGTTATCAACTTCGACTCCTAAGGTACAAGTGGCAGCACAGTGTTGATGAGCAGAGGACAAATCTGCCCAGTCAGTAGTCATGCCTCAAGGGGATGGCAAACAGCAAATAATGCTGGCATAAAGGAAACTTTTCAGATCTCTCTATCTCAAGAAGGCCCAGAAATAACTGGAGAAATGACTCTTTGTGTAGGGAATTAATATCTGGTGAGTAGGCATTGGAGGCTATAATCTAATTATGTGGATATAAAAATGACATCTGTTTTCATTTGTTGTCACTGATGGAAGATGACAGTGGAAATGGGATTCATTTTTGTTGATTCAAGTAATTCATATGCTTAGGATTTATAATACAGGGCCTTACAAACATTAGCATAAAACATAGCAGCTCAGGATATATTCTTACTGAATAATTCTACTAGGTTCATTAAGTTTTGGAAACTCTCAGAAATTAGTGGTAAAAGTCTGTTGAAATATTTCTCCAATGCAGGCTTGTATAGTTATATGAGGCTGTGCCCACTAGTTTCAAAGATTATTTTCTTTTCTCTATGTGCTCTATTATACTAATAAAAATGTTGAGATTGCCCACCAGTTTCTGGGACTGATGTTTTTTCTGAAACGTTCCACAATTTTTCTCTTGCTTTTCTGGGTCCTAAGGCATTTTTCAGTATTTCTCAGTTCAGAATTCCAATTATAATGAGTACTTATTATTTTCGTAGAATTGAAGTCAAAGCATTGTAAGACAGGCACTACAGTTATACATTCTGAGTAGGTCTTAACTATGCCATTACACCCACAAGGTAACTGAGAATAAGAAATCCATTCCTGGGCGTATCGGAACTGGCATGCTAAATTACAGTTGTAGAATGTAAAAAGAACATGGTTCTATCCTTTTTTCTTTAAGCAGGTATAATTTAATTTTAATTTTGGCTTTTCCTCTGTCATATAAAGACCACCATGCTTTAGAATGGTAGTGTCTTCTCTGTAATTATAACTAGTGCATTTGAAATCACAAAACTGTAACAAAGAGCATCTCTCTAAATGCCTCTGGAGAGTATAGGTCATATTACTGGCCATGCAGGCTGACCTCCCACTCTTAACATTGTACCATGAGTAGCTAAAAATGGTCCTCTAATATACAGCTGCTATAATAACATGTACACAGTTTTATGCTCAGGTTCGAGAGCTGACCAGAAATCTTTACTCAAAGCAAAATATTTTCTTTCTAATTTCTGTTTGCCATGTGTAATTGCCAGCAGCTCTTATCAAGGTCCACCTCTGTGCTCTATTTGAAATAAGCTTGAAGTTTCCTCTTCCACTCATGCTATATAAAGTCTATGAGTATCAGTCAAGTACTGATATTTTTTCTTATTATCACACAATAATAAGACAAACAGTTTTTATGCTATGATCTTCTTTATCTCCTTACTAGGCATCGTAAAATCATTATTTTATAGAAATTATTAACTACTGGCATTCTAAGTAAGAAAAGCTTGGTTTTATATCCCTGGTCTATTGAAAGTAGATCCATGTCAAACATATAAATCTGATTCATAATAATATTTCTTAGATAATATTTGTTCTTCTGTCCTAATTTGTTTTATGAGGAAATTTAAATTTTATAATATGTTGAAGTTGAAGGAAAAGGATTCTCGGAGTTACAGATGTTGCACATAGATCATGTAGAATGTTTCCATGGTATATGGAAACTAAAAACAACATGAAGTATTGATGTCAGAGGCGTGGTCAGTTCCTTGGAGAACAAGAGAACATGAGGCCTTATGACACTCTCATGATTTTCCCATAGAGAGCAGCTATGATTTTTGTATATCTTTCTTTCCAAAATAAAGAAAATTAACTAGAAGACAGAGGCCACTTCAGATTTCCCATCAGTATTATGATCAACGTGATAAGAATTAATAAGGCCAGGCATCTTACTTACAATAAATTATTTTACATCAGAAATAAAATTGTTATGAACTCTAATGTACTTTTGAAAACTTGAGGAAAAGAAAAACGCTTGTTAACCTGAAAGTGATGTTCATGGCTCGTTATTGTTCTTACCCAATTTAACTCTTTCCCTTCATCTCCAACATTTTTGAAATGAGCTCTTTTTTCGTCACAGCCCACAGTGCACAACATGTGAGTGCCCTGTCCCTCTCATGCCTCCACAGATTCATAGATGCAGTTACATTGCCCTGGAAAGTTCTTTCTAGCTCCATCCTTCTCACATATCCTCAGTCCTAGCATGGCTTCTCTGAAGCTCCCTTTACACAGAGTAAGTGTGCTCCTTCCCTCCGGTTTTCTTCTTCCCCCACAACCTTGTTATAACTAGGTAAAGATTTACCATAGCACTTCTCACCTTGTATGGTGACTATTCACTGGGCTGTCCCTCACAGCAAGCTGAAAGAAACTTCGATGCAAAAGTGAATCTGATTTGGATATGAATCTGCAATACATTTCACATTCCTGACACCCAGTAGATAATCAGTAAGCACCTATTGAATAAATGGGAATTATACCACCAAAGCTGCATAGGCTGTGGATATAGACATAGAAAAACATTTTCAAAAACTGAGACTGTCTTCAGGCATTAGAAGTTCAAATTTATGCTATTATATCAACATTGGATCAATCAAAAGAACTCTCTGGTGTATGATTCAAAATGTTACTAAGCTATGCATTATTAATTTAATACTAGACACGAAATCATATCACATGAAGGGAGTGATATGATTTGATCTGTGAATATGAAACGTTACTTACCAACATTGTGAAGGAAAGAGAAACGAAGAGATTATACACTTTACAATGGCATTACACTATCTGTCTCACTTGATTCTTTTCCTTTTCCCAACAACACACGAGAGGAGCTTAGTAATACTTTGAGGATATTTGTTCCTGTAGGAACGAAATGAAATGNTCTTAACACTTCTAGGTATATATACAATGGAATGTGTACTTTTATTGCCCAAAATACATTACCAAAATGACCACTTCAGCATTATTTGTTATGGCCAAACACTAGAACCACCTAAACATTTATCAGTAGGTGAATGAATAAAGAAAATTTTACAGGTTTAAATGATGAAATAATTGTAGGATTTAATTTAAGTAGGGGAGAAAATATGCAAAACTAATATATGATTTTAGAGGTAAGATAGTGGTTCCACTTGTATTGTGAGCAGTGACTAATAACAAGACAGCATGAAGGAACCCTCTGGATTTCTAGTAATAGTGTCTCTTGAGCAGGGTGTTAATTATACAGGTAATTTCTCTTTATGAAATAATTTCTCTTTATGAAAATTCACCACACTGCACAGTTAAGCTAGGCACATCTTTGTATACATGCAAACCTTAATAAAAATAAAAATAAAAAATATTATATTATATATCTCAGTTTATTTTTCTATAAAATGTCTGAGACCAAGGTTTGATTTTAGAAGAGTATGACTCACACCTATATTTTTTTAAATCTTACTTTCTCTTATTTATTTATTTCAAATGACAAAAAAATTATATATATTTATGATATACAGCAAGTTTGGATATATATATATATATATATATATGTGTATAACTTGTAGAATGGTTAATTCAAGCAAATTAACATATGCATTACTTTCAATACTTACTTTCTTTGCAGTGAAAATACAATATATTTTCTTAGCAATTTTCAAGTATACAATAAATTGTTATTAACTATAGACTCCATATTGCAAATGGATCACATCCAATTTTTTTTCAAAGTAAATGCAGTACATAATTAATTGAGAAGTTTTGGTTTAGTCTGGGTTTTTATTCATCTTTCATTAGTCTCATAAAAATTAAATTACATATGTCTTCTATATATAATGTAGCGAGGGACCAGACTTCTCACAAATTTTTATGTTGAAAGTCAAACTGCGGTATCAACAGGTATTTCAAAATTCACTAACAGTTTTACGCTAATAAAGAAAGCAATTTCAAGTGTATCAAGCTATCAAGATAAACCTTGAGGTATGAAGAAGAATGCTTACATGTTTCTACCATCTTGCTTTTAAAATTAAGTTTCTGCTCTTCCTCCTGCTTTTTAAGATGAGAAAAGTAAAGCAGGTACGACTTACTAAGTTTAATTTGTTAGTAAATGGTTAAACTAGGACTTGAACATAGTTTCCTCTTATATCACATGGACAGCATAGCTCGTCTCCCTCATAATCACATGTTCTCAACATAACATCTAGATACATTTTCCCTTAACTAAATAATTTGAGTATATCAAAATAGAGGACAATTAATATTTGATAATATCATGTATTACATACTTCAAGCTCTGGTTCTTTGTAATAACAGCAACAAATCTAAGCTCTCTAGATTACTCAAAGCCATACAAATATTATTATGCATTAATTCAATTAAGTAAAAATGGTACAAAACATCTAGAATCTAAAATAAATCAAAATGTGCCTTAAAATACATTTGCTTGTAGGTGCACTGACTATAAAAAAGGTAGAATAAAAACTAAATATAAACTATTGCAATGATTCTTTCAACTTTAAGGGCAGAGATAGGAAAAACACATTGCATGTTTACAGACAGTAATTTCTTACAAATAAATTTTATTTGGTATATTTGTTGTTTAAAACATAATGTTACAGAATACAGGATGATGTGCATCAAAGGATATACACGCTAATTTAAGTGTTAACATTGTGCAATATTTTAGATATCTAAGCCAAAAAAGATTGCTATATTAAAATGGAGGAGACTGTATATGAATGTATACATGTTTTTATTTGCTAGTAGATTACCTGAAATATCAATGTATTTTCCTTGACAGTTATAATTTCAGCGTATTTGTTAAAGAGACTAAACCTAGAGACAACAGAAGCAATAATAATTTTGATGACATTTAGAAATTTGTTTATGGTGGATTTTATGAGGTAAATACAAGTTTTATGGAGCACTTGCTTTGACAATACTTTTCAGGGTTTTCCTTGCCTGTAATACACAATTAATTTAGAATTCAAGCAACGTACTGCCCTTGTCTATACAGCATGTGTTGTTGATGGTTCTTGGCTGGTTTTGCTGAATAAGTTTACAAAGTCGTTGCAGTATATTTTTGTCACCAAAAAAAGAAAAATAATAATGCTTGTCGTGTTATTTTAAGGACATCATTTTAAAGTTAGTCTCATTCCTAATAGAAAACTCTGTGATGCAATAGTAGTAGCATTGAACTAAGGTTAAAAATAAGGTGAAAAATATCAAGATGATTCTGTGAGGCTTTTAAAAACATGAAAAGTATATTATTGGAAATAGCTTTATAAAAGTTTACTCTGTGGGGAAATGACCATATGGGAAGATAAAGATATATAGTTAATAAATATCATAATTTATTATGTGACACAGAGGTTAGATGCTATTTGCATAAATCAGGGATAGATCACCTTTTATCTGAAGTCAAGCATCAAAATTTGAAGTCAATGCAAGTTAAAACTAGATTATCATTACACATGCACTGAAAAGGGTAAAGATACAAAGGATGTTCTTTCCTATTGACTATCACAAAAAGAAGTTTTTCAATTCTGTTTGCTATTAGTAAATGAGTTATATTTTGAATTAATTGGTAAAATGGTTTTAGCCTAAGAAGGGAAGACAAGTCTAGGCAAGTTAATCAGCACTTCAAAATAAGTCAAGGCTATGCCCAATGGAGTACTAATATTTGTCCTATTTAACTTATAAAAGTTGGATGTAAAGGAATAGTCATAAAATCAATTGGGAATCTGCATGTGAAAGTGCTTGCAATAATGCGCTATAAAAGATAGGAGTCATAGGATAAGAACTGGATGACTCAGGCCTTGAAAATGTATATTATCCTAGGTCTTTAAAAAAATCAACTTTATTCAAGAATAATTTTTCTGCAATAAACCTCATAAATTTAAGTGACACTACTCAAATTAAAACATAGAATATTTCTATCTTTATACTTGTCATCCTTACCCTAACCTTCACCCAAGGCTATCAGTGATCCAATTATATCACCCTGAGTTTGTTTTGCCTGCTCAATAACTTTATATAAATGAAACTATACAGTGCAAATTCATTTATAGCTAGTTTATTTCACTCAACATAATGATGATGTGATTCACCCATGTTGTAGCACTATTAGAAATTTATTTTTATCTCCAAGTTGATTTCCAGTGTGTGAATGTATCCATTTTTTAAATTCATTTCCTTTTTGAAGGATATTTCTGTTGTTTCTAGGTTTTTTGATTATTATAAATAAAACTTCCATAAACATTCAAATTGAACTGTCTGTAGACATATGTTTTCATTTCTCTTGGGTAAATACCTAAGAATAAAATTACAATGTCACCTACCTGGTATTTACTCATGAGAAATGAAAACATATGTACACAAAAAGCATTTCGATGCTAATGTTCAGAGTAACTACGTTATTTATTTCATTTCATTTTATTTTTAAATAGTCTACTTCGAACCAGAGGATGAGATTGAATATGAATGGATGGGGCAGGTATTCTCTTTACTTGTTAGGGAATCAACAATTCCATAGTCAAACGTACTGTAAAGTAGCTAGTCCTGGGGAGAGTAAGGAGACTAGTATGACAGAGAGAAGGATACATATTGGTGTCTGGGGTTGTCAAGGCTCTGAGGAAAAGCTGGAGTGTGTCTAGATTGGAGGTAGAAGAAGAAATGATGTGTTGATGTGATTGTATTGATGTGGAGGTAGACTAGGCAGAGTCAGCCACATGATCAGTCTCTACATCTCCTAGAGTGGCAGCAGCAATGGCAGCGGCAGCTCAGTTATCAACTTCGACTCCTAAGGTACAAGTGGCAGCACAGTGTTGATGAGCAGAGGACAAATCTGCCCAGTCAGTAGTCATGCCTCAAGGGGATGGCAAACAGCAAATAATGCTGGCATAAAGGAAACTTTTCAGATCTCTCTATCTCAAGAAGGCCCAGAAATAACTGGAGAAATGACTCTTTGTGTAGGGAATTAATATCTGGTGAGTAGGCATTGGAGGCTATAATCTAATTATGTGGATATAAAAATGACATCTGTTTTCATTTGTTGTCACTGATGGAAGATGACAGTGGAAATGGGATTCATTTTTGTTGATTCAAGTAATTCATATGCTTAGGATTTATAATACAGGGCCTTACAAACATTAGCATAAAACATAGCAGCTCAGGATATATTCTTACTGAATAATTCTACTAGGTTCATTAAGTTTTGGAAACTCTCAGAAATTAGTGGTAAAAGTCTGTTGAAATATTTCTCCAATGCAGGCTTGTATAGTTATATGAGGCTGTGCCCACTAGTTTCAAAGATTATTTTCTTTTCTCTATGTGCTCTATTATACTAATAAAAATGTTGAGATTGCCCACCAGTTTCTGGGACTGATGTTTTTTCTGAAACGTTCCACAATTTTTCTCTTGCTTTTCTGGGTCCTAAGGCATTTTTCAGTATTTCTCAGTTCAGAATTCCAATTATAATGAGTACTTATTATTTTCGTAGAATTGAAGTCAAAGCATTGTAAGACAGGCACTACAGTTATACATTCTGAGTAGGTCTTAACTATGCCATTACACCCACAAGGTAACTGAGAATAAGAAATCCATTCCTGGGCGTATCGGAACTGGCATGCTAAATTACAGTTGTAGAATGTAAAAAGAACATGGTTCTATCCTTTTTTCTTTAAGCAGGTATAATTTAATTTTAATTTTGGCTTTTCCTCTGTCATATAAAGACCACCATGCTTTAGAATGGTAGTGTCTTCTCTGTAATTATAACTAGTGCATTTGAAATCACAAAACTGTAACAAAGAGCATCTCTCTAAATGCCTCTGGAGAGTATAGGTCATATTACTGGCCATGCAGGCTGACCTCCCACTCTTAACATTGTACCATGAGTAGCTAAAAATGGTCCTCTAATATACAGCTGCTATAATAACATGTACACAGTTTTATGCTCAGGTTCGAGAGCTGACCAGAAATCTTTACTCAAAGCAAAATATTTTCTTTCTAATTTCTGTTTGCCATGTGTAATTGCCAGCAGCTCTTATCAAGGTCCACCTCTGTGCTCTATTTGAAATAAGCTTGAAGTTTCCTCTTCCACTCATGCTATATAAAGTCTATGAGTATCAGTCAAGTACTGATATTTTTTCTTATTATCACACAATAATAAGACAAACAGTTTTTATGCTATGATCTTCTTTATCTCCTTACTAGGCATCGTAAAATCATTATTTTATAGAAATTATTAACTACTGGCATTCTAAGTAAGAAAAGCTTGGTTTTATATCCCTGGTCTATTGAAAGTAGATCCATGTCAAACATATAAATCTGATTCATAATAATATTTCTTAGATAATATTTGTTCTTCTGTCCTAATTTGTTTTATGAGGAAATTTAAATTTTATAATATGTTGAAGTTGAAGGAAAAGGATTCTCGGAGTTACAGATGTTGCACATAGATCATGTAGAATGTTTCCATGGTATATGGAAACTAAAAACAACATGAAGTATTGATGTCAGAGGCGTGGTCAGTTCCTTGGAGAACAAGAGAACATGAGGCCTTATGACACTCTCATGATTTTCCCATAGAGAGCAGCTATGATTTTTGTATATCTTTCTTTCCAAAATAAAGAAAATTAACTAGAAGACAGAGGCCACTTCAGATTTCCCATCAGTATTATGATCAACGTGATAAGAATTAATAAGGCCAGGCATCTTACTTACAATAAATTATTTTACATCAGAAATAAAATTGTTATGAACTCTAATGTACTTTTGAAAACTTGAGGAAAAGAAAAACGCTTGTTAACCTGAAAGTGATGTTCATGGCTCGTTATTGTTCTTACCCAATTTAACTCTTTCCCTTCATCTCCAACATTTTTGAAATGAGCTCTTTTTTCGTCACAGCCCACAGTGCACAACATGTGAGTGCCCTGTCCCTCTCATGCCTCCACAGATTCATAGATGCAGTTACATTGCCCTGGAAAGTTCTTTCTAGCTCCATCCTTCTCACATATCCTCAGTCCTAGCATGGCTTCTCTGAAGCTCCCTTTACACAGAGTAAGTGTGCTCCTTCCCTCCGGTTTTCTTCTTCCCCCACAACCTTGTTATAACTAGGTAAAGATTTACCATAGCACTTCTCACCTTGTATGGTGACTATTCACTGGGCTGTCCCTCACAGCAAGCTGAAAGAAACTTCGATGCAAAAGTGAATCTGATTTGGATATGAATCTGCAATACATTTCACATTCCTGACACCCAGTAGATAATCAGTAAGCACCTATTGAATAAATGGGAATTATACCACCAAAGCTGCATAGGCTGTGGATATAGACATAGAAAAACATTTTCAAAAACTGAGACTGTCTTCAGGCATTAGAAGTTCAAATTTATGCTATTATATCAACATTGGATCAATCAAAAGAACTCTCTGGTGTATGATTCAAAATGTTACTAAGCTATGCATTATTAATTTAATACTAGACACGAAATCATATCACATGAAGGGAGTGATATGATTTGATCTGTGAATATGAAACGTTACTTACCAACATTGTGAAGGAAAGAGAAACGAAGAGATTATACACTTTACAATGGCATCACAGAATTTGTCTCACTTGATTCTTTTCCTTTTCCCAACAACACACGAGAGGAGCTTAGTAATACTTTGAGGATATTTGTTCCTGTAGGAACGAAATGAAATGCTCCGATTTTAACTTATTTTCATGGACCTTCAAATGTGAATCATAATATCTGACAATTCATATTAAAGGAAATAAATTCCACATACAAGTTTTAAAATAAGACTAGAATATTTTAGAAGTACTAAGAAGAAATAATATCAAATGAAAGCAACATCTTTAAACTTACTTTTTCCCAGAAAGCAGTAGACCTTTATATATGCTAAGATTTCATTTGAAAGTATTTTAGTACAATTTGATTAACTGTTAAGAAACAAAAAAGCATGATTTTCAAAAGTAAGTGTGAGAACACTGTTGTGATATTTTATTCATTCATAAAATATTTACAGATAAATAAAGATATACCTTTAAGTGTGGCTGAGAAATTAATACTCAGGTCAGAATATAGATGGGAAAATATAAACCAAAAATATTATTAAGGATAATATAAAGCATTTGAAGTATTTGAAAATAAATAAATAAACCTTCCTGTATATATTTAAAGATCTATAAAAGGAAGTTTCAATAGAAAATTGGAAAATTCCTCAATTTTCTTCAAAATCAGTGGATTTACATTTGCTTATTGAAGTTCAAATTTCCTTTGCTTGTATGAGGGGCACTGGCACAAGGCACAGGGTTTTCTTAGCCAAGTGGTGGCCATACCCATGCCTCTGACCTTTGCTGACCTCTGCCTACCATGGTTTGGAACTAAATCGTTATTCTCTCCTTGCTCCACAGATGGAGAGAGACAGCAGCAGGGATCCCCATGCTGGCCAAGAAGGAAGTAGGCCAGATCTCATGACCTCACCTCACTCCCCTGACATGAGGCAATTCATATAGACATGTACAGTACGTGTATTTTATACAGTGACTTTCTCTCCTTCTGCAGACCCCACATGCCCAGAGCTGTTGGGACTTCCACAACTTTGCTCCACAGATCCAGCTAGACCCAACCTGTGCCTCGTCTCCTGACACTCAGTTTCTGGCGATCTCCAGGCTTTGTCTTCCTCTGGTCAGTTCTTTTGGTTGTGTTTTTCATTGTTTGTTTTTTGTTTTAACTCAAAAAATAACAGACTTGGAGGAAAAAAAAATACATATATATGTATATAATGATAGAAAATAGTGATATGTAGCCAACAAACATATGAAAAAAAGCTCATCATCACCAGTCATTAGAGAAATGCAAATCAAAACCACATTAAGATACCATCTCACTTCAGTTAGAACAGTGATCATTAAGAAGTCAGAAAAAAACAGATACAAGGAGGATATGGGGAAATGGGAATGCTTTTACACTGTTGGTGGCAGTACAAATTAGTTCAACCATTGTGGAAGACAGTGTGGCAATTTCTCAAGGATCTAGAACCAGAAATATCATTTGACCCAGCAATCCCACTACTGAGTATATACCCAAAGGATTATAAATCATTCTACTATAAAGACATATGCACATGTATGTTTATTGTGGCATTGATCACAATAGCAAAGACATAGAACCAACCCAAATGACCATCAAAGATAGACTGGATAAAGAAAATGTGTCACATATAGACCACAGAATACTATGCAGCCACAAAAAAGGATGAGTTCATGTTCTTTGCAGGAACATGGATGAAGCTGGAAACTGTCATTCTCGGCAAAGCAACACAAGAACAGAAAACCAAACACCACGTGTTCCCACTCATAGTGGGAGTTGAACAACAAGAGCACATGGACACAGGGAGGGGAACAGCATACACTGGGGCCTGTTGGGGGGTGAGGGGCTAGGGGAAGGACAGCATTAGGTGAAATGCCTAACGTAGATGACAGATTGATGGAGTGCAGCAAACCACCATGGCACATGGATACCTATGTAACAAGCCTGCATGTTCTGTGCATCTACCCAAGAACTTAAAGTATAATATATATATATAAAGAAAATAGTGATAGTGTAGTGATAGTATATAATGATAGAAAAATTAGAATAAATAAGATATTTAATTAAACCAATGTTTTGTTGTTGAAAAACTTGGAGAAACACTTGGAGTTCTTATATATAATTGATTAAAACCAATCACTGAATAACTAAATGAAATTAACTCAAGATGATTATCCCCTGTCAAACAGAAGGATGAGCTGCCTTAAAAATGAAGGAGGCCATGATAATAAAGGAATGGCTTTTTGCCAAACTTAGAAAAGCCAACTGAATTAGATGATACAGAGCACTGTTTTGCCTGAGTTATGTCCAATCTGAAATCTGAGGTGAAGAGAAATCCCAACAGTAGTAAAAAAGCATTCAGAATATAGGCATGATATATTATAGAGAAAATCTTAGACCTAAGATCAAAGATGAAATATTTTCTAAAATGCAAAGCACAAGGGAAATGATATCACTGTGTCATGACTAAGCCTTAGACATGAAGGAGAGGAGATAAAAGTAGTTACAGGAATCCTGGTGACTGGAAAAGTTATATCCCACTGGGACTTCGCTTTTCAACTCTGCATACAACAGAAGAAGAAATCTTGTCTGCGACAGACTCTGCAGAGAGACTAAGAATGCTGAAAAAGTTTGGACTTTTCCTCAGGTGTTACTATGGCAAGAAGGCATGTATATATATATATATATATATATATATATATATATATATATACACTAACATATATGTGTATATATACATGATAGGGATAAATCAAATCTCTCTCTCTCTCTCTCTCTCTCACACACACACACACACTCACTCTCACACACACTCTCTTCTGGAAATTGGGAACTAAATAGATTCTACTATTCAAACAAACCTTAAAGACAGAAATTTTCCCCCCATTCAAGAATAAAATCACTTTACCCATGGAGAAACAAAGTGTTAGCTAGCATTTGAAATAAGTACACTATAAATATTTTTCACATGAATAGCTACAGTACTAGGAATTGTGTCTAACATGAAATATACAGAACTTTCCCTCGTCCACCACTAAAACCTCTCTACAGTATAATAGAAACAAACAGTTGTTTCCTTGATTTTTGTGGCTTTACATCTCTCTTTTTTGTTTATTTGCTGACAATTAACTTCAGTGCCAGTCCAGCCCTTATTTTGTTTATATATTTTGTATGAACAAAATTTACATATAAATTTATATAAATTTTGTTCAGACAAAATATCAGATTCCCAAGTTTCTAAATGCCAGTGTTCCACGGTATTACAAAAGCAGCATTTTGAGTCTTGGGCTTTCGGTTCATAACTCTTCTGAAACTACTCTAGCCAAAGTTACTTACAACATCTTTGTCACTAAAGAAAAGGACACAATTTTTACCAGATTTGGACTTTTTAAAGCATATTACCTTGTGTCTATTTACTGTCCAGAATGCACATGATTATTGGCCTATGGGGAGTTGCTACTATACATTTTCTTCTTTCACCTGCTCTCAAATCTCTTAAATACCCTCATTCATTGGAATTCCATTACTGCACTTCTCTCTTTACATATTCCTCCTGATTGGCTTCATCTGGACCGGATTTTCTGATTTGCTAAATGCTTATGACTCCATCTGGCATTTACTGCAGAATGGAAATTGGCAATCAATATCAATATCTAAGCTTCGGAAATGCATTCTTTTCAATACCTTTGTTGCATTTTTAAGTCATTAGAGTCAATATATGATAAAATGGTAATTTAAATGTGTAAATAATGGATTTTCAATATATAAGACAATTAACAATCCATTAAAAACAATAAATATAGATTTCTTTATCAGCCCATGCATGAAAATAAGTTCCATATAGATTAAATATTTAAAATATTATAAGTTGTGAATGAGTCATATCAAAAAGATAAAGATAAGGTCAGGTTTCTTTTATGGATAATAAAAAAGGAAAATTCGTTTTTGAGATCCCAGTAACAACACTATTTTAGATTAATTGGCTCAATGTAATTTTAAAGCTCTGACACAAATATAAAAGCATTCTTTATACTAGTAAAATATATTTATAATTTTGAAAATACTAACAGGATTAATTTATTTAACACTGTTTAGCAGAATCATAAATATGTTTAATTTTCACAAAACAGGCTTGTACGGCTAATTATGTTACTTTGAGTTTGAAGAAATATGAGATCACAACACTTACAGGAAATACATGTAATAAATACTCTAATGTGACATATCAACCATAATAAAAACTTTTTGAAATATAGATCTCCTATAAAGGAGATTATGTAATATATAGTCAGGATTAATTAAAATTAGGTTCAATGCATATCTTCCCATTAAACACATTAGTTGAAAGATGATGCATATATTATGTAGCAGTAGATTTTTAATATTATGTATCTGTAAATTGTTTAATACATTTTTGACTTTGAAATTCTTCCTACCAAGAAAATCTTAAACTAGAGGTTGAATAAAGAGAACAGATTTGTTCTGTAATTTGCAGCTGTAGGATTTCTTTGGTTAAAGTGGGTTTAAGGTTTAGAGATTTCTAAACACAAAGGATATGCAAAGCACGTCTAAAGAACTTCCAAGCTCTGTGGAATGCAGTTCCGCTTTGCAGATGATCATTTAATATAATAATTTCCAACATTATTCTAACACTATTAGTTATTTTTACACATTCCATTAATAGCTTTAAGTGCCAATCTCTTCTCTATATTTATATTTTTATTTATAAACATTAATTAGCTTTTACTTTTCACTGAATAGAACATAGTGTTTTAAGTGAGCACTTATTACTTCAATATTGTGTAATATTTTATGGCATAAAATTGTATCCAGGAATAAAATATTCAAAATGTACCATGAGGACATATTTTAATGGTATTATTAGGATAACTAAGTAGCATTCTTCAAGTGCAAATATTCAATTTATATATATATTATTGTGAATGAAGCCAAATGACTATTCTTGGTGCCCAACAAAAACCAAATCATCTTTTCACAGCTTTTTATGCTGCTGGCATCAAGATTTTTAATAAACAGATGTCATTCTCTTTCTATCTAAATTCTATATGCCTTTTTGTCTCACCATATACTTTGCCTTGAAATTGTCTTCCTCTGAATGTAGTCTTCATTCAGAATTGCAATATAAACACAAGTCTCCAATAACAGAGAAAATTAGGTGAAGCTGGACACTCAGAGGTAAAGAGAATCTTTTGTTTTAGAATGTTGTTAGACTTTTTATTTCCCCATAGGTTTTTGGGGAACACGTGGTATTTGGTTACTTGAGTTAGTTCTCTAGTGGTAATTATCATGAGATTTTGGTGCACCTATCACCTGAGCAGTATACAGTGAACCTTATTTGTAGTATTTTATCCTTCACCCCTTTCCCACACTTTTCCACCAAGTCCTCAAAGTCCATTGTCTCATTCACATGCCTCTGCATTCTCATAGCTTAGCTCCCAATTATGAGTGAGAACATACAACATTTGCTTTTCCTGTGTTACTTCATTTAGAATAATAGTATCCAATCCCATCCAAGTTGCTGCAAATGCCATTAACTCATTTCTTGTTATGACTGAGTTTTATAGCTGAAATTGATTCACGGATCTCAACAGTGTTAAATATTAGCTTGTTGGAGGTGGGTATTCTCAATATTGCCATTGTTTCAAGACCTTTATGAGAAGTATTCCAAAATAAAACACTTGCAAGATGTTTCTATTTCAGATTTATAATGATGTCTAAGTTGTTATGCTCATCTTCATCAGCATTGTAAGAAATTTTAAGTGATATAAGGAAAAATTATTAATTATTAGTACATTGCAAATATCAATCATAATAAAAATGACAAATGGCATAACCTAACAAACACTGTGGTTTGTTTATATTTTTCTAGAGTTTTTTCTGAATTGGCATAAGTTCATTTCTTATTCTCACAAAGAAATATTACATTCTCAAGCATTGTGTTATAGCTTGGTTTCTCCACTAGTTTTTTTTTATAAATTATTTTCTATACCATCAAGTTTTTTCTACGATATTATTTTTAATGTCAAAATATTTTAGAGTATAGGTGCAATATTTAGCTCACCAACCCTTTTTGAACATATATTTTTCTAATACATAATGCTACAATTAACATCTTTACCAGTACTGTGCAGAATTTCTTAGTTATTTTCTGAGGATAATTCTCTGCATATGGCACTTCAGAATTGAAGAGAACGCATATTTTACAACTTTTGGTGCATTCTTCCATGTTGAAATCTTGTGAACTTTTTCACAGCCATGAATCATGGACAAGAATATACCAACACTCATATCCCCAAAACTATTATGGTCCAATTTTTAAATGACATTTGTTAACCTACTTGGTTTTTTTCTTAATATGTAAGAAATCATTGAAATTTTTGTAATGTATTTATTGGTATTTGTATTCTTTCTTTTCTGAATCAACCACTTTTCCTTATATTAATTGGTTTTATAACAGAATTATCTGGTATTCCAGAAATATCTTACTTTTTACTGTACATTATTTTCATAAAGCCTGCATTTTATTTGCTGTTGTTTATTTAGAAAAATTTGTATCTATCATCATTCTTAAGATTAATCTATAGGTTTGGTAAGTTGATATGTTTCTTGACCATAATTTTGGGTTATGTTTGTATTATCAGATTAAATCATACTAGCTGCTTGAAAAAAAGAAGTTCAAGAATCTCAAGGACTTATTCTTGCCTAAGCAAAATCAATATGCAGGTGGTCCTCTTTCAAAGACTCCACTGAGCAGCTCCTTCCAAACACATGAGATCAAGCTCCTTCTATTTTGCAGTGTTTTTCTCTTCAAAATTTGACCCATGAAAAAATAGCACAGCATAGGTAATTATTCAAGGGAGTTTCAGCAAGCTGAAACTTGGACAGCAATTCTGTTCAAATATCCCTGGTAAATCAGGAACATGACCCCAGCGTAACTTTGCAGGAGTGACAGAATATCAGTTTTCTCTGAATAAGAAAGCATTTGACTAACTTTGAGATTTATTTACTTGTTTAATATATTGAGTTAGGAAATGACTTATAGTGGAAGACTTTAAGTATGATAATTATCTGTTCCTTGAGGGTGTCAAATATTTCAGATTTGTTTAAATATTAACCTATATCACATCTAAGACATTGACAAATAATTTTTTTCTATATATTCAGTTTTTCTCCTGCATCATGAGGCAATAATAAAAGCTCCTCTCTTTAAATTGTTATTTCTAGCAGAACTAAACATTTTTCACATAGAGATATACTTAATAAATTTCAAAGATTAACTTTTAAATTATCACTTCCCCTTTTTATCCTAATTTTTTAGATTAGATTGTTGATTTTTCCACTTATTTCTTAATATTTTATATTTTTGTTAAGATTTAAATATAATTATTCTTTCTGTTTTAAAATTCATTTTTCCATTTTCTGTTAGTTTTTGTTTTTTTGATGTAAATAATTTGAATGAATTCATTCATTAATATTAAAAATAGATTATAGAAGCTTAGAGTCATGAAGATTAGCATTACAACTTTGTAGATGAATATACTGAGACTCAGATAACTTCAACATCGGTTCAAATTGTAGTGTAATAACTGAGGGAAACTATTAATAACCAGCTTCTGCTTTTGTTCTGAGGGCACTTAAAATGCCCACATTTGGCTAAACATCTAAAACATTGCTTAATAAGGCATGGTGAAGTTTGCCTGTGGTCCCAGCTACTAGGGGAGGCTGAGGCAAGAGGATTACTTAGGCCCAGAAGTTCAAGGCTGCAGTGAGCTATGATCATGACACTGCATTCCAGCCTGGTGTCAAAGCAAGATCCTGTTTTTAAAACAAATAAAAGTAAAATAAAAGGCATAAAAAAATGTTGCTTTCACTATTTTTAAATATATTACCTTCAGATTTTAAAAAATCACTATAATACCTATAGAACTTGTAACATCCTATCACCTAATATCCACTGGAACAATTTAGGTTTAAATATAATAGTGCAAACTGGTCTTTGAATCATAAGTTTAGACTATGCAGTAAGAACAGCAACTTGTTTTTATTTTATTAATTTTATTTTCTACTTTTAAAATGACTCTCCTTTTGTTAGGACTGAGAGTAGAAACTCACCATCCTCTTTGCTACTGTGGTCAAAGTTTAAACAGTTTCTGGCTAGTGGCTTAAATCTGTCATGGATATGAAATGAATGTCTAAGTGATTGTATGGTGATTTTCTTTCCATATAGTCTAGCTATTATATGATGACACTGATGCTTTTAGTAAAACTATAGAAGAGGCTTATTCTATTATATTGCTTGCTGGTAATCAGGCAGTTTGATCAGTGACATCTTCCACTATATTAATAAATTGGTTGCCAGAAATTTGACAAATATGTAACCAGGAATCTGTTAAGTAGTGAATAATCTATGGTCTACTATGGCTGCAGGTTTTACAGAAGGTAGAAATAGCCTTACATAATTTGTAAATGTCCTAAGACAATTTTCCAAACATAGTATATTCACATGGTGTTTCAAAAATGATTATAATTTTATTATTTTGTGAATCCTTAAGATCAAGTACTTTATTTTATTTTTAAAATCTATTTTCAAATTTTTATAATAGAAATACCTCTATCACCTCAATAGAAATTCTTTAATGCATTGCTGCCTGAGTAATGTTTATTTATAAATTATATAGAACTAATTAAACACTTATTAGAGTGCAAAAACCAGTGTCTCCTAAAGTAATTAAGTAGTATTAGAGAACGAAATACAGTCACGTGTTCTTACATAGAAGAAAGATTTTATTGTATTGCTACATAAATTATTTGAGCTCTGTGAATCAAATTAATACTCCTACTGAGTACCTATATATACAACCAAGTATAAACTCTTCCTGCAAAAAGTTTTCATGAAATTACAAAAATGTATCAAATTTTATATAAAAGCAAACAAGAGTAAAATTCAAATTTACTCATTAAGGTGTATAGCAAGTGTCATTTTGATAAAATGAAATTGCTATTTTGACAACTATGATGCTCACTCCTCTGACAGAAGTGCTTTGGAATCTGCCCTCACATCACTATGTGTTTGAAAAATTCAATTTTCCTATTTTTCATTAATTTGAATTACATAGGGATTATGGACCCCAATTAGAGAAACAAGGCAGAAAGATTCACAATTTCAACATATATAAGGAGGGACTTTTTCTATTATAAGGTGATACTGTTTGGCTGTGTGCCCACCCAAATCTCATCTTGAATTGTAGTATCCATAATACCCGTGTGTCATGGGAGGGACCTGGTGCAATGTAGTTGAATCCTAGGGACAGTTACTTTCATGCTGTTCTCATGATATTGAGTTCTCATGAGATTTTATGGTCTTTTTAAGGGACTTTTCCCCTTTTGCTCAGCACTTCTCTTTTCTGCCACCATGTGAGGAAGGACACGTGTGCTTCCCCTTCTGCCATGGTTGTATGTCCCCTGAGACTTCTCCAGCCCTGCAGAATTGTGAGTCAATTAAACACCATTTCCTTTGAAGTTACCCAGTCTCAGGCAGTTCTTCATAGCAGCCTAAGAACAGACTAATACATAAGGAAAGGAGAAGGAGGAGCAGTAATACCACAATAACATTTAGCTTTATTTTTCAGTAATTGAATAGATTTTCCTTTGCTAACCTGTCTTAAGTTTAATGAGTAATTTAATAAATGTTTATCACTCATATTGAAGACAAATAGAAAATATTAAGGGAATTAGCAAACTGAAAAATTATAAGTATGTGTACTGTTTAATTTTTTAGGCTAATTTTCAAATAAACTATTTTGTGATAAAGTGTTCAAATCAGTGCACTAAAATAATTAAAAATATAAATTAAAAGTGAAAATACTTGCTGGCAAAAATTAATGGGCAATTAAATTGATATTTATTAGATTATATGGATATAAGTAAATGAATTTAGAAATTTATTTCAACCCTTAATCTGAATGACATGTAAATATCCTACCTGAGTTTTAATTATGTAAGTAGTGATTTATAAAGAAAATATTGTAAAAGCCCAAAATAAGGCAGAAGTCAACCATAATTCAATCTATTTTATATAGAGAAGCCCCCAATTAGAAAAGGGTTACATTCTAAAAGATTGTTTATAAGATTTTTTCATAAACCCAAGGTGAAACTATATAGCAACAGCTGACATAGTCTTGATATCCGAATTGACTACATTTTGTCTCTTAGTTTTTCTGACTGATTGAAAGTTGGAAAAAAAAAAGCAGAATAGAAAGTTGGTAGAGAAACTAGAGTACATAAAGAAAGAAATTTGTTCTTTGCACATTCAATCCCACTATTTTAAGATAGCCTAAGATAGCTGCAAGGTAGTCACTAAAATCTGAATATATATATATATTTACATTTTAAAATATATGTTTATGTGTATATGTAAATATATGCCTATATTTACCTACAAATACATTTATACTTGTTATTCTAAATTTTACAATAGAAACATTCAAATAATTATCTGATAATTTGATAAAAGGAGCTCTGCAAATAACACAAATTTGCTTGGCTACTCTTCAATAATAATAATTACTTTAATTTGAACCCACTCTAATATCTGCAAGTCTTATCTGAAATGAGAAAGCACTCTTATTTTGCTTCTAAAGCAGTATTTTTCAGGGGCATAAATAGCTACCATTTTGTTTAAAAGCTTAGACATGAAGAGATTCATGAAAATTAATGTCAGCTAAACATATGCATTAATTATTTTAAAGAAAATCTGATGAGATCTTCAGAATTTCTAGAATCAGCATCTAGATTGTCCTATGCTACTCCAGATTCTCTAAGATCCATCCCTCTAAGTCCTCTATTTTGCAGACCACATTCTTTTCGTGTCTTTAAAAACAGTACCTCAGGCAGTCTTTCTCCTTTTCCTTGATTCCTTGTATTTAAAAGACTTTAGAATTTACTCTTTTTTAGTGTGTTTTTTACATTCTGAGATGATTTTCAGTGATTACTAATTGCTGCTAGATGATTATCTGGCCAACATATTATCAAATTAAGAACTAAACACAAACAGGTGTGACTCACACCTGTTATCCCAGCAATTTGGGAGACCAAGGTGTGAGGATTTGTTTGAGGCCAGGACTTCAAGACCAGCCAGGGTAAAATACCAAGTCCCCTGTCTCTCCAAAAAATTAAACAAAAAAATTAGCCAAGTATGATGATGTGTGCCTGTAGTTCCTGTTACTGGGAGTCTGAGGTGGGAGAATCGTTTGAGCTCAAATGACAGAGGCTGCAGGGAGCTAGAATGGTGCCCCTGTCCTTGAGCTTGGGGGATAGAGTGACACTGTATCTAAGAGGAAAAAAAAAATCAATTATTGGAAACCTATAGTTACTAATTTGTTCGTAGGAAAAACAAAAATCACATTTTACTTCATATATACTAAAAGTACACGTAGATCAATCTTAGGACAAGACTGGTCCTTATGTTTGGAGAGATGAACCACAGGTCAGGGATTTACATCTTTAAAATGATGTGAGAGCTAGTAATACCTACCTCCCAGAATTATTGAAAAGCTTAAAGATACATATATGGGATACTTATTTGTCAGAGCTAGTAATAACTACCTCCCAGAATTATTGCAAAGTTTAAAGATATATATGGAATATTTCTTTGTCGATGTCCATGTGCTATAGCAAAATATTTCTAAAATTTAAATAAGATCAAATCAGATCTCTGTGTCCTAATTTAAAGAAATTTAATGCATGAAAATTCAAACCTATATGACATATGCCAGCAATGAAAATGTTATATGCATAGCACTTTTAGTTTTTAAACATAATTCATATCGGGAATAAGAAAAAACAAGTATTTTTCTTTTTAAAAAAAATCTAAATTTTACTGCTACAGAGGTGACAAATCAATGATTATAAGTTACTTATTAAAGATCACAAGGATAGTAAGCACAGGGGATGTGAATATGACCTAGGTGTTAAATCAAAATTTCTTTCTACTTCACAAGGAGAATTTACATAAATGTTTATATATAGTGATACACTGAAATGAATTGAAATAAGAATGAAGTCTGTAATAAAATGTATTGTTACACTAATTTCTTTTTTTAAACACTGCTAAAAAAAAAAAAAAAAGAGTAACACAAAGTCCACGTCCAAAGAAATAAGAAAATAAACTATAACTTCAAACCACAAGTAATGAAGAGTATCTGCAACACACTGTAAAATCCACACAAAAGAATAAAAAGTAGAGGCAATCATGGTTCCCTAAACTCTGAATGTGGCTCAGAATTCAGTCACTTTACTGATACCATCCTTAAAATAATGCAATTTAGTGACATAGGGTAAAACCATGGGATGAGGAGAACATCTCCAAAGCCCCAAGTTTCATAAAGCTGAACAGAAGACTGAATTGAAAAGGGAAATATGTGTCACCCAAAGCACAGAAATGTTAAAATGAATTTCCAAGACCACAAAAATGGTAACTGGAGGTGGCAGGATTTGAAATCAGACAGTTGGGTTCTTGAATCACAGCGCTTCAGCATTGTGCCCCTTTCATGTCTCAGAAAAATACTTCTATGTATTCAGTGACCTAGCACAGTATGTAACATTTGCATGCTACTTCCTGTGCACAATATTACACATTTCCCATTTGTCTAGGCCTAACCAACCCCCATGAAAGCAAAGCAATTTACCTGCCCTCACATTGCTACCTCGGTTACCCCATCACTGTGCTGACTTCTTTATTCCCTAAAGACACCATACTCAAACCTCCCCTAGTAAAAACAGCAAAAATCCAGAAACAAAGACAAGCAAACAAAATCCTCTTTATCCTTTTGCTTTTTTAATCCACAAACACCACCAACAATTATATTGTAGTTTCTTCCCTCACTTTCTAAGTTACCAATTCCTGCCAACTATTCTCTGAAGAATTCCCATGTCCAATACTTAGTGATTTGTCATGCTTTTACTGCCTACACCATTCTTTGCTTTAATTAGTGCAATGTGTAGCGAGATAACCTCTTAAAACATATTCACATGCTTGCTTTTTGACACTTTCTTTTTCTGTTCTTCCCCCTATTCAGCTGAAAACATCCATTAACTTCAGAAGAATTAGGATTTTATAGCAGAGATGCAAAGATAATAAAACTTCAGCATTTGAATTCCAAATTAGGCCCCTGAAGCCATAGTTAAGAATTCAAATATTGGGGAAGAAATTTTTAAAAGGCTTTAATATACCCAAAAACAGTACCTTGAAAAACCAGTGAAAAGATTATTCAACAAACTGAATTGAATTAGTTTTATTAAAAAGGGATAGACAAAGTTCTTGGTGATATTTCCTTGAGGAAAAAATTGAGGTTCCACTGGCTAGGAGTAAGTTCCAGAGGTCAGGAGGGAAGAGACCGGCAGGGTTTTGATGGGCTTGTACAAGGCCACAGAGATGATAGAGTCACCATCAAAAGCCTGCCGTTTCTGGTCAATGGGCACCCAGGATGCTCCATGAAAAGTGATGCTTGTGTATAGGTGTCTGAGGGAGGCCAGCATGTGGAAAGAGTTGAGCTGAGCTTACAGCCTTTCTCATCACTATCTTTGTGGGCTTCCCCTTTACAATTGCCTGAAAGTTTCCCATTGGTTCTCTAGGAAGAGTGAAACCTACATGGCTTCAGGGCTTTGCTTTCCCATCTAATATACTCTGGGTACACAATTTCCTCATCAATGGAAGCCCTCCTCATTAACTATAGCCCTGAAATAGAGGGTATGGTCTAGATCACCAGGAAGGTCAGCATCAAAGTTTGGAAAGAAAATCACTCTAATTCCCAGCGCCCATATTTGGGTGAATTTTCTCCTCCAAGAGGACAAGGATAGAATTTGTCTCTAGCTTGTGGAAATATAAATTCTACCTTTTATTATAGTTTTTTAAACTGTTCTACATACCCATAACTTTTTCTTGTTTTGTTTCAAACTTCTATAAATCACAAGGTTCTTTTTAGTTTTGAATTTCTAAAGTATAGGTGTATTACCAATGTATTCCAGTAAGTTTGTACACATTTATTACAATGCACAAATTAATTAAATTTTTTACCAAAATTTCAGCCTTTGTTGCTTGCCGATTTCAAATTTCTTAGTTTCCAAAAAAAATCCTACCTACTTTTCAATGTCATCTGTACAACTCCGCATTCTCTACCCAATGCACATGCCTCACTGAAGTACACTTTATTCTTCAGACATTAAAGTTTGTTTATAACACTCTGCATGTGTCAGAAACAACTAAAATAAAAGCTTACAATACCTCTTTCCTCTTGTTCACTTGAGCAAAATTCTGCTCCACTCACAGGAAGAAACATTGGAGGAAGGCAATTTCAGCTCTTTTCCTGTTGTCCTTCATTTGTTCTTCCACCAGGTGGGGGACCTACTTATTTGAGTGGGGATTTGAGCAAAATGACCTAAATATGTGTGACTTGAAGCCTTCTTATCTTTTCTAAGGCTTGTCTCCCTTTATCAGGCACAAGTGTGTCTCTTCACGCTGCAGTAAACTAGCGGGCAAACTCCACTTCTCATTAGAAAAGACCTGATGTTTTGGGTAGGTGATTTTAATTAAGAGTGTGAATCAGTAGGAAACCTACTCTGGCAATATTAGAAATAAAACTGATATGTGATCACCATCTGTCTGACTATTGCACCTATTTTTGGTGGTTTCAGAGATAAAATACAAGAAGAAACTTTTATCCTCAAACACAATCACTTAATTTCGAAAACTTTGAGAAGGCTCCTGAGGATTGAAGAAACATTTGGAAAACTCAAGCCCTTTTCTGGTGCGGCAAAACGGTAAGCTTTAGTGACTTAGTATTTAATAAATTTAACCCATGAAAAACCTTAAACATGATAGCTTATAGCAGCTCATGTGGGTGGCACCACAGGCAAGCGTTACTTTTATTGGGCATTGAGTTATTTTCTAAAAGGCAAAGAAGACAGGAAGGACTTCAGCAGACTATGAACTTAACAGGTAAGGAGAGACATTGCTCACACTTCATGCAACTGAGGAAGTTCAGAGCAACACAAGCCTTAAAAGGAAAACATGTATATTTAATATGTCATGTGAGAATGAAAGTCTGCTTCAAGCAATGCTAGGCCCTCATTTCACACCAAATTAAAAAAAAAATCAGCTCAAAATATATAAAATATTTAAATGTAAAACCTGAAACTATAAAATTGCTAATAAAAAAACACACAGGGGAAAATCTTCATATCAGTGTGAGTAATGATTTTTGGCATGTAAACGCAAAAGTACAGTCAACAGGAGAAAAAATAGACACATAGGATGGTATCAAACTAAAAAGACTCCTGTACAGCAAAAGAAACAACGAATTAGAGTGAAGAAATACCACAATGAGATAGCCTCTGATACCCTGTTTGAGTGGCTACTGTTAAAAAGACAATAACTAAGTCTTGGTAAGGATGCGAAGATAAGGGAATCCTTGCACATTGTTGGTGGGAAAATGTAAATTACTATAGCCACTATGGAAAACAATACAGAGGGTTCTCAAAAAAAAAAATTAAAAATAGAGCTATTATTATGATTCAACAATCCCACTACTGGCTATATATCTAAAGGAGTGGATGTCAGTAAGTTAAACAGATGGCTGCATTTCCATGTTCATTGCAGTATGATTTATGATAGTCAAGGTATGAACAGAACCTAAGAATACATCAATGAATGAATGGATAAGGAAAATGTGGTATGTATACACCATGGAGTACTATTTAGCCTTAAAAAGGAAGGAAATCTTGTTATTAAACATAACATGGATGAACCGGGAAGACAGTATGGTAAGTGAAATAAACCAGGCACAGAAAGACAAATACAGCATGATCTCACTTTTATGTGTAATCTAACTCATAGAGAGTAAAATGGTGGTTACCAGAAGTTGGAAGGTAGAAGATTGGGGAGATATTGGTCAATCAACACAAAATTTCAATTAGATAGGAGGAAGAATCTTAAGATATTTGTTATACATCATGGTGATTATGGTTAATAACAATATGTCATATACTTAAAAACTGCTAATGAAGTAGGTTTTAATTGTTCTCACCATACACACAAAAATATAAGCATGTGAGGCAAAGTTTATGTTAAATAGCTTCATTTAGCCACTCTACCATGTATACATACATCAAAATAATCATATTATACATTGAAAATATGAGCAAGTTTTACTTTTCAATTAAAACTTTAAAAATAAGAGAAGAAAAAGGTGGAAAACATTAGGGTGCACATTCATCACTGTCCATGAGGAAGTTGTCACCCCAATAAGAAGGGAATGGTAGTTGGAAAGTCACTTCTTTCCTTTCACTTTTCCTTTCCTTTCCTTCCTCACTCCAATATCCACAGAAGAGGAATGGCTTCCTAGTGATGAACTTGAGAAAAGACTCTGAGCATGGGTGATCCAACAGTCTCATCTCTGATTCTTTGGATCCTGATATCTTATAGTAGGCATGTACCTGCCTCTGTTTCAGCAATAATGCTTCTGCCTCTGCTGGGTGGTACTGTGGGTTCAGGGTGGGAAAGTGTAGTAAAGCTGATATGTTATTCTATATCTGTCTGGCTATCTTAGTTTTTAATTGTTCAGAATCTCATAAATAAATTGCCATAATGAATTATTATCCCCCAAACCCTCACAGAAATCATTTCCTTCATTTTTAATGTTCAACATCTTTTCTTTACCTTGCACAGTTGGCTTACCCACCAAGACCAATGTATGTGCTACCAGTTCCATGGAGACTTTTTTTGACCCCCTAGCAGAGCTGGTTGCTCCATTTTTAACTTCAATGACACAGCTCTGTTGTGCCCTCTCCAAGTTCCTTTCATTAGGTTTATTTCCATGTTTATCTCCCAAGAGTATATGATAAACAGCTCAAACATAGTACTTAATTATTATTGTTTAACAAATATTTTTTAAACAGATTCACCATGTTTCCCTTGCACTGTTGATGGCAGGCATAGCCTTGCCAAATGCTTAGATTTACAAGATAATTTAATAATCAATCTTAAAAACAGAAGTTTACGACAAAAATATATATTCTCACTGTGCTTTCTTTTCTATGTAGAGAAAGATTCTTAAATTTTTGAGCCTCCATTTATTTTTCTTTTCATAGGGCTTAATAATGTTCATTCATTTAGATGTATTTATAAACAAAAAGGACAATGTATATAAGGTGCTCACAAAGTGCGTGGCACATGATAGACACCCAGTAAAAGTTAGCTCTTATAAACCAGAATAAAAAAGAGACTGTTGTGTTTAAAGAAGAAGATATTTCCACCTCTTAGAAGCAAGTTGTAGATTCTTTATTTAAACATATTTTTCATTTATTCCTAAGAAATGTACAATTTAGGTAAACCATCCCATTTGAAGAATACCTTCTCACTTCTTTCCTTCCAAGTGATTTCAAGAATTAGAATATGATGCTTAGAGGTTGTAGGCTCTACTTGGAGTAAATATGCGTTCTTGTTTGGTTATGCAAAATTCACAGGAAACTTCAAAGAACTATGGATTCAATCAATAAGAAAACCTAGAAAAGGGAAGCATTATAGAAATTGTGGATTACGTAACGGTCAGGTGATTCATTGTATTTAGGTTTTTACTTGTAGCAAACTCAGCCCTCCATCACTGTATTCTAACTTTTTAAAGAGTGAAAATACATTAAATATTCTATCCAGCTAATTTCTATTTATGAAATTACTCTCAATATTAACAGTCAAGAAAGAACAGTAGACTATAAAATTCACCTTTTTAAAGACACAAAAAATATTATAATTTTAAACATCAAGCATATAGACTGTAAATCAATTAAGAATTTTCTGTATGTGATGACAATTACATATTTAAATCATATACTAGAGGATGCTTTTTCCTGTGTAGAATAGAAACTTTTTTGATAACAAATTAAACTTCTGTGAATTTTCAAAGTGTAAAATAGCAAGGCTATTTCGCATCAAATAAAAATCAAGAACGCTCTCACTCACATAAAAAATACAGAAAAAATATAAATTCAAGTAGAGGTTCAACAAAAATAACGTAAAATCTGAAATGAGCAGCCAACATTTTAAATTATCAATAGGAAACTCAATATAGTGGATCTCTTTGTAAACTTCAGTTTGAAACAACAACAAAACAGTACTGTTTACTAAACATAAAACAAATTTTCAGAAAAATCTTCAATTCAAAAAATGGAAAATGGTACCCATGGAAAATAAGAAAAATACATATCATACACTAAATAGAAGGAACATAAAAGGCAATTAACCTTCACATGAATCAAGAGAATACCATCAGCTTATTAAATCTTTGCATAACAACTTTAGAAAAACTGGAAACTATGATATATAAATTATAAAAACATAGTAGCACATCCTATATTAGCATGTGTAGAAAACTGTAATTAAAGGGAGCAGCTAACCGAGGTTGACACAATACTGCTCCCAGGAAGCCTTTTCGGCTGTTGATGAGGAAGGTGAAGAACGCAGTTGCCTTCTTGGGCCCTCGGTGCCCCTTATGTTTGCCTCCCTGGGCTCAGTCCGGTCATTGCTTTGCCCACTTCTGTACCACTCTCAACTCTTGGGTTCTGAGCACCAGTGGCAGTGGGAGCTGTGTCCTATAGGAGAGGAAGAGTACAAGAGGTGCTCATACTTCTGGCCACTATGCAAGCATCTGGCAGGTATATGACACCTCCGATAATTCACCTGATCTTGGAGTACTTGGCAGAGAAAGTTTAAAGAGACTTATAGAATCTTCCTGAGTAAACAAAAGACACGGGAAACGTAGCACCTTCACTGAATCCATGGCAGCCAGGCACCACCTCTGCAGGCAGACAAAGGAAAGGCTGCCTCCCAAGCAGCTCCCTGAGATCAAAGCTAGATAAATCCAAGAAGATGGGAAGAAACCAGAACAAAAAGGATAAAATCATCAAAGACCAGAATGCCTCTCCCCTACCAAGGGGATGACTAGACAAAGAAAATGTGGCACATATACACCATCGAATACTACACAGCCATAAAAAACAATGAGTTCCTGTCCTTTGCAGGGACAAGGATGAATCTGGAAACCAACATTCTCATCAAACTGACACAAGAGCAGATAATCCAACTGCACGTTCTCACTCATAGGCAGGTGTTGAACAATGAGAACACATGGACACAGGGAGCGGAGCGTCACACACTGAGGTCTGTTGGGGGGACTGGGGAGAGATTGCAGGGGGTGGGGAGGGTGGGGAGGGATAATATGGGGAAAAATGTCAGATACAGATGATGGGGGGATGGAGGCAGCAAACCACCTTGCCATGTATGTACCTATGCAACAATCCTGCATGATCTACACATGTACCCCAGAACCTAAAGTTCAATTTAAAAAAAGACTTATAAAGTAAATATGAAAAAAAGCAAACTGTAATTAAACAGGTTGTTTTTATTAATTGCATAATCTAAAATTATGAGGAAATTTCAGACTATATCTCTATAAAAGACCACAGCAGTGTCATGGAAATTCACATTTCTTGAGTTAGTGGTCAAAGTTCCCACTTCTATGAAATATCTTCTTCTTTTCACACAGTTAAACCAAGAAAAATTATATCAAATGAGAAATCTTTTTTCTCTAAAGTACTCTTACATACTCCAGTAATGCAATACTTGGAAAATGTAATTTTTAACTCAGACTCAAAATGAGTAATCATTAAATAATACAGAAATCTTGTGCCTTGACACCAGATTTTTTAAAAATTAAATAATTGTTTAAACTACAAATAAAAGAAATATTGCTACTATTGTACCTCAAGCTACACATTTAGAATTACATGGCAACTTCTTGAAAAATAAAATGGAAAGTGTATTTTTACAGTCTCTGACAAACTTTCAGGAATGTGTCTGGCACAGAAAAGCATATGCAATGCTTTAGGAAAAATAATATAGAAAAAATAAGATTTATGCTCTAGGCAATTTAAGTAGAATCCAAATATTTATTTTTAGCTGTGTCATAATATTTTTGGTTATTAAGTAGTTTGATACTTCATACATGTTTTTCTGTCTACATCTTTCTGTCTGTGAATGATTCTTTCTTTTTAGCAAAATGTTAAAGCAAAATTAAGCAACCATAATTTCTCTTGTATATTAGTAAATTTGTTATATACCTCTTCATTCCTTCAGGCTTTTTAATTGCATAACCATTTTCAATTTAAAACTTTGTGGTATATTTGTGAATGAATATATATTGTGAATTTTGAATATATATTCAACTTTTAGCACCATTAAAATATATGTTTTATGAATGACCCATGTCAAAGAACAGGCTCTTCTTAATACAAATGGCAATCTCAGGCAAATATTTACATATAATTCTTCACACCATATAAGCTGTGTGAACTGAAACCTGAGCTCTCATATGAAAACGAGATTAGAAAGGATATTGAAAACAACCAATAGCCTCCAACCTCAATTTCAATGTGCAGATAGTGGATTTAATGGCCCACTGTATTAGAGGGTAGACCTGTTGTCTTCTTTCACTTACTCATTTGTTTTATCTATCTATCTATTTATTTATTTGAGACAGGGTCTCATTCTGTTGCTTAGGCTGGAGTGCAGTGGTGCAGTCGTGGTTCACTGCAGCCTCAACATCCTGGGCTCAGGTGATCCTCTCACCTCAACCTCCAGTGTAGCTGGAACTACAGGCGTAGGTCACCATGCCCAGCTAATTATTTTTTGTATTTTTCTTTAGAGATGGGGTTTTGCCATGTTGCCCAGGCTGATCTCAAACTCCTCAGCTCAAGCCATCCACCTGCCTTGGCATCCCAAAGTGTTGGGACTACAGGCGTGAGCCACCCCACTAGGCTTATTCATTTATTACTTATCAATTCAACAAGTATTTCCTTAATGTCTATTGTATGAAAGTACCGTGCTAGAAACTGGAAATGCACTATTAAGGAACCATAGATCTTTCCAGCTGTCCTGGGATTTGAAGTCTCAGGGAAACTGGGTAAATATGACAGATGTGTCTTTTATGATCAAAGATTGCATAGTCTTATGTTTTATAGAGATACAGACAAGCCATTAAGAATCTTGTAAGCAGCAGTTGTGAAACTGTCAATGAAGAAGATATATTTCTTCTTATATAAACATTACAATGGGTCATCTTTTAGAAAGGGCTTCTTTGAGAAGGTGGCATTTGAATTGAGATCAATTGTTAATGACTAGAAATTGTTAATTGGAATCAAAAGATAATCACCCTTGAAAACGAAGAAACAGTTTGGGTAACAGCACAAGACAGAAAGAAAAGCATAGTGTTCACTTGAAATGTAATAGCAAGGTATTAATGAAAATAAGTTTCTGTAATGCCTTATGGGACATGCAAAAAATTCTGATTTTTACTGCAGCCTGATTACGAAGGAGCTAAGTGTTTTAAGGGACAAAGTATATGATGTATTTTTAAAATTATGTTTTTATTTATATAAGATTATCTGTGCTGTAGGAAATAAATTGCCGTCAAAAGTATGGTCGTATAGTCATTGAGAAAACCTGAGTGAGGGATTTATGTCATAGATGGATGAGAGACAAAAGTGTCTTAGAATCAAATGTTTGTAATGGGGCAACATTGTCTATTTAAAGATATTTAGAAAAAAAAATGACTAGATTGTGTTGTTGATTAATATAGCATTATGACGCCTGGAGTCTAAAATCATTTGTACCTTTTGTCTATTTTGAAATAGAATATTAACCAATTCTCAACTTTCTCTAAGCTTTTAGTTCTCACCTGCTGCCCAGCTTGGCATTGTCTAGGAAACTAAAACAGTTTCACAAAATATAGAATATGTTAGGCTTGTTCAAGTCATAAATTTGAGTCACTACTGAATTCAGTCTTCTGAAAATTAACTTACCTCAAATTTCTATTTTTTTGGCTAAGAATAATCTCATGCTACATAATTTTAGCCTTTCTCCATTTCTAGCCACAGAAATAGACTATGACTTTCTCTGCAGGCTAATTTGACAAAAGCATAGGAATTATCACTTCAGGAGAGTCTTTTGCTATACAGAAGTAGAGAACATTAGACATCACACTGGGCTGTTAGTCTCGCTCGCAAGCCCAGTGGCTCATTCCTGCAGACAAAGGTTATAGCAGCAAGCAGAGTTCAGAATTGTACCCCAGAAAAATGATAGATTACACCTGTCATGAGCATAGAAAGTTACTAATGAATGCTTGTCTTTACCATGGACTCCAAAGCTCGCTCTTTTTCTGATTTTTACCTTCCTGAGTGACCTGTTCTCCTTCCACTGCCCTTGCTCAATCTGCTCTTCCTGCTGATTCTTGAACATGCCAAACTTGTTTCTGAATTAGAACCCCTGCACCAGCTGTTTCCTTTGCTGAAGTGCTCTTCTGCCAAATCCTCTGCTGTTTCTTTCCCTTGCTTTATGCAAGTTTTTGTTCAATCCTATTCCTTCTTCATGTTTCTGATTATACTATATTTTCTGACCACTATTCTATAGTTTCTCATCATATTTATTTTTAATCAATAACACTTGATATTATTGTTTACTTGATATTATTTTGTATCTTAAAATTTTATTTGCTTACTTCAGCAGGCTAAATAAGCCTCTCTCCCAATATATCCATGTCCTAATTGTTGAAACCTATTACCTTACATTGTGAAAAGGACTTTGCAAATGAGATTAAGAATTTTGAGATAAGCAGAATACCCTAGATTATACAGGTGGGTACCATGTCATAACAAAGGTCTTTATAAGACAGAGGCAGGAGGATTACAATGAATAATAGTAGGTGAAATGATGGAAGGAAAAAACTATAGTGATTTGAGAATAAAGTCATAAGTTACATTTTTCAGCTTCTAAAAGGAATTTCTACCTTGACTTTAGACTTCTGACCTCCACAACTACAAGAGGATATTTATATCGTTTTAAGTGAATAAATTTGTAGCAACTTTTTATAATAGCTGTAAGAAATATAGGAAAGTTTAAACTTTCCCTGAATTTTCAATAATTGAGTCACCCTGCAAAAGTAAACTAACAAAATGCAAATTAGCAGGAGAAAAGGCATACAAATATGTTAATGTGCACATGTATATGAGAGTCCCACAAATCTGAGACTCAAAGAAGATCTGGATAATTGAGGCTTAAATTCCCTTTTCAGAGGGAAAAGGAAAATCATGGATTTGGGCAATTGTGAAGTGTAGTAAATTATTTTCAGAGAAAATAAATGGGCCCAAAGAGCAAACAGTAGTTGGTAATGGATTCTCTTTGGAACTGAATGGGACTGACAGGAAGGTGAGGGGCAAAACTGCACTGTGAACAAAGGTTGTCTTGTTATGCAGACAAATTGTCTTAACTAATCTCTCAGAGTCATGAATAGGTGAAAAGTCTGTCGGGGTATATTAATGACTTTTAGTATTTTCATTTCTCTGGTGGTTAATCTTTTCTGATTATTTAATGAAATTCCCAGGGAGGGGGTTTTAAGACAATTATTTCATTTGGAAGTAGTTTTTCTCAGTCAGGTAATGAAACTTTCAGAGAGAGGTTCTCCCTGCACTGGAAAAGTGGGAAAAAAGGTGGATGGGGTGGGGGTTGGGGAGGATACAAGAGAAGGTTAGAAAGCCTTTGGTTCTAAGACAGCTTTTAAGGTCTTTAAATTTCCTTTAATTCAAAAGTGCTCAGCATGTCAAATTACCATACATTTGAGAATATCTTTCTCTGTACCCCACCAAAAATTAATACTGTTAATTTCTACCTGCTCCACCAGAATATAAACTTGAAGAGTCTAGGGACTTTATCTTACTTATCACAACATGTTGCCCAAATTAGATAATTAATAACCATTTCCAAAACATATGATTTATATTAGGCATTACAATCATAAATACAGAGTCTAGGATATACCAAACTCACACAAAGAAATGCACAGACATACAAATACACCACAAACATGTACACACATATACAACTGACATATAGAATATATTTTTCATATGTGTGAAAGATACTACTCATAATTAAATATACATATATTTCAAAAAGAGTTTATTATATCCCTTTTTGTTCTCACAAACATACAAAGATACAGGCAAGATAAGAAAGGTTAATTTAGTATAATAATCATACTTCAGTGCATTGGATGAACCATGTTAATCAAGTAGATAAACTTCTGCACTAACATCTCATCCTTCATGTTGCAGCACAGTTGAAATAAGGGTAACATGACTATCATATCTTTTAGAGTGTATATTCTTTCTTGAAACATGAAAGAAAGAAGCTCTTTTGTAACTCAGCTAGCTTTTTAGCACTAAGTGGTTCAGCAATAAACAGTGTTTGACTTTTAAGAAGAAACAGTGAATAATCATAACTCAGAGCTGAGCAGAAAAACATATTGTCTCACTATTACTGAATTCAAAAGCTGAATTTTCAGCCTTTGAGGAGAGCACGATTACCACTGAGGCCAGTCAGGAGCTCAACTAACAATAGTTTACTGCCCTGGCCAGCCACCTACAATGGTATCCTGGCAACACTGGATGTTTCATTCAAGCCAGAAGCCTTATAATAGTCCTACTTTGGATTTAAGAGTGAGATTGTGATGCACAATTTATTTGAAATTAAAACAAAAAGGCCACTATCAAATTAATTCAGATGTTCATATTAATAATTGGTTTTATTTTGCTAGTTACACACTGCAGTTACTTTTGTGCACTTGCTATATAGACAGGATAATCTTCAGCTTCCCTTTTGCCAAATAAATTTCTTACCTACACTGATGATGTGATTTCCTAGTCTTCCAATGTATTCGGCTATTAAAATAGAATAGCAAATGTTAGAAATTTACATAGAAGCCTATCAGCAGTGTTCATTTTTAGAATTGCTAAGATTCCAAATAGAGATGCTGGGGAGTTGCAATCTGCCATCTTTGTGTTTGAAAGAAAGGGCTACTCATTCAACCAATAGAAATGAGAAACCATGGAGCAATCATTTTCTTTAAATTTCCTGGTCAATATAAAAACGTTATACATACTTCATGGTAAAAACACTTAAGGACAGTTAAAACCCCTTTGTTTATTTAATTATAACATTGTATAGCAGGTGCAGATAGAATTCAGCACATTTAGCTTAAAGACCTAAGAGATATCAAACTAGAATTTATCTAGACAACATCGCCAAGAAACCTGAATCATAGTATAGTTAATACGCATTTTAGGAAACATAACATAACAATTAGATCTTGAGCCTGATTTAGCACTTGGCTTGAATTAGGATATTTCCAACTTATTCAAGGTTACTTCTAAAAATGAAACCTGTCTCAACTCAGAAACTATCACATAACAACCAAATCACTTATAATTGTAGTAACCAGTTTTATATTTAGTTCTATTTCTTTCTTTAGAATTAAATATTGGATTTAAATTTTCATGTAGTAACTGCTTTTCCAAATTCAATTCAAAACATGCATTTAGCATTAGAACTCTTTCTGATTTTGTGTTTTTCTACTTGATTTTTCAGAAAGCACTAGTTGTTTATAAATTGTTAAACATGTAGCTTTAAATAAACATATTTAAAGACATTTAACATAATTTCTATGTTATAGTTTAAAAAAACTGTGAATGATATTGACAGAAATGGTTAAGGACCTTTGAAAATCTCTTTTAAAAAAAAATGGAGACACTGCCAAACATTCTTAAAATCAACTTATTTTTAGTACTATACAAATGAAACAGAGACTTGCAACAATCTGGGGATCATTTAATTAAGAAATCCATAATTGGTAACTCTTGGTAAGAGCAATAAGGTTTGTCATGTCTAAATGTGTCCTATTTCTGTCCTCCTCTCCCCAGTGCCATAGTAGCCTTGAAAACTAACAGCTCCAAAATTATAGTGAAAAACAGAAGTCTATCGACCACTTGAGGTGGCAGAGTAGAGTGAGTGCTCCCACAAAGCCTCATTTCCAGATAACAATCCTAAGGTTACCTATCTAATAGTTCCCTGAGAAATTCCACGTGTAAGCCTTATCTTAATTTAACCCGATTCAAAGTTCGTCCAATACAAATAGTCTTTTCTGGGAGATGTTTGCTGAAAACAGTCAGCAGCTATAGCTTAACATAACAACCTTATGAGGCAGCAAAATGAATTGGGGCAAACCACAAGTTGATGAAAACAGTTAAAAGGAAAATCTGGAAAATGAGATGACCATATGGGGCTTTGAAAAACTCTGTCACATTCTTTGGAATCTATGGGGTCACTTACACCAATGGAGCTGCATGTACACATGCCTGTGCAGATGCTTCCAAATTTGGAGAAGTCTTTAAGCTCTTACTTCTGGTTGACGTTGAGAGTCTACATAAATGAAGAGGGAGGCTCAGACATAGTCGTAAACCTGCCTGCTTGAATACTACAAGCATGCCCAAAATGCAAATAGAACCCCTGAGCAAGGATTATTTGACAAACTGCAATAAGTCAGCAAAGACTTACTGATTCCTAGAATTTAAGGTAATTTTGTCCAGTTATTAGATGACCGCTAAGCAAACAAACCAGAGACTATAGTAGCCATACATAAGCAAGAATATAGAAGTTACGGAACTTGCTCATAAAAGGTATTACATAAAGAGCAGCAAAAGCAACACCAACAAAAACAACAACATAAAAGCACTAGTGAAGGGGGAAATCTGGTTTCCAAAGTGGCCACTATATTATAATATTAAAAATGCCAAATTTTTAGCTAAAAATTATAATACAGGCAAAGAGAAATCAGAATGTAAGGCCCATAAAGAGGAAAAAAAAATGTTGTCAACTAAAATTGTCTTGGAGGGAACTGAGATTACTAGAAAAACATTTAAAATATACTATTTCAAGTGTATTCGAGGAACTAAAGGAAACTATGGTTAAAAAAACCTAAAGTATGAGAACAATATCTTGATAGAGAATACCAATAAAAAGAAAATGTTAATAAAAATAATATGGTAATTCTGGAGGTAATAAGAACAACTGAAATAAAAAATTCACCAGAGGGGTTGAAAAGCTTAATACATAAGGATAAGGTGTGATTTATGTATTAAGGTTGTATAGAGGGACAAACTAATAGTGTGTGTACATATATAAAGTATGTATATAATAAAGCATATCTATAAGTTTATTAAATATTAACTTATATAATCAAAATTCCCACAATAGGCTGTCTGCAAGCTGAGGAGCAAGAAGAGCCAATCCAAGTCCCAAAACTGAAGAACTTGGAATCCAGTGTTTGAGGGCAGAAACCATACAGCACGGGAGATAGATGTAGCTGGGAGGTAAATCCAGTTTCGCCTTTTTGCATTTTTTTTTTTTGCCTGCTTTATATTTGCTGGCAGCTGATTAGATTGTTCCCACCAGATTAAGTGGGATCTGCCTTCCCCAGCTCACTGACTCAAATGTTAATCTGTTTTGGCAACAGCCTCACAGACACACACAGGATCAATTCTATGTATCCTTCAATCCAAGTAAGTTGACAGTATTAACCATCACATGTCTACCCCTTGTCAACTTGAACCCACACACATCTCCTGAGATCATACATAACCTTCAGATAAAGACAATAATAAAGTCATAAATGCCTAACATAATGCAACTATCCTTTGTACAACTGGAAATGCACCAATCCCCAACTCAAATGCTATCCCATAAAGTTAACAATACTTAAATGCTTATATGGAGTCAATAAATCTTATGTCACATAATGAAGGAAAAGGAAATAAGATAGAGATATTTTCTTAGTATAAGTGCATACATGCACAAACATGTTTTTAGCAAAAGAATGAGGAAATAATCATGACAATTACAATTCCCATTTCTGCAGACATAGCTGGTATTTATGACTACCTTCTTCTATTAGTCATTCTGTATTCCCCATTGTCTTCAGAAAGCACCTCAGCAGGTCATGGTTTTTTCCTGCTAGGGTGACCCAAACCTTCATCCCTGAGGGCCTAGGCCATTTGTGGTCCTGCCTGGATTGGTCTGTGGTAGTTTCCCATTGACCTTAATCATAGGGTATGGTAATACTAAGAGATGACCTAATGGATCTCTTCTATTCCATGCATGCTCTTCCTTACCTCCATTGTGGAGTAGTAGACTGATCTCATCTTTATAGTTCGGGTCAATTACCCCAGCCAACACTGTAACTTCCTTCTTAGCCTGTTGACTTAGAGGTAGGAGGAGCCCAAAGTGTCCAAGTGGCAATCTTAACTTCCAGTTTAATGGATCATTGTTGTGTCTACTGGTGGCAGTGTTCCTCCCTCTGGAACTAAAACCTCTAGGCCAGCAGAATGTAATGTCATGGGAAAAGGAATCAAAAATTTTACTAGTGGATCACTATGGGTGATGGTGAACGGTGCCACTTCTACTCTTTGATTCCTGGACCCATGAATATTGGCTATGGGCGACAGTACCATATATTGGACACTGATTAAGGGCATATACCACCTTCTTGAGAACTTTACCCCAGTCCTGCAAAGTATTGTCACCTAGTTGGCATTGGAATTGTGACTGAGCCCACTGCTACATTTATTTAGCCATAAAATGAGTGCCTTCATCAGAGGCAATGCTGTGTGGAATACCAAGATGGAGGATAAGACATTCTGTGAGTCCTCTGATGGTAGTCTTGACAGAGGCATTGCATGTAGGATAGGCAAACCTGAATCCACAGTAAGTGTCTATTTCAGTGAGGACAAACCTCTGCCCTTTCCATGACTTTTTCTGTGATGGAAGAAGTCCAATACAATCAGCCTATCACCAGGTAGCTGGCTGATCACCCCAAGGATTGGTGCCATGTTGAGGGCTCAGTATTTGTCTCTGCTGCTGGCAAATTGGGCACTCAGCAGTGGCCATAGCCAGGTCAGCCTTGGTGAGTGGAAGTCCATGTTGCTGAGCCTATGTGTAGCATCCATCCCTGCCACCATGGCTACTTTGTTCATGGGCCTATTGGGCAATGACAGGGGTGGCTTGGGAAAGAGGCTGAGTGGTGTCCACGGAATGGGTCATCCTATCAACTTGATTATTAAAATCCTCCTCTGCTCAGGTAACCTGTTGGTGAGCATTCACATGCTATACAAATATCTTCATGGTTTCTGACCCCTCATAGAGTACCAACCACGTACCTCTTCCTCATATTTCCTTGTCACCAATTTTCCAATCATGCTTCTTCCAAGTTCCTGACCATCCAGCTAAACCACTGGCTACTGCCGATGAATCAGTATATAATTAAACACCTGGGCATTTCTCTTTCCATGCAAAATACACAACCAGGCTCACTGCTCAAAGTTCTGCCCACTGGGAAGATTTCCCTTACTGCTGTCCTTCAGGGATGTCCTAGAAAGGGGCTGTAGTGCTGCAGCTGTTCACTTTTGGGTGGTGTCTGCATATCGTGCAAAACCATTATGAACAAGGCCCTAGTCTTCTCTTCCTCTGTAAACTGATCATAGGGAACTCCTCATAAGGCCACCAGTGCAAGCTAGTGGAGAGAAGGCAGAATGGCAGGATTGGAAACCATGGGCGTTTGAGTCATTTCCTCAGGTAACTTACCTGTTTCTTCAGGACCTGCTGGAGCCTGATCACATATATATCACTTCCATTTGATGATGGAATGCTGCTGTGCATGATCCACTTTATGGATAGGTGGGTCAGAAAGCACCCTGTTCATGATAGGCAGTTCAGGTCACATGGCATAGCTGAATGTTCAATTTCCACCAAAGTCCAGTAACAGGACAAGAGCTGTCTCAAAAGGCAAGTAGTTTTCTGCAGAATATGGCAGGGCCTTGCTCCAAAATCCTAGAGGTCTCTACTATGATTCACCTATGGGGACCTGCCACAGGCTCAAAACAGCATCCCTATCTGCCACTGACACCTCAAGCACCATTGGATCTTCTGCGTCATATGGCCAAAGTGGCAGAGAAGCTTGCACAGAAGCCTGGACCTGTTGCAGAGACTTCACCTGTTTTGGACTCCACTCAAAACTGGGAGCCTTTCAGGTCACTCAATAAATAGGTTGAAGTAACGCACTCAAATGAAGAATGTGTTGCTTCTAAAATCCAAATAGGCCCACTAAGCATTGTGCCTCTTTCTTGGTTGTAGGAGCGGCCAAATGCAGCAACATGGTGTCCTTCACCTTAGAAGAAATATTTTGACAGGCCCCACACAACTGGACTTGAGAAATTTTACTGAGGTAGAAGGTATCTAAATCTTAGTCAGATTTATTTACCATCCTCTGGCATGCAAATGTCTCACAAATAAATCCAGCATGCTTGCTACTACTTGCTCACTGGATCCAATCAGCATAATGTCGTTAATGTAATAGACCAGTGTGATATCTTGCAGAAGTGAAAAAAGTCAAGATCTGTATGAGTAAAATTATGATACAAAGACTCTCAGGGAGAGTCAATATACCCCTGAGGTAGGTAGGGCAGTAAAGGTATATTTCTGGCCTTTCCAGCTAAAGGCAAATTGCTTCTGGTGGACCTAATGGACCGGAATGGAAAAAAAGTCGAATCAATGGCTGCATACCAGGTACCATGAGATGTGTCAATATGCTTGGGCAAAGAAACCACATCTGGTACAGCAGCTGCAATTGGAGATACCACTTGGTTAAACTTATGACAATCCACTGTCATTTGCCAAGATCCATCTGTCTTTTGCACAGGCCAAATGGGAGAGTTGAATGAGGATGTGGTGGGAATCACCACTCCTGCATCATTCAAGTCTTTGAAGGTAGTATTAATCTCCACAATCCCCCAGGGATGTGATATTGTCTTGATTTACAGTTTTCTAGGTAGAGGCAACTGTAATGACCTCCGTTTGGTCTTTCCCACCGTAATAGCCCTTACCCTACTAGTCAGAGAGCCAACGTGGGGGTCCTGCCAGCTGCTAAGTATGTATATGCTAATTATACATTCTGTCACTGGGGAAATGACTACAGGATGAGTCTGGGGACCCACTGGACCCACTGTAAGTTGGACCTGAGTTAAAACTTCATTAATTACCTGATCTCTATATACCCCTATTTTAACTGGAGGGCAACAATGATGTTTGGGTCCTCAGGAATCAATGTCAGCTCAGAGCAAGTGTCTAGTAGTCCCCAAAATGTCTGATCATTTCTCTTTCCCCAATGCACAGTTACTCCTTTAAAAGGCTTGAGGGATCCATGGGGAAAGATGGGAGAAAGATTCACTGCATAAATTGTTGGTACTGTAGTGGGGTCCTTTCACAAGGGGACCCAGCGTCCCCTTCATTCAAGGGCTTCTGGTTCTGTAAACTGGCTAAGCCTGGAAATTGATTGAGGGGCTGTGATTCTCTGCTACTATAATTCAAATAAGTCTTTTGCCCATTAGACCTAGAATTTTTCTGCTTGTATAAATTAAGTAGGAATGCAGAAGGGTTCCTATCAATTTCACTTCTAGAAGCACTGTAATTAATTAACCAAAGCCTGATCTCTACATGAGTCAGACTATTCTGATTGCTGCTTTGCCTCTGTCATCCATTGTGGTACTATGCCCACCTTGCCTTTGACTGTTGAGTGCTGCTGCTTGGCCCCTGACACCTTGAGATCCAATTATTTACATTGTATTTGAATTTTGTAGGTGAGTGACTGTGGTTCCCACCATTAGATCTAATGTACAGGGAAGAGCAATTACAGCGCTCTTCAAAGATGCAGGTGCTTCCCTCACAAATGCATTTCACAAGGCATTGGTCAAGGATATATTTTCTGGACCCTCCCAGCTGGAATGAGTAGGTCCAAAGTGACTAATCCACTCCAGCATCCCAATCTCCCTAAGCCTTTGGATCCCTTCCTCTACATTAAAGCAAAGGAAATCAGGTATTTTCACCTCCCTCACAGTGGGCCATCTTTTAATCCATATTTCAGCTAACCCAGCAAATAAACTATTAGAACATTTTTTAACTCTCGGAGCTGCAACATTAAAAGTAGAGTCACTACTTGGTGGGCCAAAATCAATAAATTCAGATCCAACTCTATGTTCCTTCCAACATTATCCCATATCATTAATATCAATTCCCATGCCTGTTCTCCTGATTTCTGTTTATATAAATTAAAGAACTCAAACCAGCTCTTTTCAAGTGCAGCACACTTCCTCATGAGTCACATTCTCAACCTCAACTCAGGGAACTCCTAGGACTCTAGTTATAGGTAGAGAAGCCAACAGGGTTGTTGGGGTGGCTCCTGGGGAGGATCAACATTATTATGCCTGGCAACTACCTTGTGGGAGGGCATTGCTGCTGCCTCAGGCAGTGCAGGGTTTATCTTCTCAGACAAAGGTGGCAAGGCTGATGGCAGCATGGGTTGGGGAGGGGATGTTGCCACTACTGGGGATGGGGAAGCTGTTCCTTCTGGCAAAAAAAGGTTCATCAGGGTTTAGAAATCCAGTGTCCCCAGCTTCAGCTACATCAGGGTCCATCCACATGTCCCTATTCCACATTTTAGGGTCTCATTTTTTTTTCAATCAATGCCCTCACTTTAACAGTAGACACCTGACAGGGCTGTGCACACATCTTTCTTTGCAGGTCAGCCACTTGCATGAGAAGACCTCGTGTCTGTTTATCCACAATTTCAGCTTTTTCTCCACAGGATATAAAACTTTCACTCAGGGAAGTTTAAGCAGATTTGAGACTCAGTGTCTTCTTCTGAAGCTGTAAGGCAGAATCTCTGAGAAAATAATCATTTTCTTTCATTATTTTGTCCACTGAACTTAGGAGTAACCAATTAACTTCATTATGTTTCTTGGTTCTCCATATATGGCCAAAGGTATTATGTACGGAGTCACTAAACTCCTTGCCTCTCATGAGCAGTGAATTGGGAGTTCCAAATGCATTTATTTTGCATTTCACACCAAGGAATATCAGTGTTCTCCATACTATTAGAAATAGAGTGCTCAGCATCTTTGGATCTAATTATGTTAATCAGCCAACTCCAGGAACCCCAAAACCAATGAAAGAACTCCATCTCCATCCTTAATATTCTGTTCCTCTAGAACCACTCCTGGTACCAAAAATCTTTATTAGGATTCTCTAGGGAGACAGAACTAATAGGATATAGATAAATAGATAGATAGATAGATAGTGTAAGGTAATAATAAACTATATATATATTGTGTAAGTTAATACTTAATAAATGATATAATTTATTATTGTGTAAGTTAATACTTAATAAACTATATCATTTATTAAGTATTAACTTACACAATCACAAGGTCCCACAATTGGCTGTCTGCAGGCTGAGGAGCAAGGAGAACCATACCAAGTCCCAAAACTGAAGAACTTAGAATCCAATGTTCGACGAGAGAAAGCATCCAGCAAAGGAGAAGGATGAAACTGGGAGGCTAGGCTAGTCTTTCCTTTTCATGTTTTTCTGCCTGCTTTATATTTGCTGGCCGCTGATTAGATTGTGCCCACCAGATTAAGGGCAAATTTGCCTTCCCCAGCTCATGGACTCAAAATCTGTTTTGGCAACAGCCTCACAGGCACCCCCAGGATCAACTATTTTGTATCCCTCAAGCCAATCAAGCTGACACTCAGTATTAACCCACACAACTTGTTATTAGGGGGAAAAAAAGAAAATACAAAGATACACCAATTGAGAACAAAGTGTCTGAAGAATAAAAAGACAAAATCAGGAAGAAAAATGAACAAAACCACAGATATCTGTGGAATATCACAAAATACAGATATTGCTTAATGAGATTACATCTCAATAAATCCATCATAAATTGAAAATATTGTACATCAAAAGTGAGTTTTTGACTTATAATATTTTCAGCATAGAATGGTTTTATCTATACATAACCCCATTATAAGTCAAGTACCATAATGAACATGTATTGCTTTTGCACCATCCTAAAATTGAAAAATTATGAGTTGAACCATTGGAAGTTGGGGACTATCTATATATCAGCACATGCATGATATGAGTTCTACAAGAAGATGAAGTGGAAAGAAACGGGCAGAAAGTATACTTACAAAAATAGTGGCTAAAAAAAAATCCCCAGAATTGATTAAAAAAATTAATCTCCACATCTAAAAAAGCCAGCCAACTTCAAATAGAATAAACTCAAAGAGATTCACACCTACACACATCAGAATCAAATGGTTGAAAGTTAAAAGAAAAGGGAAAATTTCGAAGTCAACAAGAGAGAAATGATTCATTATGTACACAGAATCCTCGATAATATTGTTAGCTAGCTTAATGTCAGAAACTATAAAATTCAGAAGACATGAGGATGACACTCTGAGGTGTGCATGTTCGGAACAGACCATGTATTAGGCCATTAATAAAAGTTTTAATTAAATTTTAAAAGAAGGAAATTATACAAAGAATCTTCTCAATGACAATGGAATATAATTAGAAATCAATTACAGAAGGAAATCTGGAAAATGTATAAATATGTAACAATTAAGCAACAGAGTTTTAAATAACTAATAGTTCAAAGATAAAATCACAAGAGAAATTAGAACATACTTTGAGATGAATAAAATACAGGCATGGTATACCTAAACTTACAGCTATTGGCTAAAATTGTGTTTAGTGGGAAATGGGTAGCTGTAAATGTCTATTTTAAAATAGAAGAAAGTTTGGAAATCAAAAATCTAGGCTTCCTATCTTAAGACACTAGAATAAGAAGAAAAAACTAACCCAAACCAGGTTGAAATAATGGAATAATGAATATTAGAGTGAAAATTAATCAGATAGAGTATTTAAAAATATTAACAAAAATTAATGAAACAGAATTGAGAGTCCAGAAATAAACTAACATATTTATGGTCCATTGATTTTTTCTTTCTTTTCTTTTTTTTTTTTTT
>NW_016107342.1:217220-272634 GCF_001604975.1 Cebus imitator | reverse complement strand
GTAACCTCTACCTCCTCGGTTGAAGAGATTCTTGTGTCTCAGCCTCCTGAGTAGCAGGGATTACAGGATTGTGCCAACACACCCAGCTAGTTTTAGTATTTTTAGTAGAGATGGGATATCACCATGTTGGCCAGGCTGCTTTCCAACTCCTGGCCTCAAGCAATCCACTTGTCTCAGCTTCCCAAAGTGCTGGGACTCCAGGCATGAGCCACCACACCCAGCATATGGTCAATTGATTTTTGAAAAGGATGTTAAGTCCATTCATTGAGAATGCATATTCTCTTTAATAAATGGCACTGGGACAACAAAACAGCCACAATGCAAAAAATAGAAGATAAATCCGTACCTCATCTCATATACTAAAATTAACTCAAAATGAATTTAAAACTTATATAGAAGAGCTAAAACTTTAAAGCTCTTCAAAGGAAACATAGGTATAAATTTTCATAACCTTGACTTTGAGGCAAGAATTTCTTATATATAATACCTGAAGCATAAGCTAAATTAATTAATTAATGATTAATTAATAAACTGCTTCAAAATTAAACATTTGTATATCAATAGACACTATTAAGAGAGTGTAAAAGCAACCTATAGAATGAAAGGTTGTATCTAATTAGAAAATATGTATCAGTTGCATCTAATAAAGTATTTTAATATGCTACATATATGTATATATTATATATACAATATATGATTCTATTAATGAAATGTCTACAACAGGCAAATGTATGGAGACATAAATTAGATGAATGGCTGCCAGAAGATGAGGAATGGGAATATTGCTACTGGGTGCTAAGAGGTTCATAATTCCTTTATAAATGATGAGAATATTCTGAAACTATATATAGTGTGCACTACACGAATTTGAGAATATACACAAACCACTGAATTTTACACTTTGAAGGGTGAAATTTATGGTATGTAAATTTTATCTAATTTTTTAAAAAGAGACAAACTGCTGACTATGACTGTAATCTTTTAAAAAAAAACTCCATTATTTTATAATAGTAAAATTTATTATCAAAATTGTATCGATAGAAAAAAAAGAATTTAAGCTCAAAATTACATTCATTAACACAAAGAAGATAGACTCAATACAATTCCTGATCAAGTAATTATTCACCTTTAGAGACGTCACTATACATAATATAAAGATAAAACTTTTGGAGACAGATAAAATTTGTTTGTGATTACGGTTTAACACCAGAGCAAGTCATCTGACATTTCTATTTCTCAATTTCTTCACCTGTGAAATGAAACCCACTTTATTTGAAAAGTTATTTTTAGATATGGGTCAATACACTTAATATACTAACATAATAATCAATATAGAACAGGCTCATAAAATAAGTTGTTTTTTATTATTTTGCATTTATTATCAAAATATCATAATAAATGTGCCTTATTAAATCTTTCCTTGATGGATTAGAAACTTTATATTAATTGGTTTTGGCCACTTACAATGAATTAGTTCTGTAAGACAATTGTTCGATACTTACAGTCAAAGGGAAATAAGGCATGTTTTCAATTTTATCCTCACAAAATGAAAAGCAATAAAATGAGAGGCAATAAAATGTGGTCTATTTTATGTTTTTATAGAGATACTTCATACTAATAAACATAAGTGGTTTGGGGCTCAGGGTATACTTCTGAATCACCTAATTAAAATCTAATAACACTGTGCTGCTTTTCTATCTATGAGTTTACAGAGTGAAAAATTATGTCAGATATGTGATTTTCCACATCACAAGTAGGCATTTGATAATCTAAAATAGCTAATGTAGTATTTATTTTAAGTGACCAAATCTGCATTTTACCTTCTCTTTTTTTAATAACTAGGGATATATTTTTCTCAATCACCAGTGATGGTTTCTTCAAAATAAATTACTCAATAAGTACAGAGCTCAAAGATGACAATAATGCCTATCTTCTGATTAAATACCCTTATGAATATGCAATATCTTCACTTAGAGATCATGGGACCTCAAAAGGTCCTCAAGACAGTTGACAACTGATGGATATATAAAACTGTATGCAAATGTGGGGTTGGGCATTTATTAGGGAGGTAGTTCATACATTTAATAAGACTATGAAAAAAACTTGAATAACCACTCTATTTCTCACATTAATTGCATATGCTTCCTGAGTCTACCAGATGTTTTCATGACCATGTTTACTCATATATGAGAAGGTGACAACAAACGTTTTTCAAAAATTTCAGAATAAGTGCAAATATTTTTCCTTCTACCTATGTAATACACATTTCAATTCTTAGAGAAAATTCAGCAATTGTTTAGATATAATCAAAATGTATAAAGAGTATTAATGTTAATCCTTAAATTGCCCACTTGGTAACTCATACATTTTTATTTATAAGTAATGTTATTTTATTTGCAATATGTTTTAAGCTATTATATTCATAATAAATAGACTCATAATGCATACAAAATATTTATAACTTTTTATAGAGTTACGGTTTTCAAATTTGCAGTCTGTCAAAGACAGTCTAATGTACATTCCCAGACAGATTGCTTTAAAGAAAGCTGGATTGCTAGAAAGTTAAGCTTATTAAAGGCAATCATTTTTATTCCAATTTAAGCTACACTGACTGTATTGAAGGATTAACACATTGCAACTCAAGCATTACCCTCTGTTGGATGAGAAAACACTGTGTAAAGACATAAATGATCAAAAGGCCTTAGGACCATAAGCATCCCATTCTAATTGAGACATCTCAGTCAAACTTCCCTCAAAGATGCCGCAATGTTAATGAGGATATGGAAAAAAATGGAACTCAGACTGCTACAGAAAGCCACAGACACCCCCACTTGGGTGCTAAATGCAAATACAGGCTGATCTGCATTGCAGAAAATATGTCTCCAATAGACATCAAAGGAAAGTCAGATAAAAGATAAAAATTTCACTCTAAAGCACTTTGACACAAGAAGCTATATGAATGTTTCCAATTTTTAAAATAGAAGAATTGCTAGTAGCTGAAATGCTAAGAAATTAATATTAGATGAGGTTGTTTAGACTGTTAAACTATAATACTTTGAGGTTGTCTTATGCTACTTTTTATTTTTATGTTTCTGTATGTTTACAAAAATAAATCATGCAAAATAGACACAGAAAAAAATGTTCCTTGCTTTATATTGCTCCTCCCGAAATACTGAAAACCTGCTTTAAATAAGTGGCCCACAAAGAACTGCTAAAATGACTGGGTTTGGAGACATGAAAATTCAGCATTAGGACTTAGGAAATAGGATTCTAGGCCTAAAGAAGACTCTGCACAGCCTGCTCTGAATGTACTTTCATCAGTAGCCTTCAAAAAAGTCCCAGATATCTGAATGAAAAATAAACTATTCAATCAATCCTATTATATTTTAAAATATTTTGGCTCTGCTTTCTTTTGATAATGCATGCTTTCATTTTAACCAAATTGTCATAAGTCAGGATGGTCTCATTTTTTAACTTTAACAAGGAAATTCATATTACTAGAATAAAGACAAAGATAATGGAAACATTTTTATGTCTATTAGATCATAGTCAAACACAGTAGAAGTAAATCATTAGTCTTTGAGTAATGTTGATTCTTCACAGCAGGGAAGGGTGAACAATTTCATTTACTGGTGAATAAAAAATAGCAAATATTATTTATTTGAAATTTAGGCCCAATTAATTACAAAGCAGATGATCAAATGTTCTCTCTTTCTCTCTCTCTCCCACTCACATTTACTGTCTTCATAGATAACTGACATTTAAAATAACATCCTAAGTAGCAATCTCTGGTCACAGTGAAGTGGCACACTATTCAGAATATTTTAATAGTATGCCAGTAAGCCCCTAGGGAGATGAAAGTTTATTTAAGCCCAGCTAACTGAGAGAAACATAGAGCTTACAATTTCAGCAATTTCAAATTTTGTGTTGTAAAATTTAATCCCAGTAGTTTTAATCCAAATGTTATAAAATATAAATTTAGACATTCTGGAGAATATGTGTGGAGAAAGATATAAAGTATTAACATTGAAATTGCTGTCAATCACTACTATTAAATTTGACCAATTTTAACTTTTAAATATAGTCTGCATCATTTTAATACTGAAAATTCCATAGCTTTTCACATAGTTCCTTTGAAATTAAAGTCATTAACATTTGAAAAAAAAAGAAAAATAAATCATTGTAACATTATTTCATCATTTAAATCTGATAAGTTTAAGTTTTTACTGTGTCAGTTTTAATATTTTGGTAGGCTTTTGGTATTCTTATTTTGGAGCCTGCAACTACACTATAGTGAAATACTAAAAATTAAATATCTTTTAACCATACATTTTCTACATACATTTCAAAGATTTGGTGATTTGGCTTTTGAAATTCATTATATATAATAAATTCATGGCTGGGCATGGTGGCTCACGTCTGTAATCCCAGCACTTTGGGCGGGTGGATCAAGAGGTCAGGAGTTCAAGACCAGCCTGGCCAATATGATAAAACCCTGTCTCTACTAAAAAAAAATACAAAAATTAGCTGGGCATGGTAGTGCATGCCTGTAGTCCCAGCTACTCGGGAGGCTGAGACAGAAGAACCACTTGAATCTGGGAGGCAGAGGTTTCAGTGAGCCGAGATCATGCCACTGCACTCCAGTTTGGTGACAAGGCAAGACTCCATCTCAAAAAAAAAAAAAAAAAAAAAAAAAAATAAGATTTGTTTTTTATAAAAGGGAAAAAAAAAAAAAAAAAAAAAAATCAATTAAAAAAAAAAAAAAAAAAAAAAAAAAAAAATTCATTTGGTTTTTAGTTGATGTGGTTTCTTGGCAATTGTGCATATTTGGAATAATCCAATCCTGGGACTGAAGAATACCCAAGAAAGACCAAACCACAAAGGGGAGGCCCTTCTTCAAAGTTGGAATTCAGCCCTTCTCATTGGAAAAGAGTGGTTGTCCACTATATAGCTGCCAGGGTTAAAGCTACTGCACTGTCACTGGGGAGACAGAAAACAAACTTGCCAGAGGACAGGGTCCTACACAAAAAGAAGACCACAGGATAGTGACAAACAGGCTCACTGGGGCTGCAAGCTTGCCAATGAGGAGCCTTGCCTTCCAGGTGTGTGACTGGAACAAAGCACAACCCAATGTTCTCACACCTGCATTGCTGACCAGCAATGCTACAATTAGAACCCAAAAGAGAAGTACCCTTCCCCTGCACTGTTGAACGGTTAACCTCATGCATGCTCACTGTAAAGGGTAAATACTTGACAGAATTCCATACATCATTACAGAGAAAGTATTAAAATGTGAATGTGGTGCTGAGAGGCAATACATTGATTACTGGAACAGCTTTTCTTTTTAATTATTTTGGGATAGATCCTACTGATCAATTGGTCAAGTCTCAAATATTTTTGTAGCAAATGTAAAGGTCTTGAATTCAGGATTAATAATAACTATTGTTCAAAATGATCTTGGCTCTATACCACTGCCAAACTCTGCCAAAAGAAAGTTTGAATCTCTAGTAGAGACTTCACAACTGCCATTCCTTCCTGGTACAGTGCTCATTAATTTTTTGTTCTTAACTGTTCTGGTGTGAAAGAAAAATAAGCATCAAAAAGCAAATAGTGAGGTTCTTCCTATATAAATATGCTCTCTTGAATTTCAGTTTATTTCCTTTTTTTCCTTTTTCATAAATAGTAAGTTGACATTTATAACTCTGTTGGGCCTGCCACCATGCTGGGCAATGGGGACAAAATGATAGGAATATCACCTTAACCTGACAGCTGTACATTTGTGTATTAGTCTGTTTTCATGCTGCTAATAAAGACAAACACAAGACTGGGCAATTTACAAAACACAAAAATAAAAACAAAAAAGAGGTTTAATTGGACTTATAATTCCTCATGGCTAGGGAGGCCTCACAATCATGGCAGAAGGCAAGGAGGGGCAAGTCACACATCTTAAGTGGATGGCAGAAGGGAAAGAGAACTTGAGCAGAGAAACTCCCATTTTTAAAACCATCATGTCTCCTGAGACCTATTCACTATCATTAGAACAACATAGAAAAGACCCGACCCCGTGATTAAATCATCTCCCACCAAGTCCCTCCCACAACAGGTGGGAATTATAGGAGCTACAAGATGATGTTTGGGTGCAGACACAGTGCCAAATCATATCATTCCTCCCATGGCCCTTCCCAAATTTCATGTCTTCTCATTTCAAAATCAATTACGTCTTCCCAACAGTCTTCCAAAGTCTTAACTCATCTCAGCATTAACTCAAAAGTCCACAGTCCAGAGTCTCATCTGAGACAAGGCAAGTCCCTTTCACCTAAGAGCCTGTAATATTAAAATCAAGTTAGTTACTTCCTAGATACAATGGGAGTACAGACATTGGGTAAATTCAGCCACTACAAATGGGAAAAATTAGCCAAAACAAAGAGGTTACAGGCCCCATGCAAGTCCAAAATCCAACAAGACAGTCAAATCTTAAAATTCTAAAATGATCTCTTTTGACTCCAGGTCTCACATCCTAGTCATGCTGATGCAAGAGGTGAGTTCCCATGGTCTTGGGCAGCTCTACCTCTGTGGCTTTGCAGGGCACAGCCTCACTCCTGGCTGCATTCACGGGCTGGCATTGAGTGTCTGTGGCTTTTCCAGGTGCACGATGCAAGCTGTCAGTGGATCCATTCTAGGTTCTGGAGGACTGTGGCCCTCTTCTCACAGCTCCACTAGGTGGAGCCCTAATAGGGACTCTGTGTGTGGCCTCTAATCACACATTTCTCTTCTGGACTGCCGCAGAGGTTCTCCATGAGGGCCTGACCCCTACAGCAAACTGCTGGCTGGGCATCCAGGCATTTCCCTACACCTTCTAAAATCTAGGCAGAGGTTCCAAAATCTCAATTCTTGACTTCTGTGTATTCGCAGGCTCAACATCACATGGAAATTACCAAGACTTGGGCCATGCACCCTCTGAAGCCATGACCTGAACTGTATGTTGGCCCCTTTCAGCCATGGCTGTAGCAGCTGGGATGCAGGGCACCAAGTCCCTAGGCTGCACACAGCACTCAGACCTTAGACCAGCTCATGAAACCATTATTTCCTCCTAGGCCTTCAGGCCTATGATAGGAGGGCTGCTGTGAAGATTTCTGACATGCCCTGGTGACATTTTTCCCATTATCTTGGTGATTAACATTCTGGCTCCTGGTTACTTATGCAAGTTTCTGCGGCAGGCTTGAATTTCTTCTCTGAAAATGGGACTTTCATTTATATTGCATTGTCAGCTGCAAATTTTATAAACTTTTATGCCCTATTTGTCTTTTGAAACTGAATATCTTTAACAGCACCCAAATGACCTCTTGAATGCTTTGCTGATTACATATTTCTTCCACCAGATACCTTGAATTATCTCTCTCATGTTCAAAGTCTCAAAAATCTCTTGGGCAGGGGAAAAATGCCACCAGTTTGTTTGCTAAAACATAACAAGAGCCACCTTTGCTCCAGTTCCAACAAGTTTCTCATCTCCATCTGAGACCACCTCAGCCTGGATTTCACTGTCCATATCATTATCAGCATTTTGGTCCAAGCCATTCAACAAGTCTCTAGGAAGTTCCAAATGTTCCCACATTTTCCTTTCTTCTTCTGAACCCTCCAAACTGTTCCAACCTCTGCCTGTTATCCCATGCCAAAGTTGCTTTCACACTTTTGGGTGTCTTTTCAACAGCATCTCACTCCTGGGACCAATTTACTGTATTAGTAAATTTTCATGCTGCTAATAAAGACATACCCAAGACTGGGAAATTTACAAAAGAATGAGGTTTAATTGGACTTACAGTTTCACGTGGATGGCAGCAGGCAAAGAGAGCTTGTTCAGGGAAACTCCTGTTTTTAAAACCACCATATCTCATGAGACCCATTTACTCTCATGAGAACAGCATGGGAATGATCCACCCCCATATTCAATCATCTCCCACCAAGGACCTCCCACAACACATAGGAATTATGGGAGCTACAAGATGAGACTTGGGCAGGGACACAGAGTCAAACCATATCACTTTGCTGTCAGGTTAGGGTAATAGTTGGAGCTGAATATTTCAAAAGGCCAAATTTTTCTATTTGTGAAGACAGGAGGTAGATAAACATAGAGAAAAGCAGAAGAGGAATAGTGATTATGAAAAAGAATAACAATCTAACCAAGAATCTGCTTCAAAAATGGACAAAGAACTTGAATAAACATTTTTTTATAAAAGATATACAAATGCCAATAAGCACATCAAAAGATGCTCACAAAACTAATCATTAGGGAAATGTAAATTGGAACTATAACGAGATACCATCTCACACACATTAGGATGGCTATGATTGATAAAACAGTATGTAACAAGTGTTGATGAGGATATAAAGAAATTAGAACATTTGTGCACTGCTGGTGGAAATGTAAAATCATGCATCTGCTGTAGAAAACAGCATGATGGTTCCTCAAAAAATTAAAAATAGGATTATCATATGATCCAGCAATTCCAATTATGGGTATATACCCAAAAGAATTGAAATCAAGATTTCAAAATGATATTTATACCCATGTTCATAGCAGCGCTATTTGCAATTGCTGAAACATGGGAACCAACGAAAAGTTCATCAGTAGATGAATGAATAAGCAAAATATGATATACACATGAATGAAAACATTATTAAGCCTTAATGAAAGAAGGAAATTTTGACGTATGTTGCATGAATGAACCTTGAAGACACTACGCTAAGTGAAAAGAGTCAGTTACAAAACACTATGATTTCACTTATAGGAGGTACTTATAGTAGTCATAATCACAGAGACAGACAGTAGAATGGTCGTTACCAATGGCTGAGGAAATGGGGAATTTGGAAGTTTTTGTTAATAAGCATACAGCTTCAGTTTTACAAGACAAAAAGAATTATAGAAATGGATGGTGGTAATGTGACTGTGCAACATTTTCATTGTACTTTTCACAACAAAATGGCTAAAATGGTATAAGATGGTAAAGGTTATGTTATGTGTGTTTCCCCTCAATTAAAAAAAAAGGAAAAATAAGTAACTTTCCCTAAGTCACACTGTAGGAAGTGATGGAGTCAGGATTTAAACAAGGAGACTGTCTTCCACTATCTGTGTAAACCTGCACTTGAACTAGAGGCTTAGATTTTCAGGTTCAAAATGGAATTATTTTGATGCATATTCACTTCTACTGGCAATAAAGGAAAAAGAATGTGTTGAAGATTAGGTGTGTTAAGAAGGTTTAGTTTCAAAGGAAAAGCCCTTATTTAAGGAGAAATCCTCGGTTATCAAAAGATTTAGATATTGGCCACAGCTGCAAACAATGGACAAGAATCAGTACGCATTTTCAGACTCTCTTGCTTTAGGAATTGCCCCCATAACCCTTAGCATAAATATGGGACATTTAAGCATTTGTAGAATAAAAATATCATTAATTTAGAAAAGGTTAGACTGCCTACTGCTAGTACAGGGCCATTTAGGGGCTCAGATAGAGTGGTGAGCCAGATTCCTGCCCTTATAAGACTTATAGTTTAGGCAATGTTATATTAGAGACAAAGTTGGCCCTGTGGTTATATAGACCTTGGTCACAGAGGGAGGAGTTTGTGAGTGTGGAATGTTCTATGCAGCTTCCGATAATTTGAACAACATCTGCAATATTGCAAAGCCATTACACACTTCTTTGCTAATAAATCCTGATTTTTTGAAGTATCCATATAACTTAGAATAAGGTGAATTCATCCCCAGCTCAAGTATAAATCCTGATTATTCTAAATTTCTCAAACTTTATTTTGCATAGGAATCATCTAGAGACATGTTAAAAAAAGAAAAGAAAAGAAAAGAAATAGACTTCATAATTCCACCGCCAGACTGAGTCAGACCTGAGAATCTGTACTTTTAACAAGTTCCAGATCATGCTGTTGCTGACAAGGTCATGTGAACCACTGAACTAAACTAGTAATGGTAATCTCATTGCTCTTGTGAGTGACTGGTTAGGTCACCAGCATGTGTGATTCTGGGCAATGTGAGGGATCATATGTGAGAGGACTCCTAGTAAAGGTTTTATTGCTGTAAAATGGGACACCCGAGAAGAGAAAAGCATTGTCTTGCTTGTCTGTGTAGCCAGTTTCTCGTAACTATAGGCATCAAAGCCCAAGGGGAATGCCAATAAGGTGAGGATGGTGAAACACAAAGACAGCACCAACTTGGAAAATGCTTTACATTTGGACTTCTTATTAATTACTGTCTTTATTGTTTCAAAAAAAAAGAGTAGTGGGGGATGAGGAAATCTCAATGAGATATTTTAAGACCAGCTGAGATGAAGAGACAGATTTAGCAATTGCCAGGGAGGAGAAATTGAATTGATTAGAGATGATTTTTGAAGAAATTGAATGATTCTAGAGCACTTTACTGTATGAGAATGTTTTCTTTCTGAAAGTTTTAAAAACTTTTATGTTTCTTAAATGTTGAAATTAGTTTGAAGAGAAATACAGCTAGCTCAAGTTCACTCAGGTAGACTTCAACTGCTCAGTGTTGAGCAGGGAGTAGACAGAGTCATGCAACTAAAGATACAAACTGAAACACGTAATACTATGAGAGGAGGATGGAGCCCTGACCTATTAGTAGTTTGGTTAATCAGAAAAAAATTCTCTGGGAGTTTTCTTTAAGCCATGAAGAGTTTGGGAGTAAACTGGTAAAATATATGGTTGAGTCAGGTGGTGATTGAGTTGGAGAGAGAATTCTAGGATAGGAAATAGATGCAAGTAAAAAATATTTTGAGGATGAAAATTTTATGTTGTAGAAGATTTCCTCAATTAATTTTTACTCTCCCCTCATAAAATCACAATCTCTACAAGGGTGATCATACAATCAACGTATAGTTAGTGCAATGTGGCAGCATCTGTTAGCTCTATAGCTTTACAGTTTTCATCTTAATCTGCCTTTACATGGGCAATTTATTTTTCTTAGTCATGTGATTTACATGTGAAATATTTAAAACTGTATTTTTTACCTAGCAAACTAGATTTAAAATGTACTGACAGTCTATGTCCTTCATACTTTGTGTCTAATATTTTTAATTTCTTAATTATGCTTTGTTTTTCTATATCTCTAATCAATTTACTTCTTTGTTAGATAATTTTATTTTTTGTTTTTGAAAATAAGATAATGTGTCTCCCCATTTCTCCCCACATTCACTCTCTAGCCTATTTGCCTGTTTTATTTTCTTCAGGCAATTACAATTAAAATAATTTAGGATACTAATTTTTTGTCAGCTGCCTATTTGCACTAAAATGTTAGCTGCATTAAAACAATAATTCTCTGGTCTTGTTTACCACTGTGCCCCTTCACTGAAGTAGAGTCCCAAGTCAATGAACATTTGAAGAAGGAAAAATAAAAAGAGAGAGAAAGAGAATGAGAGGAAGAAAGAGAGGAAGGAAGAAGGAAGGGAGGAAGGGAGGAAAGGAGAAAGGGAGAAAGGAATGGAGGGAGGGAGGGAGGGGAAAGAAAGGAAGAGAAAAAAAGAAAGAAAAAGAAAGAAGGAAAGAAAGAGAAAAAGAAAGAAAAAGAGAAAGAACGAAGGAAACAAAAAAGAAGGAGGGAAGGGAGGGAGGGAGGAAGGTTAGAAATATGAATATTGCATAAACGATCTAGATGTTATTATCACCTTGGCTATAAAGAAAGATAACAATGATGCATGTACACAAATAGTTTATTTTTCTTTTAGTTCTTCTGCAAATATACTAACATAAAATTATATATTAAGGTTTTTCCTTTGCATTTAAATAAATGCTCAGTTCTTTAAATGATTATTTGCAGACATTTAGAAGGACAGAACAAAATGGCTAAAAGTTGTAAATCAGCCACTATAGGATAAAGTTCCCGTGATTTTAAAAGAAAGAAAATATCTCTTTCCAGTTAAAGGTAGACAATAAAACTTGTTGTGAAATGAGGTTACTGGTAGATAGATTTATTCATTCCAGTCCATTATTTCAGAGCAGCAGAGGAAAATTATTATATTAAAAGTTTCATACAAAATAAAAATGAATGATTTTAGCTTTTGATAGGAAATGATTTTTATTGCATTGGCATGTTCCATTTACTTTTATGGTCTAAAAATGGCTTGAACTCAAATTTAAAGCAAATTCCATGAAATAATTATGAAAAGACATTTCTAAAAGTAATGGGAAACAAAATTCTGTGAGGCTCTTAAAACGAACACCAATTATAACACATTCTTGTGTTACATTTTAATTGAATTAAAAACTTTTACACTCACTTGAATCAAAAACTTTTACACACATTCTTCTGTATGTATTTGTATAACTATTTGAGCAATACTTCTTTTCCTAAGCTAATTATGAATGTAAATATGTAGGTATTGCCTTAGTAAAGATAAATTAAAAATGTGCTAAATTTAGAGGGTTTGTAGACTCTTTTTGTTTGTATTTCTAAAATTATTTTTATCTTACACATTTATTTTCTCATATTTTCTTCTTCTGAGAATTTCCTACTAAATTGCTAATATCAACTTGTGTTTTAGAAAATGCAATTCAAATAGTTTTATTCTTTCCCATGCTATTTTTATAAATGGATAAATTCATAATATTCTACAAAAATTTTCAAACTCTTGACAAAAATCATGCATCAAGAAGTCTTCCCACTTAAGTCCATAATTAAACCTAAATAGAAATTGTCATTATATTTACCAAAATGGCATATCATTTTATTATATTTAATGAACAATCATTTCAGCTTTCTAATTTTTATAATTTTTAAGAAAAAATAATGCAATTTCTAAAAATAATTTATATGATAAAGAATGATTTATAGAAAATAAATTCTTTAATTTCTGAATTTTTATAATTCTCAATGCTAGTAAGTTAGAGTCCTTTGCATTTTACCATTGATGTTAGGTTAAATTTTATAATAAAATATAATCAAAACAAATAAAAACTATTACATTTAATAATAATTTGAAATATGCCTAGAATATATCAGATTTGGAATTTCATCTCTATTTCCAAGGCACTCAATTTCTATTTAATGAGTGAATATATGAACATTTTAGACATATACATGTCTTCTCCTATAAATGCATCTCTGATTCTTATTTCATGATGTAGTTCATTTCTCTTTGTATCATCTTTTAAAGAATGTTGAACTTATAAAAACAGTGTTACCTAAGCAAATTTTTATTCATGAAGATGGCTATCTATACATTAACTCTTTGGCCAGGAACATGATAAATAAAAATATGATTGCCTTCATACAGCACAACTGGCAGTCATATATTCTATATCAAAATAAAGTCAGCATGCATATACCATGTATTTTGTTAAGTAGTGAGGCTTTCTTTAAACACTCATTTTCTTTTCTCAAATCAGGATCAGGATTAACATTCATTAAGCAAAAGGGAAGAGGAATCAAGTGCTTCCAAACATATGTAAGCAGTTTTACTCTATCAACTCCTTTGGATTGTAATATCTTCCAAAACAGAAAGTTGACCCACAGGTTCTATAATTTGAGTTTTGTTTTGTTTTGTTTTTGGCAGAGTCTTACTCTGTCACCTAGGCTGAAGGCTGGAGGCTGGAGGGCAGTGCTGCAGTCTCAGCTCACTGCAACTTGCGTCTCTCAGGTTCAAGTAGTTCTCATGCCTCAGCCTCCCAAGTAGCTAGAATTATAGACATGCACCATCACGCCTGGTTAATTTTTGTACTTTTAGTGGAGATGGAATGTTGCCATGTTGGCAAACTAGTCTTGAACTCCTGACCTCAAGAGATCCGCCTGCTTCAGCTTCCCAAAGTGCTGGGATTACAGGTGTGAGCCACGATATTCAGCCATGATTGTTTTAGTCTGAATATTTATTATATTACACATTACATACATATCATACATATTACAGTTAACTCTGTAACACTCCAGAAATAACCAGTTTGTAAATGTGCTATTTAGTTGCCTAATGGTAACACTAAAAGTAACATCTAAGGTAGTAATTCTCATCAAAGGCAATTATGGCTCCCAGGGAACATTTGGATATGTCTGGAGACATTTTGGTCCCAATTGTGGGTGGTATTTGTATCTACTGGGTAAAGGCAAGGGATTCTGCTATGTTGCACAGGGTACTCCTCAAAGCAAAGAAATTTCCACTTCAAGATGTCAATGATGCTGAAGCTGAGTAATCTTAATCTAAAAGCCTCAGTTTAGAGGCCATTTAGTCCATTTAAATATACATTTATTTTTGGTTCTGATTTACACATTTCTTTACAAGTCCCTAATTTAGAAGCTGAACATTTGTTTTTATAGTTGGCAAAACTCACATTCAGGCACAGAAAAAAAATTAGTGTCACCAAATTGGTAAATTAAATTGGTGATTTCTGGTAAAAGCATCTGAGTAACTACTTTCCTAAAATAGATTGTAAGGAATAGCACATAATTTATCTGGAAAAAAACAGTCTTTCTGTGCCCTGGAGAAATAAATGTAACAGGTGAAGATAAATAAATTTCCATTATTTCACCATTGTGTGAGGAAACAGCTTCAATGGCATGCTCAAAACCTGGAATGACTGACATGTACCATACAGTTTCAGCCAAATTAAAGGAAAATATCAGATGCTGACAGGAATTGCCTTTCTAGAGACCAGAGATACTTAACTGGATGTATGTTGTGGAAATTTTGGTAAACCATAGCAATATCTTTACTGTAGACTTAAGGTTGAAAAGTCAGAGCCAGAGGGTGTGGAATATTCAGCATTACAGATTATCCATCATCCATCTCAACCTCCTTTTTGTGTACCTTCCTGTACTGCAGAGATCAAAAGCAAAGAAACATGTTATTTGAGTTCACTGTAGCTAGGGACCTACGTGTGATTTAGATTTCTTTCATCAGATGTATTCATGTAGATCTGAATTGGAAACTGAATTAAAATAACAGAGAGAGAGAGAGACAGAGAGAGAAAGAGAAGAAAGATGAAAGGCATGGGAGGGGAAGGAGGAAGTAACAAAGAAGAGGAAGAGAAATAAGGTGAAGAGAGGAGCAAAAGAAGAGGAGGAAAGAGGAGAGAAGAGAAGAAAGAGGAGAAGAGAAGAGATACAAGTGGCAAGGTAGCCACTTGTCAAGCAAGTGTGTGGTGACTCCAGAGCCAACAATGCTGGTGTTTGGTACTTGATCTTTAGATTTCAGATGGCATTTAAAGTGATGGAACCCTGGAGCTGTCCACGGGTGCATCAGCTTTCGGAATCTCAATTTTTGGTGCTGGCCAAGTGAAGTGTAAGTAGATTAAGGTACTGTGTTGTCCTGTTACTCAAAGTAAAAAAATGTGGAAACAACTTAAATGCTCGTCAACAGTAGGTCAGTTAGATAAATCAAAGTGAATCCATATAATTTATTTAAATTTTTCATTAAAATAATGTAGATCTATGTTTATTGTCAAGGAAGGATGTGATGGTTCAAATATTCAGGCATTCACTCACTTAACACATATTTATTGAACACTTTCTGTAGACTTGGTAATGTACTAGATCTTGATGATGAGAAAATAGAAATATTTCCACTCATCATATAAATTATTTAGAAATTCATGACATATATTAAAATAAAAATGTATGAAACTATGAGTAACAATAATTTTGCATTAAAGACGAGTACTTGCATATTTATAGACAAACATCTAGCCTAGGTGTCATTCAATAAATGGACACAATGGAAATCTCTGAACTATATGAATAGAAGTTCCTACTTTATATCTTTATATATTGCCTAATTAATAATATTTTACATCATAATTTTATTGTTTTTATAATCAGAGGGACAAAAATTTCCATTTCTAAAATGAAATAATTTAGGTATATGTGGTATACTTATCTTTATTCAGAATATACACTTTCTTCTTAAGTGACATTTTCTAATATTTTAATGAATAGTCTTATTTGATATATGATATATATATCTCATTTTACATATGTGTCATATTATATAGATCTGTTTCTGACAGAATTAATCTAGTATGTCTTCTTAAGTTAAGGAATCACCAATTGCAACGCTAAGTATGTTGTAAAATGTAAAATGCCATTTCTCCCAAATAGTAGTGATTTATTGAATGTTTACAATGTGCAGGACATGGTACTAATTAACTAACCCTCACCACAACCAAACATATTAGATCCACAAACCTAGAATCCCTTTACACAATAGGAAACTATCACCCAAGGAGGGTAAATACCTTGTCCAGTCTAAATGATTAGTACATGATAGAACATAGATTTAAAAAGAGTCTTATAGAGGCAGTGAATTCATGTCCAAGGTACTGTATCTTTTTATCTACTATTTTTATTTAACTTGGTACTTTTATCTTCATAATGATTGTACTGTCTTTCCTATTACAAAAAAAAGATAATAATTTCCATAGAACACTGTAAATGTTAATTATCTTAACGTTTCAATTTCGAATTTTGTCTTCTCACAGAGTGAAGAGGCATAAATTCACAGTTTATATCTTTGACTATGTTGAGTTTGTAGCCTAAACTTAGTGAATTCAATTTATGATAACGTAATTGGTAGTGAAATTCATAGCTGGGCATGGAGGCATACATGTACAGAGCTGGCCTCTGAAGTCTCACCTACTGACAAGGCTGAGGCAGGAGAATAGCTTGAGCCCAGGAGTTCGACGCTGCAATGAGTTATGATCACAGCACTGCACTACATCGTGGGTGACAAAAAAGAAAGGAAAGGAAAGGAAAGGAAAGGAAAGGAAAGGAAAGGAAAGGAAAGGAAAGAAGGAAGAAAAGAAATTAAGACCTTCCGCTGCTTGCGTTTCAAAAAGCCAGGCAAACATATCTGTTTTGCTTCATTTCATTTTTCTTCTGCCAAAGAAAATCGTGTTTTGAAACCTCTATTTAGCCACTTAGGTGCAAAAACAAACAAACAACAACAACAAAAACTAGTAAGCAAATAAAGAGGTGCATTGCAATAACCTCCAAAAGTTATTGTATAACTTTACCAATATCCTGATGTCCTTCAAAAGAATTCTTGTTAAGAACAAAGAAGAGGCTATGTGAATCTAAACAAGAATTTAACAAACATTCTAAAATTCTTCAAATTTGTCCTTTCTCTAATATCTAAGTAGAATTCTTGCTTCTAATGATCTGCGTAGTTCTCATGAATTCATTTTCTTTCAAGGAAAGTTAATGATTGAAAGTTACCATCCTGTTAGCCAAGTGATTGATGTTAGATAATTGCTTGTGAAAGATACCAGCTACAAACAGGAGACTTCCTCTTCTCACCAGCTTAACATTCTTTCCTAATAAAGACCCAGAATGTGACTTCCCAAATGTTATAATTCACATTTTGTTTTATAGCCAAAATACCATATAAGAAAGAACAAAGGTAACACTGAGATATGAAGAATGCTAGTGTTAAACATGAACGTGGTGATATTTTCCAGTAACTTTGGAATTACTTTAATATATATTGTTCAGTTCTAAGGCAAATGCAACCAGGTAAACTTCAAGCACAATATACAGAGAAGGGGAATTATTATGAATTTCACAATTAACAAGAAAATGTTTTTTAGTGCAATTCAAAAAGAAAGAGTTCTTTGATTTCTGGAACTATGCAATGCAAATCATGCAAAACCCTATATGTTAAACTAAGTATTGTATTAAGCATTTGAAATACAAAACTGAAGTGATAGAATGTCTGCCCTGAAAGTGTAAATTTGCACTGCAACAAACAGGAGAGAGCCAATGGAACAGGCTGTAGCCCTGTGTGCAAATACTTTCCACAAACTGAGAATAAAGGAATATCAGAATAGCCATAAGGTTAAATAGAATTCTGTCAACTAAGAAGGAAAAATAGATAATTCCAAGAGAACAGATTGCATAAAACAAGCAGACATGGTGAAACTACCTGGAGCATTCACATAATACTTTAAAATCCAGTGTAGCTCACGTGGACAGTGCATGGCAGCAAATGGTGGCAGATAAAACTAAAAGGAAGATTCAGGATACACCATACTATTTAAATTATCAGCTCCATTTTAGAAAGATGATTCTGGCAGCAATTTGAGGGAGGAATAAGAATAAAGATCGAGGATCATCATTGGGTCTGCACAGGAGTCTAAGTGGGGGGGGGGTGAGATACCCCGAGAAAATACAGGGGAGGTTGAATGGGGAATAAAGGAATAACCAGGAAGGTAACATCAGCATCAAAGATACCCAGCTTCATGGAGACTTTTAAGAAGACAGGCAAACTTCAGCTTTAAAAAGTGTGTGATGCTTTGAGAACTTGCATTTGATTCACTTAACAACATCTCTATGAGATAGTCAGGACCATTCCTAACTTGTAGAAAACATGGTTGAAACCCAGAAATCGAAGAACTTGTTCTAGTACACAAAGAAGATTCAAATCTAAAACCAATAGCTATCCTATTATTCTGATACTCTTTTATGAAAGCAGAATAGCTTAAGTATTTGTTATATAGCCACACAAAATTCTAGGAGATGCTAGCTTTATAATTGATTATCTATCTATATCTATATGTCTATAACTATCTTCTATCTTCAGCACAATCCTGTAGAATTTGAGAAATTCTCTTCTTCTTCACAAAAGTTCTTCAAAATGATAGTTTTATTATTTTCTATATCACATACTGACAGTAGGACTTTTTATCTCTTCCCTTTTCCAACTAATTCCTATTGGCTCTATATGACACCTTGCCTAATCTATACACCCATGTTCAGAAACTTCTGGAATGTCCTGAAAAACACTCTTTGTATCCTGGTTCTAGCATAAACTACTGCCACTCTAAACTAGCATTACCAAAACTATACTGCTTGTTCCACTTCTCATGGTGCAGAGTTATTCATGAGCAACAAAATACAATTTAGACCAAGCCCACTAAAAACTTTTGATATATCATTTCAATTATATCTTTCTTATGACCTGGAAATGCATATGCTCATTAATGTATCTAAAACATTTTTGAAATTAGAATCCAAAAAGCAGTATTTTAAATTTATAATATTTATTACGCTATTAATAATATTAATGATAAGCTTGCATTTTTGACTGTTTGCAAGTTGTCAGTGTTTGATAGGCTTCGCACACGTTATCCTATTTAATCCTCAGAGCTAATGCCATATGCTATAAGGACGAAAGCAGAAACGCAAAGAAGAGAAACACATCTGACTCAAACTCCTATACTGATGCCATGACTATAAGTAAGACTTCAGACAGCACACCCTAATAACTCAATAGATTCATTTTTCTTATTCTTAATCTGCATCTGGATCCACAGAGGTTTAGGGGCATTACACAAATATTTCAAGGTCACAGAGCTGATAGCTGTCAAAACCAGAACTTAAAATAGTTCTTATTGAACCTAAGGTTAATTGTTACTTATTATACTATTGTTATCTTATATTCAAGATCCCCAAAATTCTTACCATAGTATATAATAAAAAATAGGAAATAAAATTGGCTTTAAATTACTGTCATAGTTGCTTAAAAAAGAGATAAATTTATCAAGATAAGCACAAAGATATAGAAGATAACAATACAAGAGGTTTAAGAAAAATGTATTATTAATTAGATGATGCACATACAATAATCAATCTTTATATTTTAATTTAAAATCCAATGGTCAGAATTGTCTACCTCTTCTTTCCTTTATCCAAGAAGTCCTTGAAACAATACAATGGATTTTGCATGTTTTTAAAGAGTAAACTCAAAATCCTGAGGAAAACCAGAGTTTTCCAGCAGCATATCTTATATTTTAAGAAATTCTTGGAAAACTAGGAGGTAGGTGCAGTATGTTTACTTGACAAGAAAGAACAGAGGAGACTACAAATAAAGCCATATCATAGAAGATTGTAGAAATACTCTCAAATGAGAGTGAATGATCAAGAGCAAGAGAGTATCTGCAAGAACTGAGGGCCAACTTTACCATTGTTAAGATCTTTTTTCTGAGAAGCTAGGCAGCATAGGCAGCCTTGACTCTCAACCTCCCTCAAACATTTTCTAAACAGGATAAAGTATCTGCTTCGACAGAGATCCTGTTGCAATAACTAAGGGTGAAGATTTACAGGAGCTAAGCTAACTCCAGACCACCACGGGGACTACAGAGGCAGAAACACAAAGGAAAGAAATGCATCTAACTCAGGCTCCCATAATGAAGCAGTGACTTTAAGACTTCAGAGAAGGTGCCCCAATAACTCTAGCCAGGGAGACAGAATTCCTGTAGTGGGAATATGAACACTTCCCCTTATTTATAATCACTCAGAGTTTTTAGCTATAAAAAGAACACAGGTTCAATAACAAAAAATATCAATAATCAAATATATTCGGGAAGAAGAAAACATTGAATGAATATATGTTTCAGAAAAGTAAAGGTTTCATGTAAAGAGGAAGCCTACAAATGGACCATGTGAAAGTAATTGAGTTTAAAGAAACTACATGTTCAATAGCCTCAGCAGAAATGAACATCGCACAGAAAGAAAAGATTTCTTTCTTTAAAGAAGTTAAAACAATATATGTTAAAGGGAAATAAAATCAACACGCTGAATACTGGCTTAAACCAGAATGCCTGACTGAGAGTTTCTATCTGAATGCTAAGCCAATGGCAAGGTAATAGAATGAATGAGAAAGCTTTAAGAAAAATGATGAGATGTATCTACAGGCTTCAAGATCCACATAAAAGAAATTTCTAAAATGAGAGTACAGAATAAATGGAAAGAGAAAGATAAAGACATGGTTGAATAAATTTCCCTGAGTTGTGGGAAGACAGTCTTCAGATTGAAAGGGCTCACAGGTCTCTCATCAGAAAAAAAAAAAAAAAAAAGAAAGAAACAGAAAAACAAAACCAAAAGTACTCAGTGTATTTTAACAAGACAAATTTAGATGTATTCTTGTCAAGTGTCAGACTCCAAAAATAAGTTGAAAGAAAGAAATCAACAGAAAATCCTTGTAATAAAGATTTTAATAGCTGCTAAAAGACAATGACAGCCTGCAAGTGAATTATTTAATTATTTTAAACCTAACAACCTGAACCAGGAAAAACATAGTTTTACAATATAAAGTTTGAACTATACTCCAAAATATGCTGGTGAAATTCATAGATGCTAAATTGAAGGAAACAGAAAAGAAATTCAAAAAGGTACTGTGAGATATAAGACACATTGGGGACAAATAAAGAAAAACAAAATTATATATAAATAATTATTTCTAAAAATGTACATTTAATTAATCAAAAATAGAAAATGGTATTATAGACAAAACAATCTTGGGAGTAATTTATGGGAAGAAAAGAATAAAAAGGAGGAATGTTAATGTTATTTAATATATCAATGAAAACAGAATTTAAGACATAATGCTTTGAATGAAAAAAGAGAAGCATTTTATGTTAATAAAATTTAAATTCATCAAAGAAATAGAAAATAATAAGCATATTTTACATTTAACAATTTAAAATGAAATGTATAAAGCACAAAAATATTAGAAGCAGAAGATAAAATTTTAAATGTTATATAAATCCTGATAGTCTTCAAAAAGCCTCTCACAAAAAATAACAAACCAACTATTAAATACATAAGTATAGAAAAATAGCATACGATTAACTGACATATTAGGCAACACAAGAAATCCCAGTGAGTTTCAAATACTTAAAAATCCTACATACCACATCACTTAACCAAATGCAATAAATCCACAGTGAAATAACAAGAGTCCTAAAAGTGTGTTCACTTATAATTAATTTTTAAACATTAAGCTAACATTTAATATAATTTAGAAATCAAAGACAGATAAAATTTTACCCTGTTTATGGAATATAGTCTAAGCTGTTCTCAGGAAAAATGAATAATAAGACAAAATTAATAAAATTTAAATAAAAATATAGATTTGATCAATGAAATAATTTATAAACAACTTTAGGCTATCAAAGATAATTTAGAAAATTTGACTAAGATATAATATCAAATATTACCAGGAATGTGAATAAATAAATGAATGAATTTAGTGGGCATACAGCAATTATATATAAACACATTTTAAAAAATCTAGATATAACACATTGATTCTTAGCAATATGCAAAGCATAAAAATTTACCTCGAATTAGAAAATCTGACTGGATTAATATGTATAAAAGAAATTGAATAAGCAGTCAAAGATAAAGCCAAGACTTTTTATTAATATGATCTAGAAAAGAATATAGAATGTGCCTAAGATTAAAAATTGTAAATGAGATTTGAGTCCTGATATGTCACACTAAAAATGCATTGTCTTAAACATTTTACAAAATAAAAATATGATGTAATAACATCAAACACTTTAAAAGTACACTTAAACTAATATGATTTAAGATAAGAAATTAACAATTTTCTCATACATTGGCCACATTTCAATTAAAACATATAATAAGGAGATTCCTCAGAAAACTAAAAATAGAGCTGCCATATGATCCAGCAATCCTATTCCTAGGTATATACGCACATGGAAGGAAATCAGTATATCAAAGAGATATCTGTACTCCCATGTTTGTTGTAGCAGTGTTCACAATAGCTGAGATTTGGAAGCAATCTCAGTGTCCATCAAAATGAATGGATAAAGTAAATTTGGTACTTACAAACAATGGGGCACTATTCAGCCCTCAAAAAGAATGAGATTCTGTTATTTGCAGCAACATAAATGGAACCGAAGGCCTTTTTGCCAAGTGAAATAAGCCAGGCACAGAAAGACAAGCATCATATGTCCTCACATATTTATGTGATCTCAAAGTCAAAAAAAATTTAACTTATAGAGAGTGGAAGGAGGGTTACTAGAGGCTGGGAAAGGTAGTTGAGTGGGTGGGGAGGAAATGGAGATGGTTAATGGGTACAAAATAGGCACCAGGAACAAGACCTTGTGTTTGATAGCACAACAGGGGGAATACAGCCAATAATAACTTAATTGTACATTTAAAATTAACTGAAAGATTATAACTGGGTTGTTTGTAACACAAAGGATAAATGTCTGAGGCGATGGACACCTCATTGCTCACAGTGTGATTATTACACCTTGTATGCCTGTATCAAAACATCTCATGTATCCCATAAATACATACACCTAATATGTATTCACAAAAATAAAAAATATATGTAATTAAAAGAGAGCATTCAACTAAACATAGTTTAAATGCTGTAATATATAAGAATCAACATAAAGAAGAATATGTGGCATATATCATTTTTCAATCATTATAGAAGGAGAAAAGGAAAGTTATTGATTATATCTACTGTTGATAGTGTGTGAAAAAATGAATATCATCACATAGTTTTGATGAGAGTGTAAAATTGTCTATCTTGAGATTTTGGGCTGAGATCATGGGGTCTTCTAAATATACAATCATGTTGTCTGCAAATAGAGACAATTTGACTTCCTCTTTTCCTAATTGAATACCCTTTACAGTATTAGTATTTGTTTTTCTTGCCTGATTGCTCTGGCTAGAACTTCCAACACTGTGTTGAAAAAGAATGGTGAGAGAGGGCACCCTCGTCTGGTGCCAGTTTTCAAAGGGAATGCTTCCAGTTTTTGCACATTCACTAAGATATTGGCTGTGGATTTGTCATAAATAGCTTTTGTTATTTTGAGGTACACAGTCCATCCATACCTAGTTTATTGAGAGTCTCTAGCATAAAGTGCTGTTAAATTTTGTCAAAGACCTTCTCTGCATCTATTGAGATGATCATGTGATTTTTATTTTTGGTTCTGTTGATGTGATGGATTACATTAATAGATTTGCATATGTTGAACCAGCCTTGACTCTCCGGGATGAAGCCCACTTGATTGTGATGGATAAGTTTTCACCTACAAAGAACTAAAGCATATTTACAAGAGGAAAACAACCCCATCAAAAAGCGGGTGAAGGATATGAACAGACACTTTTCAAAAGAAGACATATTTGAAGCCAACAAACAAATGAAAAAATGCTCATCATCACTAGTCATTAAAGAAATGCAAATCAAAACCACATTGAGATACCACCTCATGCCAGTTAGAATGGCAATCATTAAAAATCTGGAGACAACAGATGCTGGAAAGGATGTGGAGAAATAGGAACACTTTTACACTGTTGGTGGGAGTGTGAACTAGTGCAATCATTGTGAAAGACTGTGTGGCAATTCCTCAAGGATCCACAAATAGAAATATCATTTGACCCAGCAATCCCATTACTGGGTATAAACCCAAAGAATTATAAATCGTTCTATTATAAAGACAAATGCACATGTATGTTCATCACGCCACTGTTTACAATAGTATAGACCTGGAACCAACCCTAATGCCCATCAATGATGGACTGGATAAAGAAAATGTGTCACATATACACCATGATATACTATGCAGCCATAAAAAAGGATGAGTTCATTTCCTTTGCAGGGACCTGAATGAATCTGGAAACCATTATTCTCAGCAAACTGACACAAGAACAGAAAACAAAACACCACATATTCTCACTCATAGGTGGGTGTTGAATGATGAGAACACATGGACACAGGGCTGGGAACATCACACACTGGGGTCTGCTGGGGAGTAGGGAGCTAGGGGAAGGATGAGGGGGTGGGAAGGTTGGGGAGGGATAACATTGGGAAAAATGCCTGATGTAGGTGAAGGGGGAAAGGAGGCAGCAAACTACCATGGCCTGTGTGTACTTATGCAACAATCCAGCAAGTTCTGCACATGTACCCCAGAACTTAAAGTGTAATTTTTTAAAATGTTAAAAAATTGTCTATCTATTTTGAAAGGAACTTAGGATTGTCTATGGAAATGAAAAATGCATACATTTTGCTTTGGCAGTTTAACTTCTGACTCTGTGTGTGTATATGTGTAGAGAAAGAGATTCACAACAGCATGGTTACAGTGAAATATATGGAAACACAAACAGTCTGTTCAATAGACTGTGATACATTATGATAAATTATGACACAGCTACAGCCACTATATTAAATGAAGAGAGCAAGTTTCTTAATACTAGATATAGTATAATCCATTTATGTAAGCTCACACTGAGGTGTCTTGAGCCCTCGGTTTATGCCTTATAATAAACATGTTTGTAGAAAGATTATCATTCTTGCTAGTTTAATAAATATACCTGAAATACGTACTTTACTGTTATTTCTAATGGTCACATGTAAAACTGAAGGATTACAGATAATCTAAGTGCTTTTTGTTCGATTTATGGGCAAAGGCTACTACAAATTACATTCACCTGAAATTAATTTCTAAAACATTCTTCCACTTTGGCTCTAACAGTAAAAGTATGTCAGTAGACTTATTTTATTACTCAGTATTTACTGGATAACTATTATGAACATACTAACATGATAAGCTCAGATTTTGTGCCAAACCTACGATGGACTTTCGTTTGGTTGAATTGCAAAATGAAACACTTCACTGATTTTAATATGTGCGAATAAATTTCTAGATTGTTTTGCTCTCTGATCTTGTAATAAGGTGTTAATGCAGCTAGCAAATATTTAGACTTTCTTCTGAGACAAAAGATAAAACAAATAAATTATAAAAAATTTCTGCTTAACAGTGTTTTTATTGCTCTTCATTCAGTGTGCCATAAGATACATTTTCTGGAGAATGAAATTTTACAGAAATCACTTCCCTTTAGATCATGTAAGTTAGATAATTCCAAAAATAAATTAACAAGTTACAAAAATTATAAGCCTGTTTGATACTATCATATTTTATAAATATACACTATATACAGTAGTATATTTATTCAATTTATTGTTTTATTAGGAATTTGGGATACATTTGGATGGCTCAGAAGGGAGTCTGGGCAACTTGTAGACACTAGATTTTAGAAAAACCTAGTGAAAGTTATTGTTAACAGGATAGAAATTCAATAGCTCTCCCTCTTCTGGGTATCCCTGGAAGAAAAACTGACATCAGGAAACTTTGAAAACAATTCCAATTAGAATGTAGCTGTCTGGTACCCCATTGCATCATTATAGTCTACAATATTTTACAACATATAGAATTGTTCAAATGTTTTTAAATGAATGAATAAATAAATGTTTTCATAAATAAGTGAATTGATGACCAGGAACACAGGAGAAGAAATACCTAACCTTTGAGTGCATGTAAATGCAATACAAGAATTATTTAGAAAACTTCATTGTCTTTAATATACTAAATAGGGTATTGAACATCAGGATTTTCTTGAGTCATATCAGTATCCTTAGATACACAGGATAGATTTCTAAACTTCTGTTTTCCTACTATTTCAACTAAAATGTCAGCCACGAAATCTGTAATTTGCATATCCATGATGTGAATTATATCTAACACAATGTTTTAAAAATATCTCATGATATTGTCCTATTTCTAACCCTTTTCATTCTGTCTTCATGATTACAATAGTTTCTGATCTCATCTTACCACTCTTTAAGTAATTTTCAAGTGTATCCTTTTCTTTTCTGAGCGGTATATTCCTAGAAGACAATGCCTATCATATCACACCTGTCTGTAAGATCATGTCCTACCTCCACACAGTAACATTCTCACCATGGCAAACACAACTGCCATCATATTGACATTAACTGACCTTTTGATGGCCTTTTTCTAACCAAGCTCCTCATGAAAGCTGCACTAAAGTTACAGTGGAAAAAAACTCTATCATGCCATTTTATTACTAAGATTTTTCTAACCTTATATCCTTTTTCAACATTGTCCATCATTTACTCATTAATTCAACATGAATGTGGTAACTGCATTAGGCCAGGCACTATACTTGGTATAAAAGACATTAAATTTTAGGTTAGGACTCTACTGTATAAGAAACATGATCAAATAAGAGAGAAATACATATAAACCAAAAACTATAATTCAATACGTTGCTTTTATTATATTTTTTCCTTCCAAACTTAGCAAAATTTCTTATGCAATAAAAACTTTCTTAAAATTTTGTGTTGAAATGAAACTCTCTTTTCCTTTTTCTGCTATATTATGTTATTCATATTTCTGTTAAGGTAACTATGTAATTCTTCTTTGCAATATCCTTAGTTCATTCATTTATTCAGTGAATATTTCACAGTTTAGTGTTTGCTAGTGTTTCCTGTGTGCCCCCTACTGGCTCAAAAATTCTTTTAAGATAAATCATTTGTCTTGTTTTCATTTCATTATGTCTAGAAAAAGTATAATATTCTATTTTCAGATTAAAAAGTAAATAAATTGTGTAAGCATAACACTGAAAGATGACTTTATTATAAGACTATTAGTCATAAGGGTGTATGTCTCTAATAAGATCTAATTTGAAGTTAAGTTACCTGTGACAAATGCATGTGTAGAAAAACCCAACACCACCTACATACTGCTCTAAGTAAGAATGCATCTAATGCATTATGTTTAATTTGAACTTCACAATTTAAGAGCCAAATTTAAACTAAAAAACTGTGTGCACAAATATATGTAAATAGAATTATAAAGCTTTGAAATATTAGGATATGGGAGAAGAGTTGGAAAGTTAGAAAAATAAAAAGTGTTTATCTGTGGAAAATGAAGGATGATGGAAAGGGAATAAATTACCGTCTTTAAATTTCTTATATCTATCCAGACAGCAAAGCAACAATGAATGCAAAATGCATAATGAAAAGGCAGCCAGATTTTGATTTTAATCTGCTGAGTGTCATGTATAGGCTAAACATTGAATTGGAATTCCTTAATTACAATCTTGAAGTAGAAGTATGATGTTGAACTAGTTTATTTCTAAGACACTTTTCAAGTCCTGAGCCTAGGATAATTTAAATATTTAGCTGTAACTCAATTTTCCATTGCCCTTTTATTTTAGGACTTCATTGTTTTTATTTTAGCTAGAAAGAATGGTTTATAAGTAAATATATTTTTGCATTAAATGTTTGTACTAAGTAGTGTTTTCAAATGTACATTTCTGGAGCACAGATTTTCAGAGGTAAAAAAGTTTTCTAATAAATTAATAAATCATTAAAATATATAAATGTCTATAAGGTGTTCATCAATTATATAATTCATCATAATCAAAGTGTACTTTGGTTTCACATATAATTTTCCTTCCTAATGTAACTATTCGTCTAATTGTAAAGATGGGATATATTTAAAATAACTAAATAATAAATCTATACACAATAGCAAATATTTTATATGTTTGATTTTTTTTGCCATTTTCCTACACTTAGCAACAAAATTTATCATATTTATGTAATATCAAGACAAGTACTGTTTTTAAAACAGGATTACAAAACTCTATAAAATTTATTTTTGTATATGATGTGACATTAATGTGTTTGAGAGAATGAATAGGAAGACTTAAAAAGTACAGAAAAAACACAAGTAATGAGAGAAGCAATATGATAAAGACATCTGTAGAAGAAGAGTCAATGACACATGTTCCAAATACCAATGAAAGGAGCAATCCATTGAGTGACTCTACTCATTTCCTTGAGTAACATAACCATCTTGTGTCTGAATTTTCTTGTCTTTGTTGGAAAGACATTGGCACAGGTTTTCTTAAATGTCCCTTTGAACTCTAAACATATAATTTTATAAAGATATCTCTGCTTTTATCATCAAATAAATTACATCTCAAATGCTTTGAAAAGAAAGCAGGTTTTCTTCTTAAGAAAGGAAAAATACATGGCTGATACAGCTTTGGGGATATCTTGTCAACTGTTTTCCAGTTTTGAGATTTTTTTTTTCATAATAGCTTCTTCTTTATTTTAACATTTATAAATGTTTCTGTCCTAAAAACCCCTGTGTTTCCAGAAAGCTAATCATTATCAGAACTTTTTTTTTTTACTTTTTTATTTTACTTTAAGTTTCAGGATACATGTGCAGAACGTGTAGTTTTGTTACATAGGTATATATGTGCTTTGGTGGTTTGCTGCACCTATCAAACCCGTCATCTAGGTTTTAAGCTCCACATGACTTAGGTATTTGTCGTAATGCTCTCCCTCCCCATACCCCCCGATCTTTTGGACAGGCCCTGGTGTGTGATGTTCCCTTCCCCATGTCCATGTGTTTTCACTGTTCAACTCCCACTTAGGAGTGAGAATATGTGGTGTTTGGTTTTCTGTTGCTGTTTTTTTACTGATAATGATGGCTTTCAACTTAATCCATGTCCCCGCAAAGGACATGATCTCATTTTTTACAGCTGCAAAGTATTCCATGGTGTAAAAGAAACTATCATCAGAGTGAGCAGGCAACTTACAGAATGGGAGAAAAATTTTTCCATCTACCCACCTGACAAAAGTCTAATATCTGGAATCTATAAGGAACTTTTAAAAATTACAAGAAAAAAATACAGAAAACCCCATCAAAAGGTGAGAGAAGGATATGAATGGATGCTTCTCAAAACAAGACATTTATGTGGCCAACAAACATGAAACAAAGCTCATCATCATTGGTCATTAGAGAAATTTACATGAAAACCACAGTGAGATATCATCTCATACCACTGAGAATGGTGAATATTAAAAAATCAGGAAACAATAGATGCTGGCAAGGCCATGGAGAAATAGGAATACTTTTACACTGTTGGTGGGACTGTAAATTAGTTCAACCATTGTGGAAGACAGTGTGGCGATTCCTCAAGGATCCAGAACCATAAATACTATTTAACCAGGCAATTCCACTACTGGGTATGTACCCCCAAAATTACAAATAATTCTACTATAAAAACACATGCACAGTTATGTTTATTGCAGCACTGTTTACAATAGCAAAGACTTGGAACCAACCCAAATGCCGATCAATGATATAACAGTTTTGAGATTATATGTTACCTTTATTTCTGGCCTTTCCTTTGTTTAGTTTTCAGTCATTTCATTATTTATTAACAACAGAGGGGTTGTAGGAAATAGACCCTCTGGTAAAGCAAAATCAGCAAATACTGCTCTTTGGTCCTTTTGAAAACATAAGAGCATGAAACAGACGAAAATGAGATCTTTGAAATAATCATGGACAAAGCATTCGTCTTGTCTTTGCTGTGGATAAATAAGACTTTGCTATGAAGATTGTAGAGCATCTTGGCGAAACTTTCCTTCTCAATACCTAACATTAATGTCAACAAAAAACTTTAAAATATAAAAATAATTATGTAATTATTGAGATATTTAGTCATTAGAATCTTGCCTAATAGGAACGTAGTATTGGTCACTAAGGAAAACCATGCATATAAAGACTAATTGTAATAGAATCCCTAAAGTTGAAATAAGGTAAGCAAATGATAAAAGAATTCATTCTAACTATGACTTTATCTGACTGTGATATAAAATAATATAATATAATACAATACAGAGACATGTTACCTGAGTATGCAGACATATTATGTATGTATTCATAAGTCCTATTAGTATGGACAACACAATTATATTGAGAGCCATAGTAACAAACACAGACAGGAATAAAATATGGCAAACTAATTTATAGGCTTTTATGTAGAGGCAGTCATAATATAATTTTTGAATAGATCTTTGCTTTGTATGAGGTAAGATTTGGATTGGTAAAACTTTTTTTTTTCATGTAATTTGAATGCTCAAAAATGACAGTCCAAGAATTATAAAAATATTAATGATTTTCTAAATGAAACATCATAAAAGTTGTCTAATGGTGTTTGTATGGCACCATTATCATCTAAATATGTATATATATATATACACATACGTATATATATACACACACATATATACGTATATGTATATAATACTTTTTTAAATTATACTTTAAGTTCTGGGATACATGTGCTGAACGTGCAGGCTTGTTACACAGGTATACATGTGCAATGGTGTTTTGCTGCACTCATCAACCCATCATCTACATTAGGTATTTCTCCTAATGCTATCCCTTTCCTAGCCCCCTACTGCCTGACAGGCCCCAGTGTGTGATGTTCCCCTCCCTGTGTCCATGTGTTCTCATTGTTCAAATCCAAAATATGAGTAAGAAGATACAATGTTTGGTTTTCTGTTCCTGTGTTAATTTGCTGAGAATGATGGTTTCCAGCTTCATTCATGTCCCTGTAAAGGACATAAACTCATCCTTTTTTATGGCTTCACAGTGTTCCATGGTGTATATGTGTTACATTTTCTTTATCTAGTCTATAATTGGTGGCATATGGGTTGGTTCCAAGTCTTTGCAATTGGAAACAGTGCTACAACAAATATATGTGTGTAAGTACCTTTATAGTAGAATGATTTATAATCCTTTGAATATATCCCCAGTAATGAGATTGCTGGGTCAAATGGTTTCTGGTTCTAGATCCTTGAGGATTTCCACATGATCTTCCACAATGGTTGAACTAATGTACACTCCGACCAACAGTGTAAAAGTGTTCCTATTTCTCCACATCCTCTCCAGCATCTGTTGTTTCCTGACTTTTTAATGATCCCCATTCTAACTGGTGTGAGATGTTATCTCATTGTGGTTTTGATTTGCTTTTCTCTACTGACCAGAGATAATGAGCTTTTTAAAATATGCTTCTTGGCCACATAATTGTCTTCTTTTGAGAGGTGTCTGTTCACATCCTTCGCCCAATTTTTGATGGGGTTGTTTGCCTTTTTTCTTGTAAATCTGTTTAACTTCTTTGTAGATTGTGGATATTAGCCCATTGTCAGATGAATAGATTGCAGAATTTTTCTCCCATTCTGTAGGTTGTCTGTTCACTCTGATAATAGTTTCTTTTGCTGTGAAGAAGCTCTTTAGTTTAATTAGATATTCCATTTGTCAATTTTGGCTTCTGTTGCCTTTGCTTTTGGTGTTTTAGTCATGAAGTCTTTGCCCATGCTTATGTCCTGAATGGTATTGCCTAGGATTTATTCTAGAGTTTTTATGGTTTTAGGTCTTACATTGAAGTCTTTAATCCATCTTGAGTTAATTTTCTTATAACGTGTAAGGAAGGAATCCAGTTTCAGTTTTCTGCATATGGCAAGCCAGTTTTCCCAACACCATTTATTAAATATGAAATCCTTTCCCCATTGCTTGTTTTTGTCAGGTTTGTCAAAGACCAGATGATTGTAGATGCGTGGAATTACTTCTGAGGCCTCTGTTTTGTTCCATTGGTCTATATATCTGTTTTGGTATCAGTACCTATCTGTTTTGGTATCAGTACCATGCTGTTTTGGTTACTTTAACCTTGTAGTATAGTTTGAAGTCAGGTAGCATGATACCTCCAGCTTTGTTCTTTTGGCTTAGGATTGTCTTGGCTATATGGGCTCTTTTTTGGTTTCATATGAAATTTAAAGTAGATTTTTCATAATTCTGTGAAGAAAGTCAAGGATAGCTTCATGGGGATAGCATTGAATCTACAAATTACTTTTGGCAGTATGGCCATTTTCACAATATTGATTCTTTCCATCCATGAGCATGGAATGTTTTTCCATTTGTTTGTGCCCTTTCTTATTTTCATTGAGCAGTAGTTTGTAGTTCTTCTTGAAGAGGACCTTCAAATCTCTTGTAAGTTGTATTCCTAGGTATTTTATTAACTTTGTAGGAATTGTGAACGGGAGTTCACTCATGATTTGGCTGTTTGTCTATTATTAATGTATAGGAATGCTTGTGATTTTTGCACATTGATTTTGCATGCTGAGACTTTACTGAAGTTGCTTATCAGCTTAAGGAGATTTTGGGCTGAGATGGTGGAGTTTTCTAAATAGACAATCATGTCATCTGCAAACAGAGAAAATTTGACTTCCTCTTTTTCTATATGAAAAAGCTTTATTTCTTTCCTTGCATGATTGCCCTGGCCATAACAATACTATGTTAAATAGGAGCAGTGAGAGAGGCTTCCTTGTCTTATGCCTATTGAACGAAGCTATGTTTAATATAAATTCAAGATCACATTTTTTTCTATCAAGTAAGTATGGTAAACACAGTAAATAGTTAAGAATGCTGTCTTTAGAGCCATAAAGACCATGTTTTCAATTCTTCATCTGATTGATGAGTGCCTCTTAAAGGATGTAAATACCATCTTGGAAAAATTTCCCAACGATTTATGTATCAAATGTAATATAAAGGTAATAATATATTAATTGTAGGATTTGGGTTAAAAATGAACATAATACTTTGAAAAACAGTGTAGTATTTATTTGATACTAAAACCTCAATATATGTTTAATTATCAAGATAAAGCTGTGATGGCATTATTTGACCATGAAAAAAATGTGCTTTAAACACTTAAAGGATCATTGTAATATAGATGTTTATCAATACTTCATATTTTCATCTATCAAAAAAATAGATAAGATCATCTGAATGCAGAAATAGTAGAATTCATCAAGAGTGATTAAACATTGAAAGATACACTTCTCATCAACTCTTGCTCCAGAAGCTATTTACATCAAAATACAGCTCTCTGTCCAGAAACATTTATGTTCATGCATTTTTAGATAATTGTGTGAACCAAGAGTTTTGATTTTCTTTCTAAAAAATGTGCAATATATATGGGCCACATGAAGTTTTAATGAATGGGAGTGAGAATCCTGTATCACCAGAATCTGGTCTATATGCTATACTGCAGAGGCCAAGTTGGCTATGAAATAAAGAAGCGCGCGCACACACACACACACACAAAGTCAGTCCAAAGGAGCAAAGGCAAGTTCAGCAACCAGCAACTAAAAATAACTTTTAAAGAAGGTGAGGACTGGGAAAATCCCCTGAGACAAGGTTACAATGTCTAGATTTGAAGTAGGGAGCCTTTTATAAAATGCCAATGGAAGGACTCTTGATTAGATAGAGGGCTGCTATGGACTCTGAGCTAGTCAGACAAGTTAAACATGTGTTAGTCCTAAGAAAATGGTATAATAATTATAACTACAAGATATTGAAAAATGTTTCACACATCACTTAACAAGAAATACCTTAAAGAACAGGACACAGCTGTAATGTTAAACTTTGTTCTTTCTCTAGGAAGAAAATAAATTGAAATGCATTAAGGGGATGTATGTGTGACTTTAGCAAACAGTTTCAGTAAAAACTTGCCTGATCATAGCCAACAAGACTGGAAATTAAGAAGACATTGAGGCCGGGCACAGTGTCTCATGCTTGCAATCTCAGCACTTTAGGAGGCCGAGGCAGGCACATCACCTGAGGTCAGGAGTTCAAGACCAGCCTGACTAACATGGCAAAACCAAAACCTCGTCTCTACTGAAAATACAAAAATTAGCCAGGTGGGTTGGCACCTGCCTGTAGCCTCAGCTACTCAGGGGGCTGAGACAGGAGAGTTGCTTAAACCCAGGAGGTAGAGGTTGTAGTCAGCTGAGATCATACCACTGTGCACTCCAGCCTGGGTGACAGAGTGAGACTGTCTCACAGACACACACACACAAAAAGACATTGAATTTACTTAAGTAAATTTTCAATTTATAATAATTTATGGTATGCTTTTGGCCTAAAAGAAGAGAGGTTAGTCTGCTTTTGGTTTTAAAATTTCAACAGTGTGTCAAGTTATGTGCATGCCAATACTTTTTCTTTGTTCACAAGTGAGATTCCTAATGCATGGGCTTCTCACTTTAACATTACCCTGGGGCTCATGCCAATACAGATTCCTAATCTGCCATTTCCTTTCATTTTAGTAGCTGCATATATCATAACACAGTTCCCACTACCTCTCAATTTATTCCACTTCCCAATCCACCTTTCATAAGCACTTGTCTCTCTTCCCTTCTTCTATAGGATCCTTAAACATAAATTTCTTAGTCAAGCATGCTCGTAACAAACAAAATACATTTTTATTTGTTTGGTATACTTTGCTTATTTTGTTTTGGTTTTCCCCAGATAGTTCTGCTTCAGGCATGACTACACAGACCAGCTTGAGGCAAAGATAAACAAATTAATGTGAAAAAGGAGAGTAAAAAATACATGGAAACAGAATGCAAATCAGCATTTCAGTACGTTATCTGGGCCTTCTTATTTGCTTTGGTATCTGAAAGCAAAATTCTTATTTCTTCTCTACTAAACTACTACTCTCACTACTTCATATCTCACACCAAATGTGTGAGCTTTCTCTAAAAAATTCAACTTAGTCTTCTGGCAAACACCAACTGGGTGTCCTACAATTTAATTAAATTCTAACACAAACCAGAGTTAGCACAGACCCCACAGGCTGGTTAAGAACAAAGTCTCAGATTTCTATTTCCAACGTCAGTCGCAAGTCTAGGTTGTCACCTCTGCTTCTGACTGACTGGCTGTAAATTGGAGGTTCTCATAAACCTCTCCTCAGGTACAATAATTTTCAAGTACAGCTCCCAGAAGTTAGGAAAAGAGTTTATTTACTAGATTACTAATTTATTGTAAAAGAGTACAACTGAGGGACATCCAGCCAGGAGAGGTGCATAGGTATCTGGAAGAGAACTTTCATGCCCTGTCCAGGTGCACCACCCTTCCATGACCTCTGTGTTTTCACCAACCTGGAGACTCTCCAAGCTCATCATTTGGGGGTTATATGGAGCCTTCAGTAAGTAGGCATGATCAATTTTTTATTACACCATTGGCCATTGGTGATTCGGTCAATCTCCTGACATTCCTCGGTCCCCGACATGAGTGTGGAATGGGGACGAAGGTTCCAACCACCTAATCACATGGTTGGTTCTCCTTTCAACCAGCTAACCATCTTTGGGGGCTTTCCATAAATGGCCTCATTAACATAAACTCAGGTCTAGTTGAAAGGGTCTTATTATGAAGAACAAAAAATCTCCTTTCATCTTTATCACTTTGGAAATTCCAAAAGTTTCAGGAGCTCTAGGCCACAAATGGGACAAAGACCAAATATATATTTCTTATTAAAAAATCACAGTATCATAGTCTTATTTAAAGTACGGTGACAGCTTTGACCCAAATTATTAAAAGTCTTTCCTTAGACCTAGTGGGCCCGTTTTATTCAAGACGTTTCTACTTTCTATTTGATTGTTGGCATTTCTTCATGTGATCCCTTTTCCTTCTGCATTCATATTACACATGTATTAGGTCAATGATGACTTATCTTCACATTTCCTTTTCTTTTTCTCATCAGAAATCTTATTGACTGGTTTCAGTGTTTAGGGGATTTCTGGAGAAGAACTTTTACTTCACTGAATCAATCTCAGTCTTTCCTGCTACTGAATAGCTCCCACTAAGTGATTTTTAATTTTTTTAATTTTTAATTTTTTTTGAAGAAAGAGCCTGGCTCTGTCACCCAGACTGGAGTATAGTGGCATGATCTCGGCTCACTGCAACATGCACCTCCCAGGTTCAAGCGATTCTCCTGCCTCAGCCTCTGGAGTAGCTAGGATTACAGGTATGCGCCACCATGTCCTGCTAATTTTTGTATTTTTAGTAGAGACGAGGTCTCACCATGTTGCTCAGTCTGGTCTTGAATGCCTGATCTCAGATGATCTGCCTGTCTCAGCCACCCAAAGTGCTGGGATTACAGGCTTGAGTCACATTAAATGATTTTTTTTAAAAAATTAACTATTTTAATCTTTAATACTAGTTATTTCCTATCAGAATTTTTAATGGATTTATTCACACTTTCGACCTCGTTGAGATTACAAAAAAGGATATTTATGGAAACTTTCTCCTGTTTATGTGCTCCTTTTCTATTTTGTTTATTTGTTTATTTTTTGATAGATTTAGGGGATGCAAGTGCAGCTTTGTTACATGGGTGTGTTGCAAATTTGTGAAATCTGGATTTTTAGTTTCTTTAAGAGGTTAATATTTGGTTAAATGAATTTACAAATTCATGCAAATTGCCTTCTTTAAAATATGTATATATACATATATACATATATGTGTATATATATACACACACATATATACATATATGTGTATATATATACACACATATACACACACACATATATATGTATATATATAACATACATATAAATGTATATGTGTATACATATATACACATATATATCTATACATATACACGTATATATACATATATATGTGTATATATGTATATACACATATATATGTATACATATACACGTATATATACATATACGTGTATATGTATACATATATATGTGTGTGTGTATATATACACACATATATATGTTTGTATATATATGCCCAATAATTTTCTCTTTGCTTATTCTTTCAGAAATAAGAGTGTGTTTGGACCTTCATTATAATTCAGTTAGTCCTTTTAGAGCTTTTATTAGTGTAGTTTAAAAAACTAGTCTTACATGGAGAGGGAAGAGGAAGGATTATGTTTTCTGCATTCTCATACTGATAATCAGAAACTGTCTTTTTCTGTCAAGCACAGAGGTATGGAGAAAAAATTCCTCAAAGAGCAGTGTGCTGATGGAATGCACAGTCATTGCTGTGGGGGTGAATTTTGATAGTTGGGAGTTAGTCTGGGAACCAAACTCTCCTCTCTAATGGGCATATCTGATCTTGTGGAGAGCCTGCTTCAGTAGTAACCCCTTACACACTGCTCTCTGTGCCTCTAAGGAGAGACTACATTGCATCACGGTTTCTAGTACTGAAATTCACTCCACATACGTACTTCCATTTTGGAGTTGACACATACCTCACCCACTCCTCTCTCTCTCTTTGTAACGGCCATTCTTCAACTGCAGTGTCTGGCACTCTAATTTGAGTTATCTTTGATGATTCTATTAAACTTACTTTCAGGTGGACTTTTCCATTGAATTTATAATCCCAGACTTGGCGATATTTTTCTTTATTCAATCCCTTCTGCATTATATTTTGAAGAACGACCTCAAAGTGTTTGTCATTTACCCTGAAAATTTTAGAGAAAGGAGATTAAAATGTGCTAGTTCAAATCATCCACTTGAAATGAAGTCTTTCCTTCTTGTCCAGCACAGCATATCCTGTGAATTGTAGGACAGCACTTTTAAATATTTTGAGTATGTTCTGTGAAATAATAAAATGTCTGCACAGAACTGAGGTGGTTCTTTTGTAAGAAAATACTGCATAAATGCAAAACCATACTATTCCTCAAATTGAAATATTCTTTTGCATAACCTGTATAATAATTCGGAGTTTTCAATAGACACCACCATAACCCCCACCTAAGAAAAAAAAAGGAAGAAAATAAAATAAAATAACTTTTTCTTAGAATTCTGCTTCTGATTTGCCACTTTCCGTATTCCAGTGTGAAAAAGGACATATTTATTCATTAAATAGCATATTTACATTAATTAAATACAGTTCCATCTGGTAGACTACTCAAATTTAATGTATTGATTAATGTTTTTCTGCATGGAATAATTACTAATTACAGTTTATTAAAAACTTCACATTTTAAAATAATAATTGGAGGGGAAACAAACTATATATATATGCAGTGTCTCACATTTTCTCTCTCCTACAGTAAAATGAGCAAGAGGTATTTGTTCATATATTAAAGTTCATTTGATTTTTAGATGACATTTACACCTAGCTTATACAAATCATCTATTGTTCATGCTTTAATGAGTTTGTGCTGACTTACCATCTTATTATCTCTGATCTATTTTTTAAAATAAGCATAAATGCCAATCTGTGACCAGAAAATTGCAAGATTGTCTATATATTTGCTTATTATTTTGAGTAAATTTTATTTTTCTCGATGTCATCTAATTATAGAAATAAGGCAAAATTCAGCTTATTTGGTAAGGATTTGTCTGTAAGAATATCTATAAATTACCTGTTGTATACTTAGTACTTTCACAGTTTAACTCTTGGGGGCAGTGATAGAGGGCATTTATAGTATGGCCCCTCATTTCAAAAAGCTCATCCTATTTTTGTTTGAAAAGATTATAGTATATTGCTCATAATAGTCATTAGTATGAAGCAACATATTAAAAAAAACTAAGTTGTATTGTGACGGTAAAAGCCGAGATTCCATCTCCAACTATCTAAATAACAAAGCTAACATCATCAACATTGGAACAAACCTTTACTATGCCTCATTTGACTCAATACACTGAGAAGGACACAAAATCACTTCTAGGGTGTCCTTCTCCAAAATGTATAACCTGAATTTAATAAGAAAATACTAGACAAGTAAAAACTGATTGACTCTTTGTTTGCAATTGCTGTTGCGACAAATTGCCAAATCCTTTGTGGTTAAAACAATACAAATTTATCTTACGGCTTTGGAGATCACAAGTCTGAATTGAGCCTGAAGGAGCTAAAATTAAAGTACCCGCAGAGCTATGTTGCTTCTGAAGGCTATCGGGGGCAATCTGTGTTTTCTGCCTTTTTCACCTTCTAGATGCTGCTTGCATTTCTTGACTCATGCCCCTTCCTCCATCTTCAAAGCCAGTAGTGTAGCATCTTGAAATCCTTCCCTTTCCCCCCTCCCTCTTCCTTTCCCTCTCCCATCTTTATTTCCAACTGAAAGCTATGAATCTCTAACTCCACTGTTTTTGCCTCCTCTTATAATTACCTTTGGGAATACATTGGACCTAACTGGGTAATACAGAATAATCTTCTCATTTCAGGATCCTAAATGTAATCACATCTGCAAAGTCACTTATGCCTTATAATATAACATAGTCATAGGGATTAGTAGGTGGACATCTTTGTGAGTCAATTATTCTGTATATCACAGAGATATTTATAATATACCTGCACCTTAAACAAATGTTAATACCGTAAAATGAAAAGACACTTTGACGGTTCAACTCTACCAAAGAAGGCTAAAGGATACGCAAAAACTAAGTGCAGTACATAATCTTGAATTAGATTTTGGACCAGAAAAAAAGTTGCTATAAAATATTATTAGAATAATTGAGATAATTTAAATAATTGAACGATTATGTTAGTGAATGTCCTTGTTCTGAAGATAAAATTGCACGGAAGTATTTATGAATAAAAAGGCATACTGGAGCAACATACTCTCAAATGGATTAAAAAAATAAAAATAACAAATGAACATAAAGAGTGGCAGAGTAAATGTAGTAAAATATCTATAATTGATTAATCTATTAAAGAGATGTAGGAATTCCCTGTGATATTTATGCTAATTTTTCTGTATCTTTGAAATTATTTCCAAATAAAACCATATAAAATGTACTTTCCAAAAGATCTCTTACATTATGATATTATCAGGTAAGCTCTTTACTTTCAGCACATCTATAAACACGGTTACACAGACATTATCTTTATGACATGTCAATTGAGAATGACAGGAAAAAATAGACAAATGAAGTTCAGGTGAGAAGGTACTAGAATCAAATATATTAAGGGTTGATCCCTAAAGTATGATTGCATTCCTGTACAATGAGATGGTATTATTTTGGACTGTGAGGTCAGTGATAAATTACAACTTCTTTCTGAGTGTATTTCAGAAGACTTTTTAAGTAGTGGAGTAATATGATACAAGCAATAATTAAGGCATAAGTGTTGATGATGGATTGGAGGAAAATAACTTTAGAATTTGGCAGCTACAGGAACTTACAACATGCAATATGGCTTTTTAGCATTCTAATTTTGCTGTGGTAAGAATCGAAGCTTGTATTTCAGCAGGTGGCCTGGAGAGGAAGAGATATGGAGTTATCACAAAAAAGGGAATCTGTAGTACTTGAAAACAAACAAGATACAGCAAGACAAAGAAAGATGAAACTAAGAAGAATAAGACTTTTTGTTTTTAGTTTGGATAACTAGGCAAATAATGGAACCTATGACAGGAAAAATTGGTATGTGAAGATTATTAATTAGCATTTGGTATTATAAGCTTACTGAATGGTAAGATAAATAATAAAAGATAATCAGTAAGATATTGCACGTTTAGGAACTAATCTCAGTAGACACAAAAGGAAGTTCAGTTATAAAACTTAGCAGAAGATGTGTACTGATTCTGATAACACACGTTAACATTAGGCCTAGAGTTATTTGATGTTATGGAAACACTGAAAATCTAATATGGTAAGAAGAGAAATCTATTTTAACTTAATCTATTTCCATACTTAAACTGCAATAAGCTGTCAGTTTACGCTATTTAAAATTCCCGTTTCCTTTCAGGAGAAAATGGATTTTGTATGTATAATTTGTCTCTAATTTTATCATGTACTGTTATTTTAAGGCAATGTGTCAGATCTATTTTAGTCAAGATTTCATAATTTTAGAACCTGTGTAAAAATTAACTTCAAAATCTATAAAATTACACTTGAGTTGTGATCAGTAATTCCTCCTGGTACTTTTTAGAAGGAAATCATTCATTCCCTCTTTCAAATATGCAATATAAGTTCTACTCCCTTAATGGGTTCTGCAAAACTGATGACTATCACTTAGCAGTTATATACTCTGCAGGAATTTTTTTTTCACTTGGTATATATTCTATTTTTTAAAATTATACTTTAAGTTCTGGGGTACATGTGCCAATCATGTGGGTTTGTAACATAGGTATACACGTGCCGTGGTGGTTTGCTACATCCATCCCCCTGTCAACTACATTAGTTATATCTCCTAATGTTATCCCTCCCTAATCTCCCTACCCCTCTGCAGGGACTTTTTTATTCACACTTCCAAGTTCTAGAGCCCCCTGAAGAACTTCCATTTGAAGGAAAAGTTCTATTCTTAATTTTCTCTACCTACACTTCTACCTAAATCCAATGGACTGCTCTCCATTGGCTCCCATATTTATGCAGCATCCTTTAAAAACAACAGCCTCCATCATCATAGGCAACATTTAATGAGCACTTGCAATGCATTACATGTTGTATTAGTGGATAATAATTTAACAGATGAGAAAGTACAGTGTATTCACTTCCTTTTGCTTCTGTAAGAAATCACCACAAACATAGTGCCTTATAATACTGCAGAATTATACTCTTACAGTTCTGGAGATCAAAAGTCTAAAAACAAAGTGTTAGTAAGGCTGTGTTCCTTTTGGAATCATCATGGAAGAACCTCTTTCTTTACCTCTCCCAGCTTCTAGAAGCCAGCTTCATTCTGTGGCTCCTGGCCCTTCCTCCATCTCCAAAGCATAGCACTCCAATCTCTGCTTCTGTCCCAACTCCTTTTGCCTTTGACCTTTTTTACCCCTCTCCTGTGAGGACCTTGTTATTACATTGGGCTTACCTAGATCCAGGATAATATCTTTAATTTAATCCCATATTAATATGCCTTTTACCATTAAAGATAATACATTAACAGGTTTTGGAAATTAAGAAGTAGATGTCTTTGGTCTTGAACTCCTAACCCCAAGTGATCCATGCAACTCTGTCTCCCAAAGTGCTGGGATTACAGGAGTAAGCCACCACATTTGGCCTAGAAGTAGATATCTTTGGGAAGCCATTATTCTGTCTACCATGTATCAGTCAGAGAGATAAACATCTTGCCAATGCCACTCAACTTCTTACATGGCAGAGGTTAGAAGAAACTCAGAATTGTATAATACAAATCATGTGCCCCCAGTCGCTACATGCTGCTGCCCTCTCAGATAGGTCTTACAGTCTCCATCCTTCTTAAAATTTCTACCTACATTGACTCCCAATAATAGTGCCCCAAACACACATACTTGACATACCAAGGCTGTAGAAATGGAGTCACCATAGGAACACCTGTTTTATTCCTTCAAGATAATCTGGGCATATACTACTTGTCTATAAACCTTACTATGCTTTTTATATTTTGAATTTTTCAGTGTCAGACACAAAAGAGGTGATAGAGCTGAGTTGTTTGATCGTGACTCTAAAATAGAAAATTAAACAAAACAATACAAAATTTCCTTTTTGCTTCATGTTCTTGCTACCCATATTTTCACTTAAAGCCAATGTGCTATGCCCTTCTGTATTTCATATTCACATAATGGCCTTAAAAATATATCCAAAATATATTATTTATTTCAGAGTAATGAATATCCACTTTTAAGTTATTGAATGCAAAGCCTTATAGAATTGATGTAAAAACCAAAGCAAACACGACAGTCAACTATAGAACTCTTGTCCGGATAGGGTATATTATTTTGTCCCTGACTTCTTAATCTTTTTGTTATACATGCTCTTTTGGTGTCATGAACATCTCCATGTGCTGAGCAGAATTTTATATCTAAGAAACAAGAGTATCAGTATAATATCATATTTAAAAAAAAATTGCCAAGTTGATACTGGGAATGGGAGAGGTGTCTCCAAATACTTTTAAGAATATATTCCTAGCTACACAATATCTTGAAATAATATTTATTACATATTTTAATCAGAAATTAATCTATATAGTTGTAATATCTAAATATTTAGAAGTTTATGAAATTCAGCTTCCTAACTCTCAGATTCTGACAGTTTAATTTTTGTTATATTTTAGACATTCCCAATCTTTAACATATCCTTCTGTTGTTTAAAAGAGTGTGTCCCTAGGTTGGGTGCAATGGCTCATGCCTGCAATCCCAGCACTTTGGGAGGCTGAGGTGGGTAGATCACCTGAGGTCAGAAGATCAAGACCAGCCTGAATAACATGATGAAACTCAGTCTCTACTAAAAATACCAAATTAGCCAGACGTAGTGGTGCATGCCTATAATCCTAGCTACTAGGCTGAGATGGGAGAGTGGACTGAACCCAGGAGGCGGAGGCTGCAGTGAGTGGAGATCATGCCACTGCACTCCAGCCTGGGCAACAAGAACAAAACTCCACCTCAAAAAAAGAAAAAGTGGGTCCCTAAAATTAGCCTATACAATCATATTGCATGTAAGTATAAAATTTCCATAAATCATACTATTACCTAAAACCTCTGGATTATTTTGGTATATTCTCCCCTATAACCTTTCATTTTCAAAATTGTCAAAATATTAGTTAACATGGTAATGGTGACTTATTCCATAAATGTCTAAATTCTTGTGTAATCTGATAGTCTATGTCCTAATAGCATCATTGCTCAACAATGTTTTGTAAACCCAGAACTTTTTTTTGCATAGCACTACTTTAAAATTATTTTTCTTCCTTTTCCTTTTTATTGCTTTTTCATATTTTCTTAGAACAACAAATTATTAGTTCTCCTTTTGTATTTTCTAATTATACTTGCTAATACATGTCATTGTAAGCTAACACAGTATAAAATTTAAGTTTCTACATGATTTCTTTTTTTAAAAAGGTTAGAAAGGAAAGCAATCCTATAATTTCTTTTGAATAAAATAATGTTTATCATTTTATCTGAAAGAAAATGTTTGAAATACTATGTCAAAAAATTGACACAATCTCAACTGAACTTCATGTCATAGTAGCTTTGCTTTTTATTGTATTAGGAATATTATAATTCAGTTTGGTGAATTTTCTAATTTAGGTTTATTACATCAAGACCATCAGATGTAACATGCGGCTTTCCTGCATAAAATCAGAAAATAGATAAGCTGTATGATACTCAGTTTGCTCACATTTTTCACAGTTGTTGAGCTCTTAGACCTTATGTACCAGATATAGGTAAGCATGATTATTATTATGCTAGAGTCTAAAACAGGAAAAATAAGAAAATTGTCATGCCTTTATTGAGGAAACACTTCCAGGTTATTTTAAAAGATTTTTTACTTATTATATTTTTACTTTCTGGAAGTAGTGTGGAATAAAATAACTACCAAGGAGCACATGCGCAAATACAGTGTAATTACTAATTAATCTGTTTCATACTACGCTTTTAAAGGAAAATATACTGTTTCTTAGAAATTCTTACATTAACTTTAAATGTATTAGTAGGATTAAGTAATTTATATAATACGCTGATGCATTGCCAAAATAGAGGCCCAATTAATATTTCTAGCAAAAAAAATTTCCATATGTACTATTTATTTACAATTCTCCCTTTTACCGTAATGTGTTTTTTTGTATTTAAATAATTTAACCATGATTCAGCTTCTGTATAATACCTCTTATAGGATCAGTTGATAATTACTTGAGGGAATATATTATAACTGCGTTTTATAAAAATCGTGTGCTTAATAATGACATAGATAGTTACCTTTTTTTTTGTTGTTTTTATTCTTTTGAGATGGAGTCTCGCTCTGTTCCCCAAGCTGGAGTGAATGATCTCTGCATGATCTTGGCTCACTGCAGCCTCTGCCACTTGGGTTCAAGTGATTCTCCTGCCTCAGGCTCTTGAGTAGCTGGGATTACATGCTTGAACCACAGCTCCCGGCTAATTTTTATATTTTGGTAGAGACAGGTTTCACTGTGTTGGTCAGGAAGATCTCTAACTCCTGACCTCACGTGATCTGCCTCCCAAAGTGCTGAGATTACAGGCCTGAGCCAGCACACCCGGCCAATAGTTACCATTTTTGAGCAGTTTCTATATGTCTGATGTTGTAATACATGCTGGTTTAACAATAATCCTTCAAAGTAATAGTCTGTCCAGTTCAGATTCATAGGGTGAAGATCAAGGAATTTAACCTGACTAGTAGACTGCATAAGTTATTTTAATGTACATAGCCTTTTGAGGAGCATGAAAAAAAAAATCTAGCATTTCCGAAGAGTGGTGATCATGATGAAAAAATGCACTTAAATTTTCATCATATAACGAGTAGCTAAAAGTTTTATACTACTTAGGGTGCATTTTGTCAGTTTCACGATAATTTTAAAGGCAGACATATTGTATAACATTTATGTTTGTTCTGGCTAACTTACTTGAACCTAGGAGACAGAGGTGGCGGTAAGCTGAGGTCTTGCCATTGCACCGCAGCCCGAGCAACAAGAGCAAAACTCCATCTCAATAAATAAATAAATAAATAAATGTTAAATTCTCAGAGGAAAAGAGTTGCAAAAATAAACTTAATAAGCAGCATCACAGAAAAGCAGGATAACATTAAAAGAATGACATAAAGAAATAAATAAAAATGGAAAGAGAACATAATGGAAATATGAAACAAGAAAAATTATTCATATTTTATGGTCTCTGAGAAAAAATGAAGAGCAATAATATTTAAAACAATAATATAAGCAAATACTCTAAAAATTTAAAAAGACTTCAATCTGCTCATTGAAAATGCTCACTGGATACCTGGGAAGATAAACACAGAAAAGTGTACCCTGAGACACATCTTACTAAAAGCATTCGATTTCAAAAGATAAAGGCCTCAATCTCACCTAGCATGAAAAGTAAATGACTTACAAAGGTAAAACAAATAGACAAACATCATTTTGTTATATACCAATGTTCAAAGCAAGGCAATAACATTAATAACAGATTAAGAAAATGTATTTTGCAACAAACATTTTATTTTCAGCCAAGTTCCTTCAAGTGTCAAAGGTATAGTTAAACAACATTTTTAAAAAAACACACAAGACTTAGGGAATTGTGAACCCATTAGGTTTCTAGATGACAAACCTCTTCCAACCCAGATGATGGAAAATTTAAGCAAAATGATGGGTAGTAGCAATATATAGACATTATATAAATGTACATCTAAGACAAAAAGAATGGTAAACATAAGGGTGGGAGACTAATAAGCAAATGTAAGTACTCTGACAAAATAGAAATGAAGCAAATAAAAAATGGAAGGAGGAAGAAAGAGAAAAATACAATAATCTGCTATAATAAAAGAGCATAAAGCATATCATATTAAAAAAGAAACCAAACATTAAATTAGCAAGCAGGAGCCTAAGGGCATTAGAAAGGTTTTAAATATAAAGGTAACCACTATAACACACACACACACACACACACACACACACACACACAGAGACACATGTGTATGCCACATCTCCCAGAGGGAAAATATAGTTATTATTGCAAAAGATATATAATTATAATATTTTATGACAGACTTGAGATCAAATGTATGAGTCTTGCCAATAAATCTGAATTAGCTTAACTTGCCTACTGAGAGAAAAAATTTCAATTTAAGCCTTAAATCAAGATTCAAGTATAAACTTTTTACAGGAGACAACGAAACCTGAAACAAAACAAAATGATCTAAAAAGGGTAAAAATAAAGGTGTGAACAAATACATGTTGGAAATGAACTATAAAGAGAACTACACCAGCAATTCTACTACCAAAGTACAAATCAATTCCAAAAGCGTTAAACATGAAAAGCAAGGACATTCATGAATGTTAAAAAGACAGTATTAGAAATACGGATATAGCACTTAGTAATATAGGTACTGTGGAGACAAGCCAGGTGTCAAGGTGGTCAAAGAGAATAATAAATAGCTAAACTGAACAACATGGAGGGTTCTGGTGGATGAGTGCACATGGTTGGGGAGGTGGGGGCTAGCCTACAGCTGCGAACTTAATGACAGCCTCTCCAGAGACTGCAACACTGCACAGTGTACTGTGTGAAACAGTAGATTTCACCCACGAAACGTACCAGGTAAATCCTTTGTTACTGTTCATGGTTAGGCCTTAAATATCCCACATAGGATTTTGGCCTGGAGCCAGACTCATATGTAACAATCATGTTTATGAAGTTAAAATTCTACAGGAGGTACTAAGGAGACATAGAAATAAACACTATCATAAAGGAGATATTAAAGCATCATTTTGGAATGAAGGTCCAAAACCCAGTAGGAAACAAAATGGCAAAAAAGTCATGAAAAGACAAATACACACGCACAAACTCACACAACGCATACACTCACACAACACACACCTAATATATGTTAAACAGAAAATATTCAAACTCTCTCATAGAGAAATGTAAATTTAAACAACACGTAAATACCACTTCTCGTCTATCAGTTGGCAGAAATTAAAAAGTAAAACCAGAAATTCTGTTGGTAAAGCTGCGGGGAAACAGCAATACTTCTATATTGTCAGTGGAAAAGCAAACTGCTACAACTTTTAAAGAGAGGAAAGCTAATGAAATTACAAATGCACTTAACCCCTTTGATCCACTAACCCCACTCCTAAGAAACTTCTTTAAAGATAGGCCTAAACCCATATATAGCAACAGGTCACGGCAGCATTGCCTGTGAAAACTATTAGACACATTCTAAATTCCTATACCTAGAAGAATGGTTGACTAAATTATGATACATCTATACAATCAAGTACTGTTATCTGTAGAAAAGTGTAAGGTAATCTCTATAAACTGATTTAGTGACTGAAGTCACTTTCAGGATATACAGTTAGGTAGAAATAAGCAAAATGCAAAGAAGTATATACAGTATGCTATCCTTTGTGTAAGAAAGAAGGTGAAAGGAAACAATGTGTGTGTGTGCACACACACACATATATTCATTTGTGCAAAAGAAATGCATAAAGGTTAAACCAGTAACTAAAGAGATTTGTTAGTTAACAGGGCCTGAATGGGATGAGTGAAAACAAGAAAAATTAGGAATTGAGTAAAAGAGGTGAAAAAAAGGGGACATTACAATGTGATAATTTGTGTAGCATTACCTCTAAACCATATTAATGTTCACATACCCCCAATAAATAAATAAAACCAATTAGGATGTGGTGGGAACCTATGAAGGAATATAACCAATAAAAAATAAGCCGAATTGTATTAAGAATGAATTTTATCACCACACTGAAGAATACAAGAAATGTTTAAGGTTAAAAAGTTTAGATAAATAAAAATAGCCTTATCAGTCCCCTACTTCAACAAAAAGTGTTATTCAAACATGCATTGGATGATGTTTGTTACAGAATGTACTTCCGACAAATGAATGAATGAACAAATGAATGATAAATTTGAAAATGTAAGGGTTAAAATTTCGAGTTAGCATTGATTCTCATTGGCTGTGACTTGACTTTTAGGAGACATTGGGCCTTGTTTAGAACAAAGGCTTTGATTGTCAACACTTAGGTGAGGGGAGTTGCTATTGACATCTAGGGGATAGCTCCTGGCATCTAGCAGGTAGAGGCCTGGACTACTGCTAAACATTCCACAATATGGAGAGCAGCCTCAATCAACAAAGAGCTAACCAACCCCAAATACCAAACTGCCAAGGTTGAGAAACTCTGATTTGGACCAGCACAGTTGTTATAACTAATAATGGTGAGAATCTGTATGTTTCTAATATGTACATGCAAAATGAGTATTCAAGATAGTCCATGATATTACAAAAATGATTTATATAAATCTAAGAGAACAATGATAATTGCACTGATCTTGAACACTGCAGTAAAACAATCACCTTTCTGTTGTTTTACTATTGTGGAGAAAATCACATACATTAAGTCAGGTTTTCCCAACATTTGATCAGAGAACTATATGTTCTCTTTGTGGAAGTGAAAATATTTTTTAAAAAAACCCATCAAACATTCTAATTACTCTATTCTTTGTTATGCACAAAAATTAACCACAGCTTCCTACAGAAGACAAGGATGCAGATGTTGCTTTTACATTCAGCCAGATGACTTCATTAAAATCAAATTGTAAACTCAAATATATGTTTAAATTCCTTCTCTTCCTTATGGCAACAGCATTTTAAATCCTAGATTATCAACTTTGTATAAAATATAGTCTAAGAAATGAGGTTAGAACTATCACATTAAAACCAATGCAATAAAAGCATTGTAATTTTATAAAGAGTAGTCATGTATTTTGAAATCAATTTTTCAAATTTATGCTATTAAATATATTATATTTCTCAAGTGGAATTTTTTGGTTTTGAGGACATTTTTAATTCAAGGAGTTCAGCATGCCAACACATTTACATTATTTTTCTAGCAGAATATTTATTCCTCATCCTCCACTTGATCCTGTTGGCCATATATATTGAGTGAATCACTGAATACTTCACACTTTATAGTTCACATGTGTTTTCTATGATCACATACCACCAGTATATTATATATTGTTTTTTTCTAAGTCATATAAAAGTAATTTATTGCCACAATTTTTTTAAGTATACAATGATTTGTGAGCTAGTAGAATTCTCAAGTAGCTTAGTCATAAGTGGAATAGTTGGAGAAACATTCAACTAGGCAATGCATATGGTTTGGCCTCAAATGGCTTACTTATTTACTAGCATATTCCTATGAGAGGAGATAAGTGGCTTTCCGAAAGAGAATATTCAAAGAAAGTGGATTTTTTTACCTAAACCTTAAAAATATGTTCCAAGATCAATATATTTAAACTAGGATTATAGTTTATAGCATTTGAACTCTAAATAGGATTTAAAAGATGCAAAAAAATGATCATTGTGTTTGGGGCTAATAATCATAAAAACAGAAATAGAAGCTATTATTTACTGACCATCTGCTGTAGTGCTGTGTTCAGTACTTTACAGATACCCTTATTACTTCAATAATATTGACAGTAATTATGTGACATCGGTTTGAGTTGTTCCATTTCACCTATAAGGAACTTAAGGTTATAAAATTTTCATGAAGTTATACATATATAAAAGCATATAAATTGTGGTTGGAGATATAAACACGAGTCTGTCAAATTTTAAATCCATATTGTTGCCACCAGGCTAGCCTGCCAATTTGTATTGTCTTTAATACATCCAGTAAGGCTTAAAGAAAAGAGGATACCCTAGGCAGTTTATACTTATCAACAATTCAAATTAGGAAAAATAAGGTAGCCATATTATTGTGTTTTAAAATTAGTTCTTGAACAAAATATAGTCACTTTTCTAAAAGTAGTATATAAGATAGTGACTCAAATAATATTCTTAAGTTCAAATCCCTGTTCTGCCACATACTCTGTGACAATTAGAACATTGTTTAATTCCTTAGTTCCTCAGATCTCTCATTCCCACACTCACAGAGTTACTACTACTATTAAATGTAACAGTGCATGTAAAATATCTGACATGTAAGATGTATGCAATTAATGGCTATCATTGTTATTATTATTATTATTGCTCCAGGATAGCATAGAACAACACGTAATTCTGTGTAACATCCTTTGTACATATCAGTAAATATGAGGCTAAAGTTATCTTGTTAATGACATTTGTATCCTTAGTTCTCACATCTTGTGGTTCTCAGAAAAACTTTTCGTTTCTAGTTACTTTCATTTTCTTGTTACTTCATAGATCATCAATTCTAAAGTTATTAAAAGAATCATACTTTTTTAAAGAACTTGGTCTGTACCTTTGTAACCGGGTGGGCAAGAAAAATATCAGAGAGTATCAACCAGGATCAACTTTAGGGGTAAACATTTGATTTCCCTTTAAAAAAAATCATAAAGTTTTCAAAATTATTTAAAATGTCAGAATTACATGCACATGAACTGTTGCCTTCATGTACCATTTGCTTTATTTCTCTTTTGGAGAGCAAGGTAAATTTTTCTCATCAGGAATTAACATTTGTCTTACCTCTTAGACATAATTTTTAAGTTTTAAATTCAATTTTAGTTTATTGTTATTCTATCACCTTCTAATATTGGGTGTAAAATTATATAAATTCTAATGTGACTCCAAAAATCAGGACAAAAGCCTTTTTAAGAAGTAAAATTATTAAAATCTATAGATAGCACATATGCTTTGATAAGTCATAAGTTATTACTTAGAATTAATGCATAAAAGATTGTCTATCAAAACGTATTCTTAATTGGATTATGTACTGCCACAATTAATTTGTTATTACAGAAATTCTTCATGTTATTTGCCTTGCTTCTCTGACAAGTTTGTGTAATTGCTATACAAATAGTTTTATGTATAATATTGATATGTTATAATTTTATTACATATATTTAATTTATATATTATAATTTTATTGTTAAACAATAATACAAATTTAATATCATAGAGTATTTAGAATATCTAAAATGTACACATCATATTTTTATTTTTAAATTTAAGCCTGAATTTCTAACATTTCTTCAAAAAGTAAATATTGTTTATTTGGTATTTTCAAAATTCATAATCTATCTCAGCAAATAATAGCACACTTGAATCCCAACTATATTTGTCTATAACTCTTTAGTGTTAATCTGTCACCATGAGGTATGCTGTTTTCCATATATCTCTGTCATCTTGAATGAAAAATATGCTTAGATTGAATTCCTTATATTTTGGTACTGGCTTTTCTCTGTGTGTCATAATCAACCTGTATGACATTTTTCCATAAATTCATGGCAATTTAGAGTAGTCCAAGAAAACAATATCATGCATAAGAAATATAATATAGGTCTCAGACCAGGAAGGAAGCTCAAGAAGCCCTTGCTTCATGCCCAGTGACTTTAAGAAAATAAAATATTAATAATATAAAATCAGCATCTATAGATGCCTACTACCTCCCCGACATTGCATTAACACCATACATGTATCAGCTCTCTTACTCATCATAAGCACTATATGAAGTTCCACTTTGTAATTATTCTCATTTTCCAGAGTAATTTAGTAACCAAAAGGTGAAGTAACTTGGCCAAACTCATGTAGCCAATAGACGCGTTAAGCCCAGCCTAAAACCCAGAATACCTATATCAGATTCTGCACAGCAAGTCTGTTATACTTCTTCATAAAACCATGAGTTTTAGAATTTACTTCACCTTATCAATCATTTTCATGTGCTTTATCTTATTTAAAATATTATTTTACTATTATTTGAGATAAATATTGTTCTCCACATACATTTGAGATAACAGTGGGAAAAGGTTTAAATATTTTGACTAAGGGCAAAGACAAGTAAGTGGAACAGTTTAGGGACTAGTAGAGATTTGCCCAGTTTCCAGACTACAAAGGGACAAAAACTGTAGGGCAAGAATTTTTAGTGATCAGATGTTTAAAATACATATTAAAATATAATCTCAGGCTATATATGAAGATAAATTCTATTATAACTTATTGTGCTTAGAAACTTTTGCCATATTTTTGAAAGCTTAGATGCCTTTAACATAGTTTTTTAAAGTGCTACTATAATGTTAACAGGAAAAGATAAAGAAAAATGGTAAGAATAATGAATAGTTAGTAAAAACTCAACACTTGGATTACTGTTAATCTACCAAAAACATGTTGCTTTCTTTTAAGATTAGTTTCCCTTTTATTGGTATATCAATTTACATATTTATAGAGCATATGGTTGTGTTTGTTACATGCAAAATGTAGAATGATAAAGTCAGAGTAAATCACCTTGATTGTTTGATTTTTATGTGTTGGTATCATTCTAAGTCATCTCTTGTAGTGACTTCAAATATACATAATATCGTTGCTAAGTATAGTCACCCAGTTGGCTATTGAATATTAGAACTTATTTTATCTATCTAACTATATATTTGTACTTCTAACTAACCTCTCTTTATCCCCTCATTGCCATCAATGTTTCTCAGTCTCCAGTACCTATCATTCTATTCTCTTTGACTATGAGATCAAATTTTTAGCTCCTACATATGAGTGAGAACACATGGCATTTGTCTTTCTGTGCCTAGCTTATTTTAACTGACCTAATGACCTCCAATTCCATCCATGTTACTGCAAATAACATTATTTCATTCTTTTTGTGGCTACGTGGTATTTCAACGTGTATCTATATCACATTTTCTTTATCAATTCATCCATTGATGGGCACTTAGATTGATTCCATATCTTTGCTATTAGGAATAGTACTTCAATAGATGTGCAAGTTCTGGCATCCTTTTGATGTACATATTTCTTTTCTTTTATATATATATAACCAGTAGTGTGATGCTTGATCATACTGTAATTCTATTCTTAGTTTTTTTGGAGAACTCTCCATACTGCTTTCTATGGAAAATGTACTAATTTACATTCATACCAACAGTTTATGAGTTCCTTTTTCTCCACATCCTCACCAACATCTGATATTTTTTTCTTTTTATTAATAGCCATTCTGAGGTGATTGAGATAATATCTCATTGTGGCTTTTCTATATTGGATAACTTGACTTTCTATTTCTTTTTTTTTTTTTTTTTTTTTTTTTTTTTTTTTTTTTTTTTTTTTTTTTTTTTTTTTCAACTTGGGTAGGCTGTATGTTTCCAGATTTTCAATCAATTTTCTCTAGATTTTCCAGTTTGTTAGCATCTAGTTGTTTATAACAGTCTCTGATAATTTGTATTTCTGTGAGATATTTGTAATGTCTTCTTTTTCATTCTTGATTTTATTTTCGTCTTCCCATTACCTTTCTCGATTAGTCTACCTAGCAGTTTATTAATTTTGTTTATCTTTTGAAATAACCAATTTTCGTTTCCTTAACTCATTGCAATATTTTTAATCATTATTTTGTTTAGTTCTGCTTTGATCTTATTTATTTTCTTCTGCTAATTTTAGATTTGGTTGGTTCTTGATTTTCTAGTTCCTTGAAATGCACCATTGCATTGCTTATTTGAAATCTTTCTTTTTTTTTTTTTTTTAATGTAGGTGTTTATTGCTGTAAACTTCTCTTTTTTGTTGTTTTTACTGTTTCCCATGGGTTTTGGTATGTAGTGTCTCTATTATTATTTGTTTCAAGAAATTTTCTTATTTCTCGCTGAATTTCAGAATTGGCTCAGTGGTTATTCAGAAGTATGCTGTTTAATTTTCATGTATTTTTATAGTGTCTAAATTCCTCTTGGTATTGATTCCTAGTTTTATTCCACTGTGGTCTAAAAAAATACTTGAGATGATTTTGATACTACAAAAAATTGTTGAGACTGTTTCATGGTTTAACATATTGAGTGATGAAGAATGTTTCATGTGCTGATGAGAAGAATGTAGATTTTGTAATTGAATAAAATGTTCTCTAAATGCTTGTGAGATCAAATTAATCTGAAGTTTGGTTTAAGTTCAATAATTCTTTGTTTGCTATCTTTCTAGATAACCTCTCTGACGCTGAGAAGAGAGTGTTGAATTCCCTCATTATTGTACTCAAACCTATATATTTTTTTAAGATTTAATAATATTTGCTTTAGGAATCTGGATCCTCCAGTGTTGGGTGCATTATTTTATATTGGTTATATTATTTTACTGAACTGATCCTTTATCATTATCTAATGACTTTATTTATTTATTTATTACCTATACTCTGTTTTATCAGATACTAACATAGCTACTCCTGCTTATGTTTGATTTCTGTTGTCGTAAAATACCTTTTCCCATCCCCTACTTTCAGACTCTATGTTTCTTTACAGGTAAAGCTAATTACTAGTAGGCAATATATAATTGGATTTTTAAAAATCTATTCAGCCATACTATATCTTTTAAGTGAATTTAATTCATTTACCTCCATAGTTATTATTGCTATGTGAGGGTTTTTTTCTTCATATTGTTAATTGTTTTCTCCTTGATTTGTATATTCTTTGTTCCTTTCTTTTTCTCTTATTGATTATCATTGTGGTTTCCTAGTTTCCTGCAGTAGTATGATTCGAGTCGTCCTCTTCCTTATTTGAGTCTTTCCAGTGAGTTTTATATTTTCACGTGTTTTCATAATAACTGTCAGCTTTTCATTTGCAGGTTTAGAACTCCTTTGAGCATTTCCTTTAAGGCAAGTCTAGTAGTGATGAATTCCTTCAACATTTGGTTGTCTGAGAAAGACTATTTCTCCTTTATATATGAAAGATAATTTTGCTGGGTATAGTCAATTTACATAGCAGTTTTTTTTTTTTTTGTTTTTTTTTTTTTTTTTTTTTTTTTTTTTT
>NW_016107342.1:215125-217190 GCF_001604975.1 Cebus imitator | reverse complement strand
ACTTTGAATATATCCATTCTTCCCTGGCATGTGAGGTTTCTGCTGAGAAGTTCACTATTAGTTTTTTTTTTTTGCACTTTGAATATATCCATTCTTCCCTGGCATGTGAGGTTTCTGCTGAGAAGTTCACTATTAGTCTGATGGGGGTTTATTTATATATTTATTTATTTATTATTGAGATGGAGTCTCACTCTGTCACCCAGGTTGGAGGGCAGTGGCATGATCTCAGCTCACTGCAACCTCCGCCTCCCAGGTTCAAGCAATTCTCCAGCCTCACCCTCCTGAGTAGTTGGGATTACAGGCCCATGTCACCACACCCGGTTAATTTTTGTATTTTTAGTAGAGATGGGGTTTCACCATGTTGGCCAGGCTGGTCTCAAACTCCTGACCTTGTGATCTGCCTGCCTCAGCCTCCCCAAATGACAGGATTATAGGCGTAAGCTACCACCTCCTGCCTTCTTTTTGTAATTTTTAATTTTTGTGTGTACATAGTAGGTGTGTATATTTAGGGGGTACATCGGATATTTTGATACAAGAATACAATGCATAATAATTACATCATGGAAGATGTGGGTATTCATTCCTTCAAACATTTATCCTTTGGGTTACAAACAATCCATTTATAGTCTTTTAGTTACTTTTAAATGTATAATGAAATTATTATTGACTACGGTCACTCTCTTTTACCAGCAAATATAAGGTTTTATTCATTCATTCTATTTTTTGTACCCATTAACCATCCCCACCTCCCGTTCTCTGCCCCTTCCCAGCCTCTGGTAATCATCTGATACTCTATAGGTTCAATTATTTTGATTTTTAGTTCCCACAAATAAGTGAGAACATGCAATGTTTATCTTTCTGTGCCTGGCTTACTTCACTTAATATAATCACCTGCATTTCAATCCATGTTGTAGCAAATAATATAATCTCATTTTTCATGGCTTAATAGTAATTCATTGTGTATAAGTACCACGTTTTTGTTATCCATTCATCTGTTGATAAACACTAGATTGCTCCCAAATCTTAGCTATTGTGAACAGAACTACAAAAAACTTGAGAGTGCAGATGTCTCTTTGATTCATTGATGTCCTTTTTGTGGGGTATAGACCCACAGTGGAATTTCTGGATCATATGACAGCTCTACTTTTCGATTTTTTAGAAACCTCCCATCTGTTCTCTATAGTGGTTATTCTAGTTTACATTCCCATCATCAAGTGTATAAGGGATCTCTTTTCTTTACGTCCTCACCAGCATGCATTATTACCTGTATTTTGGAAGTAAGCCAGTTCAAATTGGGTGAGATGGGGGATTCCTTATAAGAAAATAGATGCTATTATTTTGCTATTTTTGGATTTTCTCTTTGTTATTGACTTTAGACTGTTTGACTATAATGTGCCCTGGAGAAGACTTTTTGGATTACATCTCATTGGTGATTGCTAGGCCTCCTGTATATGGATGTCTTAATCCCTTGCCAGCCTTGGGAAGGTTTCATCAATTATTTCATAAAATAAGTTTCAAACCATTTCATCCTTTTGTCACCTGCTTGGATACCAATAATTCATATATTTGTTTGCTTTATGGAATTCCATATATCATGCAGACCTTATTCATTCTTTTTGTTTTTTTTTTTTTACAGAGTTATTTCAAACTTCCTGTCCTCAGGTTCTAAAATTCTCTCTCCTGTTTGGTCCAGTCTATTGTTAATGCTTCGAAGTGGGTTCTGTGTTTTATTCAAGGAATTCCTTAGTTTCAGAGTTTCTGCTATATCTATACATACACACACACACATATATAATATTTATCTCTTTGGTAAATTTTTCATTCATATCCTGAATTTAAAACAAAAAAAAATATTGTATTTTTTTCAGAACTCTATTGAACCTTACTAATCTTCTTTAGTCTCATAATTTTGAACTCTTTTTTTCAGGATTTTGTGCATTTATTTTTAATTGGCTATCTGTTGCAGGCGAATAGGCGAATTATTGTGTTCTTTTGGATGTGCTTTTTTTTTTTTTTTTTTTTTTTTTTTTTTTTTTTTTTTTTTTTTTTTTTTTTTTTTTTTTTT
>NW_016107342.1:190077-215115 GCF_001604975.1 Cebus imitator | reverse complement strand
TGCTTTTCATGCTTTCTTATCCCTACATTATTATCTGCATATCTGGTGTAGTAGTTACTTATTCCAATCTTTTGAATTTATTTTCACAGAAGGGGATACTTTCCTAAAGATTTATTAATGTTGTTGGTTGAGTATGGCCCTTTGGCCTAGTATAGTCTCCGTATGAGTTCTTCAGTTGTAAACGGCATCAGTGGCATCTGTGATTTCTTATTGGTTTAGGGTGTGATTATTAGTGTAGGCTATGGTGAAGGCTTGCTGGGGGAAGGGATGCTAGAAGGCTTTGTCCAGCAACCCAGTGGTGGCAGCAGTGAGCTGATCTGATCCTGGACTCCAGGTATGTGTACACTGGCATTGTTGCCAGCAGGGACAAATGGGTTGTTTTTTGAGCCTCCCGATGGTTTGCTCAAATGCCTGTAGTGGCAGCAGTCAGCCAGGCAAGTTAGTAGATTCTCAGGCCCCTGGGCAACTGGTGTGATGTAGCAATGGCTGCCTCCATGGCAGGATAACCTTCTGTGTCCCAACTGATGTGAGCTGGTGTTGGCTGTGGCTGCAGTGTGGGATAACCACACCAGACCCAGCCGTGCATTTCTCAGAGTCCCCTGCTCTCTGTGGCAATGGCCTTCGATTTTTGAATAAAGTATTCTATTAAGTAAAACCCAGAAACTAATTAAACAGAAGTGCTTTTTTTGTTCAAAGGTTTTATGTATAAAAGATGTAATATACTCTATTGCAACGTTACTGACATAAATGCTTTCACAAACAGCAAGGTTTATAAAACTGTAGACAAAAGCAAGGAATTAATATGAGGCTATAAGTGCAAATATATTAGTTTAATAGAATTGTAATGCTATCTTCTGTCTAATTCACAATCCTTATTGTTAGTTTTCTTTGGAAAAAGAAGGATGATTCATGTCTGGCCTCATGTCTCCTCTTGTTCCAATAGTTTTCTGATTCTTCAAGAATTATTTCCTTTAGAACATTTTCTAAATGGTTTTCTTCAAAGTGTTTGATATAATTATACTCATAAATTCTAAATTGTTAAGTGGTATCATCAATATTTATTTTTTAAATCACTTCATTTGTTTAATAATATTTCCCCTTTCTAGACTTTTTAGCAAATAAATGTTTTTTTTACTTTGTTTTCATTTTTAACCTATGTGCACAGTCCAAATAGCATCTAAACTGCATTATATTATTCTGCTATGCTTATAACCACAGCATTTCCAGAAACATCTCAATTTAACAAAATTTGTGACTAGAAAGTTTAGTACATAACAGAAGTTGAACTGACTAGCATGGCTCTATGAGACACTTTAAGGCAACTCCTTTCTTTTACACATATACAGATAAAAAATCAAAAAAATATTAGAAATATATAACTTTCAAAAAGAAAGGTAAATATTTCCATGCACTTGACACTGAACAAACTATTTTACATGAATGTAGTGGGCATCTTTGGAAAGTAAAACTAAACTTCTGGCCACATCTCAAGAGATGTGGGATAATGTGGGATAATGTGGACAAAAATTGCTCCATTTGAGGTGGAAAGCAAAAGTCACTGAGAATTGAAAGCTTATATCCTCCAAGGAGAGGCTGCTGTTGGGGTCTCCATCATGAAAATATATAAAAAGAGCCATTAGCAACCAATTCTTGAGGTTCTGGCCCATAATAAAGTATGGCAACATATTCATAGAAAAAAGGGTATATAACCATGCAACCAGAAATTAAAGCTATAATGTATCTGGTTGTTATTTTAAAATTACCAAATCCATGGAGATGCAGAAGGCCTAAATCACCAATGCTTCAGTCCCCAAAATAATAATAATGACCACAAAACCACCCGAAATTTTAAGGGAAAATATGGTTGAGATGGACAGCAAGGGAACACATTCTTCAAAATATTTGGTAAATCAAATTTTCAAATGACACAAAGAAGTCTATTGCTAAGAAACACACCAAAGAAAAAAAAATTAGTGTAAATGAATGTAAATGTTAAACTGTCTGAAAAAAATAATTTTAAAAGGTATTTAGAATAATTACAGAACAAATATATATCATGCATATAATACCAAAAAAAATAAGAGTACTATGAAGAAATTTATGCCTATGAATTTGATAACTTGGACAAAAGGGACTAACTTTAAAGACATAAATTACCAATGTTCACTTAAGAAGAAATAGATGAAATCATGCATATATTAACACAAACTATATTAGTTTCTCTTTATCCTCAGTTTCACATTCCATGGTTTTATTTATCTGTACTCAGAAAATCAATAGTAGCCTAGTGCTATAACACAACAACTACATTATTCACCTCACTTTATCTCATTACATAATAATTTTATGATCTCATATCATCACAAAATGAGTGAGTCCAGTACAATAAGATATTTTGAAAGACAGAGAGATATGTCTACATAACTTTTATTTTAGTATATTATTGTAATTGTTCTATTTTAGTATTAGTTATTTTTAATTCCTTAATATGCCTATTTTATACATTAAATGTTATCATAAGTATATATACAGAAAAATATATTGTTTTGATTGCTGTAGACTTGTAGTATAGCTTGAAGTCAGGTAGCATGATACCTCCAGCTTTGTTCTTTTTTCTTAGGATTGTCTTGGCTATGAGGGCTTTTTCATATGAAGTTTACAGCAGTTTCATCCAGTTCTGCAAAGAAGGTCAATGGCAGCTTGATGGGGATTGTGTTGAATCTATAAATTACTTTGGGCAGTATGGCCATTTTCATGATACTGATTCTTCCTAACCATGAACATGGAATGTTTTTCCATCTGTTTGTGTCCTCTTGTATTTCCTTGAGCAGTGGTTTGTAGTTCTCCTTGAAGAGGTCCTTCACATCCTTTGTTATTTGTATTCCTAGGTATTTCATTCTCTTTGTCGCAATTGTGAATGGGCGTTCGCTCATGATTTGGCTCTCTGTGTGTTATTGGTGTATAGAAACGCTTGTGATTTTTGCACATTGATTTTGTATCCTGAGACTGCTGAAGTTGCTTATCAGCTTAAGGAAATTTTGGGCTGAGATGAGGGATCTTCTAAATATGCAATCATGTCATCTGCAAACAGAGACAATTTGACTTCCTCTTCTCCTAATTGAATACCCTTTATTTCTTTTTGTTGCCTGATTGCTCTGGCTAGAACTTCCAATACTGCATTGAATAGGAATGGTGAGAGAGGGCACTCTTGTCTGGTACCAAGAAGACATTCATGTGGCCAACAAACATGAAAAAATTCTCATCATCACTCATCATTAGAGAAATGCAAATCAAAACCACATTGAGATACCATCTCACTCCAGTTAAAATGTCAATCAGTAAGAAATCTGCAGACAGATTCTGGAGAGGATGTGGACAAATAGGAACATTTTTACACTGTTGGTGGTAGTGTAAACTAGTTCAACCATTGTGGAAGACAGTGTGGTGATTCCTCAAGGATCTAGAAATAGAAATTCCATTTCACCCAGCAATCCCACTACTGGGTATATACCCAAAGGATTATAAATCATTCTATTATAAAGACACATGCACATATGTATGTTCATTGTGGCACTGTTTACAATAGTGAAGACCTGGAATCAACCCAAACGTCCATCAATAATAGACTAGATAAAGAAATTGTGGCCAATATACACCATGGAATATTATACAGCCATAAAAAGGATGAGTTCATGTCCTTTGCAAGGTCATGAATGAATCTGGAAACCATCATTCTCAGCAAACTGACATAAGAACATAAAACCAAACACCACATGTTCTCACTCATAGGTGGGTGTTAAACAATGAGGACACATGGGCGTAGAGAGGGGAACATCACAAACTGGGGTCTGTTGAGGGGTGGAGGGCTAGGGGAGGGATAGCAGGTGGTGGGGAGGTTGGAGAGGGAAAACATTGGGAGAAATGTCTGATGTAGGTGACAGGGGGATGGAGGCAGCAAACCACCATGTCATGTGTATACCTATGCAACAATCCTGCAAGTTCTGCACATGTACCCCAGGATTTAAGTTTTTTTTTTTTTTTAAACCCATAATATATATAGGCTTTGGTACTAGTCATGGTTTCAGGCATTCATTGGGGTTACTAGAATGTAGCCCCCTCTGATAAGGAGGAAACCACTGTATCTGTAGTCTAATGTTTGAAATGGCTGTATTTGTAATCACCAGAACTTAGAACATGTGTCCTTCAGTTGTTTAACGGACAAATTAACTATGGTATATTTACACAATGGAATACCACTGTACAATAAAAAGAAACAAAGCACTGATATGAATGACAATATGGATGAATCTCAAATGCATTTTGTCAAGTCATCATGCCAAACTCTAGGCTACATACTATATGACTCAAGTTTTATGACACTCTGAAAATGGCAAAATTGAAGGAAAGAAAATAAATCAGTGTTTTCAGGACATGGTTTTGTGAAAACGGATTTACTGTAAAAGGGCACAAGGGAATTTGAAAGGTGATGGAAATATTCTCTATCTTGATTGCAATGGTGTTCATACAATTGCCTTATTGTTTTATCTAGGACTTCCAGTGTAATGTTGTAGTGGGGATAATGGGCATTTAATCTTGTTTCTGATCTTAGGGGAAGGCTTTCAGTCTTTTATGAGTGAGTGTAATAGGATTTTTGGTAAACGCCTTTCAAGATGTTAAGTTTCTTTCTATTTTTGGTTTGATGAGTGTTTTTATTACAAAGGAGTGTTGATTTCTGTAGATGCCTTTCTGCATTTATTGAGATGATTCTGTGTCTGTAAGTATATGTTTGTGTGTGTGTTCCTTCATTCTATTGATGTGGTATAAAACACTGATTGATATCACATGTTGAACAACTTTGCATGCTTGGGATAAATCCCACTTGGTCATAGTTTATAATAATTACAATGTGCTTTTGAATTAGGATTGCAAGTTTTATGGTGAGTGTTTTTTACATCTGTATTCATAATGTATAATAAACTGCAGTTTTCTTTTCTTGTGGTAACTATGCCTGGCTTTGATATCAGGGTAATTCTGGCATCATAGAATGTGTCAGGAATGTGCTCTCCACTTCTATCTTTTGGAAGAGTTTGAGTAGGACTGATGTTAATGCTTTAGATGTTTCATAGAGTTCACTAGGGAATGTTTTCTGATAGTGGGCTTCCTTTGTTTTTGATTTTGAACAAATTGATTATAGTATTTATTTATATAACTGTCTTTGAATTTATCCTTCTTAAACTTCATTGCAATCCTTGGATATATATAGCTGCCTTCCTCAAATTTAGAGTTTTCAGTCATTATGCTTTATATATTTATGTGTCTGTGCATTCATATAGGTATGTTAATATAATGATTATTATATCATGAATATAGGGGTGTGTGGGTGTGTGTGTGTGTGATCATTATTATATTCCGCTCTTTCTCAATCTCTTCTCCTTCTGGGACTTACACAGGGTGTATTTTGGTAGTGCTGGTAGTGTCTCTTGATTCCCTTTGGCCCTGTTCATTTTTTCTCATTCTTTTTTTCTGTAAGTCTTGAAATTGATAATATCAGTTGTCCTAATTTTAAATTCACTGAGTCTTCTGTCTGCACAGGTCTGCTGTTTGAATCCCTATAGTGAACTACTGTTCATTTCAACATTTGAGAAAAAAAAGACAGGCACAAAAGTATATATACTTCATTATTTCTTTTAACTAATGCTTAAAAATGGGCAAAACTAATAATATGGGTTTCTCTTACAAAACCAAACCAAACAACAGCAAAGCAATTTTTTAAAAAACCATAAAACTCAGGAGAATGTAAACCTTTACAGAATGAGTAGAATGTGATAAGGAAGGTATACCTGGTAGGCGAAGAGAGTTCTGAGGTGCCAGCAGAATCTTTCACTTCTTGTTCTTGGTGGTAATTATATGGATATATACCTAATGTTAAATAATTAAGTTAAATATTTCTATTTTATTCACCTTTTATTAGTAAGATAAGTGTACTCAAAATGCAAAAAAAAAGTGTAAGAAATTTTATCACTGTGAAATTTGAATGATTCTCCTCAAAAAATAATAAAGGGATAAATTTACTAGCCCAAATGTGAAAGTTGGTAAATCCTAATCAACACCAATAAGGAAAATGAAATTAAATGAGGCACCCTGACTTTTCTCTGACTTTTCCTTTTTCTGACTTTTCTAAACATTTGTTAAATAAGTGTACATATTTAGTTGAAGAAATCACTGTCCTTTCAATCTCCCTGAGTTAGTTTAAATGACAGAGGAACTTTGAAGACCTGGTCCATTTTCCTTTCTAGAAAGTGTTTCAATAGAAAGCTCTTCATTTCCATTACATCAGTTAATAGACTACCATATCCAACCCTGATGTTTACTTCCCTCTCTTGGTAACATTTCTGTGATTTACATTTACTTTTATTGAAGGTTATTATTCATGAACTGTGGATTATTCCAAAGCTGATTTTCATCAAACATGACCTTTCATGTTTTTCTGTTTTAATGTAAGGCAACTTACTTGGTGTAAGATTAGCATTCATGTCAATCACAAATCTACTCATCGTATCTGTTTTATTCAGTCATCAACCAGGAGATTCACAAATTTCATTCTAAATATAAAATGATCTGTCTATGTATGTGAGAAAAGAAATCTATCTCTTTTTGCACTGTCATTTTTCAGTTTTTTTAAGTTAAGATTGCAGATGATTTTTTATAGTTTTAGGTCCATGGTGGTTTCTGAGCCAATTATGCCACAGAGCAATAGAAACCCTAAGCACAGTAAGCCTGGTGAAGTTTTCTAGACGTGATATCTTGGTAACAATTATGATTGTCTTCCTCCAGCTTCAGAACTAATATCTAATCCAACAAAGGTGAGCCATGAGTTTCAGCACTTGCTGAGATTTGATCATTCAAGTTACAATTTATGTTTCCATCAGTCTTAACTCTTGTTTACCATATGACAAGTCACACTGCCTAGACACACTAAGGAACTGGTCCATCTCTGGCTCATGTCTTCTGACTAGGGTTACGGCATCTGACTAGTTCCTTTGCCACCACCTTTCTCTATGAAAGCTGAATCATATCTTCTGTACATTCTACCTTCCCCTCAACCCTGACTCCTGAAAGCACTGCTGTTTATGAAGACTTTCTCAGGAATGACTTTCTCTCACTTAGTTCCCAATCTACTTTTAACTAACTAACTTGAAATTGGTTTATATCTCTAATGAATTAATGTTCTCCAGTGGGTCACAAACAAACTTGCAGAATACAATTTAATGGTCTATTCTAAACCTTTATTTCTTCAACCTCTTCAGTGCCTCTGATTCAAATTATCTTCTCTGGCTTTTCCAGCACTGAAATAATCTACCTTTGGAAATTTTGTTATCCATTTTTTGCGTAGATTTTCCCAGCCTCAAGATGTGAGAATTTCATTTTTAGTTCTCTTTTCTGCTCTATCTCCATACCTTAACAAACTCTTAAAACACCACAACTTTAAGTCTATATATATATATAGCTTGAGCAAAGTATCAGATGGCAATAAAGATTCAGTGGTAGATTTCACTTAAAGTTGACCTTAACTGAAAAAGCAAGAAAATGCATGTAGAACATGCAGTTAAAATATTTCAAGTGACATGTGTTTGAATAATAATAGTAATAGTAACAAACAAAACTAATATGTAATAGCACTAGCTGCTTTACTAGACCAATTTACTAGATGTGTTGTTATTATCCAAATCCACGGAATAAAGGACTGAATAACTGAGCATTTATCTAAATTTTCCAGAGTTACTCCTTTGTAAGCTTTGGTACTGGAATTTAACACCTGGAATTATGGATCTAAAGTGTATGTTCTTAATCACATTTCTAAGTAAATACTTTTCCCTTTGGAAGCTAAAAATGACCAGAGAGATAATAGATGTTTGCTGTGTAACAACAAATACCCACCTCCCATCACGCATCCACATGTTAGGAGGCAATTTATAACCAGGAAATATAAAAATATAAGAGCACAATTTTCTGGGAGTCAAAGGTTTTTTATCGTGATGTGTATGTGTCTGTGTGTGTGAGAGAGAGAAATAGAGATAAAGAGGAGGGAGGAGAGGAAAGCGCTTATGAGAGGAGAAGAAAGGGGAAAAAATAGAGAAAACAAGAGAGAAGAAAGGAGAGGAGAAGCAAAGGGAGGTCCTTAACCTCTTTCATTCTGATTTTGTACCCGACTATGTACAATGGTACCCATTACAGTGATGTTCTATGGCCACAAGGAGAGATGATGGTGACACACAGAGGTTGGTAGAGTGGAAACTTATAAAAGACTTGGGCCTACCCATGGGACCAATTATCTCTAGAATTTCTGAAACATGAGGAAAATGGGCCACTAATGTGTATAGCACATTAGTCAAGTTTCCTTTTACTTGCAGCTGGACGGACTCTAACACAGTGAGGTCTAAACCCTGCTACATTGTGCCATTAGATGCTGTGTTACAGGGACAGTGAAGAATTTAAGATGCAGAACCAGATTGCCTTTAAAAACTTACATGTTTCTCAACCTGCTCCTTACACTCCACCTTCCTCAATTACAAAATGGAAATAATTATAGCAAATAATTTGTTTTTATTATTATTATCAGCATCATATTTCTACCTTTATTTTTCTTGTAATTATTCCTTGTGGCTAAATTTTAACTATTCCATTCTTGCTCTGATGTTTCATCTATATATTTCTAATTATCTTCACATTTTGCATAACAGATTACTGTTACATTGTCTTCAAATATTTTATATGCAAGTTAAATATGGAGATAGCTTTAAATTAGCAGATTATGTATGTTTGTTTGAAGGCACACAAGTGAAAAATTTTCAAGAAAAGTCTTGATTAGAGAACCTAGGCAGAGGTTAGTAAGTGATGGGATCCTGCAAACTAGCTATAAAGCTCAAAGAAAAATGATTGCTGAATAAGGATATAGTTTCCCCAAATAGTAAGAATTAAACATCAAAGGCCATAACATTACTATGAATAATTATATTGACTACGCAGAATTACACTGAACTAATTCAAGTACCTTGAGCCTTGACATTTTCATTTTTTGTGACAAGAAATGCTAGTCCTCTTATATTTGTTCACTAATTAGTAGTAAAATTTGCTGGTAAGAAATATGTCATGCAATCAGTTCTGTCAGTGAGTTATTTTTCTTTGATATGGTTTTCTTCTGCACATTCCTACATAACATCTTGTTTTTATCATAAAATTTAAATGGTTAAAATAAAATTGTTTTTTCCAGCCTAAAATAACAACAAAAAAATCTGATTTCTTGTCATCTACCCATTCAGTCTCGATTCCTTAGAGTCATCATTTACTTTTTTCTCTTCTTCATGCACCCTATCAGAATAGTTCTCAGAGCCTTTCTTTTTCCTTTCAATCTCTCTGAATAACTTTCTTTTTTAATTTCTACCACTACCACACTCAGATCTATATTACTTAATTCCTACATTTACCACAAAAAAAGCTCTGTACTCTCCAATTAAGATTATCCTTCCTAGTGTGACCCCTCTCCTTGAAAGTCAGTTTCAACTTTCAGTCCCAAAGTTAACCTATCACAATTATAGCATACTTTAAATAGCAAGTGTACACCATCATACCTACCCTGACAGTTGACCTCAATCTAACATGATTTTTCTGCTGGAATTATATAACGTAAAAGGGTTGTCAGGCTCTGCACCACAGCTGATCCTCAGGGGACGCAGTCTCAGTTTCACGCCTTTTCACTGCAGTTGGAGAATCTTTTCCACCTGTGAAGTGGTGTGCTGAGAAACAAGCACTCAACTGAACCAATGAGATGCGCTAGGGTTGAACAGCCTATATGTAACAGCGGATCCTGAGGGGGACAGTCTCAGCTCTGGCCCCACTTTTTGCAGTCTGGAAACCTCTCTGCCTCTGCAAGGAACTACTAAAAGGCACATCCATGTAGGCCATCTGGGCACATTCTCTAGCTTTTATCCCATAGCAGATCTTAGAGGTCCAGTCTTGGCTAAAGGTGCTCTCTCTGCAGTCCCACCTGTACAGAGTAGTTCTGGGAGACACACCTGTTTGGGCCTCTGGGACAGGCTTCCAGGCAAGAGTCCTGGCCAGCCTAGGTACCCTCGCTGCTTTTTCTCCCGGTGACAAAATCCAGATGGAATAACCAGAACCATGCCAATCTTAGAGCCCTAGCAAGATTCACAAGAAACATGAGTTTAGAGCACCCTCCAGTGCTGAGACAGCTGCAGTATCCATGGGCTCATGGAACATAACAGTCTGCTTAGAATCTCTAAAAGACCCACAGAAGAAGGTCTTTCCAAACAAAGCCAGAATATGAAGACTAAAATATCGCATTCCTCCATGTGAAGAACATATTGCATATCCACAAACATAAAGAACATTCAGAGAAGTGTGATCTCACCAAACATAGAGAATAAGGAGTCAGAGACTGACCTTAAAGTTACAGAGATGTGTGATTTTGCAAACAAAGAATTCAAAATAGCTGTTTTAAGGAAGTTCAGTGAATATCAAGGAAACACAGAGAAATGATTCAAGAACTTATCAGATATGTTGAAATAACTTTTTAAAATTTAACAGAAATCCTGGAGTGAAAAATACAAAGACTAAAATAAATAATGCAATAAAGGGCATCAACAGCAGAATTGTTCAAAGAAAAGAAAGAATCTGTGAGCTCCAAGATAAAATATTTGAAAATGCACATTTTTAATGAGAAGAAATTAAAAAGAATAAAAAATAACAGAAAAAGCTTATGAAATCTATGGTGCTACATCAAAAAGCAAATACCTGTGTTATTGGATTTCAAGGTGGAGTTAAGAAAGACAAAATGTAAAATTCTAACTTAAGAAATATTAGAAAGCTTTCTAAACCTAGATAAATATATACATATCTGGGTCTGGAAAATCAAAGGTCAGTAATCAGATGTAACCCAAATAAGACTACCTCAAGACGTATCAAATTCTTAAAGATCAAAGACAAAGTGAGGGTCCCAAAATCAGTGAGAGAAGAGAAGCAAAAACTATATAATGTAGCTCCAATACATCTGGCAGCTGACTTCTCAGCAGAAACCTTGCCAGCCAGGAGGAAATGGGATAATATATTCAGAATGATGAAGAAGGGTAAAGAACCATCAACCAAGAATTCTGTACCCAACAAAGCTATCCTTCAGAAATGAAGGAAAGATAAATATTTTCCCAGACAACCAAAAGATGAAGGAATTCATTACTACTAGACTTGTCATACAAGAAATGATGAAGGGAGTTATTTAAACTGAAAGAAATGTGTGCTAACCTGTTGCAGAAAAACATCTGAAGGTAAAAATTTCACTGGTAAAAGTAACTATATAGACAAAATTATACTTACTTTAATACTTATTCTAATACTATTTTAGTGTTATGTAAACAATTATATTTTTAGTTTAGTGATTAAAAGACAAAATTATTAAAAATAGTAATAACTACATTAACTTGTTAAGAGATAGGCATTATAAAGATATGTAAAATGTGATATCCAAAATTCACATTTTACATTTGGAGGGTAAATGGAATTGAAGTTTACAGGGGTGTGCGTGTGTGTGTGTGTGTGTGTGTGTGTGTGTGTGTTGTTGGTTTTTTCTTCTTACAATTAAAGTTTAATTGTTATCAATTTACAGCAACTTGTTGTAACTATAAGACGTTTTTGTAGTCGTCATGGTAAGCAAAAAGCAAAAATAATAATAATAAATACACTAAAATTAAAAAGCAAGCAATTAAAATACAGTATTAGGGGGAAAAAAGCTATTTAACCAGAAAGGATGACAGAGAGGAAAAAATAATAAAAGATCTACAAAACAACTAGAAAATGAAAAAAAAAAATGGCAGGATTAAGTCCTTACCCACAATAATTACTTGAATGTAAATGGATTAAGTTCTACACTTAAGAGACACAGAGTGGCTGAATGGATAAAAAATAAGACCCAGTTTGATGCTTCCTATGAGCAACTCACTTCACCTAGATACACATAAATTGCAGAGACGGGAAAAGATACGTGCAAATTGAAACCAAAAAAGAACAAGAATAGCTACATTTATATCTTATAAAATAGACTTTATGTCAAAAATAGTAAAAAACAGAGGTCATTATGTAATTATAAGCATATGTAATAATTTTTATATGCATAAAACATTGAAGCATCTAAACATATAAAGCAAACATTAATAACCTAAAGAGAGATAGACCTCAGTACAGTAATAGTAGCAAATTTTAACACCCCACTTTCAGCAATGGATATATCATCCTGACAGAAAATCAACAAAGAATCCTCAGAGTTAAACTGCTCTCCAGACCGAATGAACATAACAGACATGTACAAAACGTTCCATCTAACATCTACAGAATATCCATTCTTCTAATAGAAGACAAAACAGTCTCCAGGATAGACTTTCTATTAGGCCGCAGAACAAGTTTCAATGAATTTTTTAAATGCAAAATTAAATCAAGAATCTTTTCTGACCACAATGGAATAAAACTACAAATCTGAAAACTGTAGGAATATATTGAAATTAAACAACATGCTTCCTAACAACCAATGTCTCAAAATTTTAACATTTCTTGAGACAAACTGAAGTGGAAACATAGCATACCAAAATCTATAGGATTATAGCAACAGCATCTCTAAAATGAAAGTTCGTAACAGTAAATTCTTACATAAATCAATAAAAAGAGGCCGGATGTGGTAGCTTACACCTGTAATCCCAGCATTTTGAGAGGCCAAGATGGGGGACCACCTGAGGTCAGGAGTTTGAGACCAGGTTTGCCAACTTTGTGAAACCCCATTTCTACTAAAAACACAAAAATTAGCTGGGCATGATGGTGGGTGTCTGTAATCCAGCAACTTGAGAGGCTGAGGCAGGAGAATCACTTGAACCTGGGAGGCAGAGGTGGCAGTGAGCCAAGATCAGGCCACTGCACTCCAACCCGAGCAACAGAGCGAGACTCCAGCAAAAATAAATAAATAAATAAATAGTTCAAATGAACAAACTAACACTGTACCTCAAGAACTGAAAATCAAGAACAAACCAAGACCAAAATTAGTAGACAAAAGTTACAATACATATCATAGCAGAAATAAACAAAAAAACACAGAAATACAAAAATACAAAAGATCACTGAAATGAAGAATCTATTTTCTAAAAGAACAAACAAACCTTTAGCTGGAAGCTAGACTAAGAAACAAAGAGAAGACTTGAGTATTAAAATCAGAGATGAAAAAGAAGAAATTTCAACTGATACCACAGAAATATAAAGGATTATAAGAGACTATTATGAACAGATATGTCTCAACAAATTAGAAAACTCAGAAGTGCACAAATTAGGAAACACATCCAACTTCCCATGACTGAATTATCAAGAAATAGAAAAGCTTAATAGACCAATGATGAGTAATTGTATTGAATCAGTAATCAAAAATCTCCTATAAAATAAAAAACCAGGACTTCACTGCTAAATTCTACCAAACAGGTGTATAATAACTAATGACTTCACTGCTAAATTCTACCAAACATGTATATAATAACTAATGCCAATTATACTCAACCTCTTCAAAAAAATGAAGAATAGGGAATACCTCTAAACTCGTTCTACGTGGTCAGTATTACCCTAATACCAAGACCAGACAAAGAAGCAGTAAAAACAAAAACAAAACAAAACAAAGCAAACAAACAAACAAAACCTACAAGTCAGTACTCTTGATACATACAGATGCAAAACTTCTCAACAAAACAGTAGCAAACAGTATCCAATAGCATTCCAAAAAAATTATGGCACTACAGCCTGAGTGACAGAACGAAACAAACAAACAAATAAAGACAATAGTGACCAAAAATATTAAATCCCTGGGAATTAATTTAACTGAGAAGGTGAAAGATATCTGTAGTGAAAACTACAAAAAATCTACAAAATAAATAAGTAGAAAAATATCTTATGTCATGGATTGAAAAAATAAATATTGTTAAAATGTCCTTGCTACCCAAAATTATCTATAAATTCAATGAAATATCCATCAAAATACCAATGAACCTCTTAACAGAAACAGGAAAACTTATCCTAAAATTCATGTAGAACCATAAAAGACTCCAAATACCCAAAGTAATTTTAGGCAAAAAGAACAAAGCAGGAGGCACCACTCTACCTGATTTCAAAATATACTAGAACACTATAGTAATTATAACAGCACGGTATTGGTGTAAAAACAGACTAAAATTAGAACAAAATGGAATGAAATAAAGAGCCCAGAAATAAATTCATGCATGCACACCCAACTGGTCTTTGAGACAAATGCCAAGAACACACATTGAGGAAGAACAGTTTCTTCAATAATTGGTTCTGTGAAAACTGTATATCCATATACAGAAGAATGAAACTACCTTTCACCACTTAAAAAATCATCTGAAAAGGGACTAAAGGCATAAATGTAAATCCCAAAACCATAAAACTACTAGAAGTTTTCAACGTTTTTTTCAAAAAGTCACTGCCCAGACCAAGGCCCTAAACCATTTCACCTAGTAGGGCAGTTGGTCTGGGCAGTGACTTTTTGGAAAAGATCATAAAAGCACAGTCAACAAAACCAAAAAATAGACAAATGTGGCTATATTAAACTAAAAAGCTTCTGCCAGCAAAGGAACCAATCAACAGAGCCAAGAGACAACCTAGAAAATAAGAGAAAATATTTCTAAACTATGCATCACACAATGGGTTAAAATCCTAAATATAAAAGTAACTCGAACAACTCAATAACAAACAAACAAATAATATGATTTTAAAATGTGCAAATAATCTGAATAGCCATTTGTCAAAAGGAGACTTACAAATTTAGAGGTACATTTAAAAAATCCCAACATAACCAATCTTAAAAGACATGCAAATTGAAAGAATGTGATATCATCTCATCCCAGTTAGAATGGCTATTACCAAAAAGTCCAAAAAAGGAAATGCTGGCAGGGATGTGAAAAAAGTAACATTTTTATATACTATTTGTTGGAATGTAAATTAGTACAATCGCCATGAACAACAGTATAGAAATTCCTCAAAAAATTAAAAATAGAATTGCCTTATGATCCAACAATCCTACTGGTGAGTGTACATCCAAAGGGAATTAAATCAGTTTGTTGAAGAGATGTCTGCACACACATGTTTAATGCATCATTTTTCACAACAGTCAAGATATGGAATTAACCTAAGAGTCCATCGACAAATGAATGGAATAAGAAAATATGCTATATTTACACAATGGAATGCTATTCAGTCATAAAACAGAATGAAATCCTGCCATTTGCAGCAACATGTATGAACCTGGATAACATTATATTAAATGAAATAAGCCAAGCTCGCTAAAACAAATACTGTATGATATTACCACATAATATGTGGAGTTTAAATAATTTGATTTGGTATAAGAGTAGAGTAGAGTAGTAGTGACTGAAGAGGATAGGAAGGTTCCTGGGGATAGGGAAACGGAGAGGATTTGGTCAATTGGCACAAAGTTACAGTTAGATAAAAGGAATAAATTCTAGTGTTCCATTGCACAGCAGGGTAACTATAGTTAGCAATAATGTACTGTATATTTCAAAAGAGCTAGATGAGAAGATTTTTTAATATTCTCATCACAAAGGAACAATGGAAGTCTGAGGTAATTGATATACTAATTACACTAATTTGGCCATTACCCAATATACGTATGTATCAGTACATTACACTATACCCACTAAACATATACAATTATAATGTGTCAACTAAAAATAAAAATATATAAAAACCAAACAAGAAAGTTAAAATAAAAATAAAGTAATGTAGCATTTACCAGTGGAACTCTTCACATACTTTTATTGTTAATTATGAATGGTTCAGCATTCTAAGTTTCAGGGTGACTGAGACTATTGTATATGTTTTCGTATACAATCTCAATTTTTAGCATAATACCTAGTATAATCAAATACTCATCCAAGTGCTTTTTGAGTGAAACAACCACAGAAAATTAGTTGGAAAAATATAACAGTTACCTCAGCGTTGTAAGAGAAAGACGGTGCTATTAATTTTATACAAATGAGTTATATACTTAGTTACTGAACTGTACAAATAGAGTCAAAGTAATACTAAAACTTTAAGTAAAACTTTCAGAGCTTCATTTTACCTGCTTTTTCTTCACTCTGATAAATGTGATTCCTCTCTCTGGCACCCCTCTGCCATGAACCTGTCATAAGAATCCAGTCTTTCAACTAGGAGTAGAAATATTACTGTATTTTTTGGCTAATTGGCAAACTAACCTCAAACAAATTTTTTTAAATTGCTTCACTCTTTTTTTCTATGGTGTTAGTGATGCATAAAATTTTATCTAGATACTAGTTTTCAATGCAAAGAAAATTATAATTAAAATGAAAATATACAGGGAGTAGTGTGCTAGTTCTTTTTTTCCCCTTAATGCCCTCTAAGCATCAGTATTTTCTAATAGTCGTACCATCACTGTTCTGATTTCTATTTTTTCTTCTACTAGTTTCTACAACCACTGAAATTTGATTTCTATTATAATTTTACTGAAATCCCTCTTGCTACAATCATTTATAATCTTCTAATTATTAATGACCATTTTTAATTCCTCTATAATGTGTGGCCTAATTTGATGCTAATGATTTAATATCAACTTTGTCTGTATATTTTTCTACTATTCTGGCCACTTGATTTTATTCCCCTCTATAAGGTATTTCTTCTTTGGTCCATTTTACCATATGATGATTCCTAGTCTTCTTATACCCTTTTGCTTTTAATATATCCTAGAAACTGATGACCCACAAACATCTCAATGTACAAGAGCATTTTGTATTTCCATTCCTGTGTTTCTGATTTTCTATTAAATATTTCCAAGTACCATGCATCCAAAAGCTGTAACACTTGATAGTTCCAAAATGATTCTATCAATTTTTGCTAGCAGGCATGAAAAAGTAAACGATATTTATAGAAAGATAAGATGGTCTATGTGGCCCATGATCCATGACTATGTGAATGTTATTTCTACCTCTTCAAATGTCAATGCCTGAAGACTGAACAAGATTCTAAAACTCTAACTTTCTTCAATCTCTAAAAATAAAAAGTCAACAATGATTAAAAATTTTACTTCTTTTTTTTTGTACTTTTTAAATTTTCAACTTTTATTTTGAGGTCAAGGATACATGCACAAGTTGTGCAGATTTGTTACATAAGAAAATATGTGCCATGGTGGTCTGATGCACCTATAAATCCATCACCTAGGTATTAAGCCCAGCATCCATTAGCTATTCTTCTTATGCTTTCCGTCCCCTTTATCCCTGTTAGGCCCCAGGGTGTGTTCCCCACCAGATGCCTAAATGTTCTCATTGTTCAGCTCCCACTTAAGAATGAGAACATGTGGTGCTTGATTTCCTGTTCCTGTGTTAGTTTGCTGAGGATGATGGCTTCCAGCTTCATCCAAGCCCCTGAAAAGGACATGACCTCATTCTTTTTTATGGCTGCATAGTATTCCATAGGATATATATGCTGCATTTTCTTTATCCAGTCTATTGTTGATGGGCATTTGGATTGATTTCATGTCTTGGTTATTGTGAATAGTGCTGCAATGAACATACACATGCATGTACCTTTATAATAGAATGACTTATAGTTCTTTGGGCCTAGTAATGGGATTGCTGGGTCAAATCGTATTTCTTCTCCTGGATCTTTGAGAAGTCACCACACTGTCTTCCACAATGATTGAACTAATTTACATTCCCACCAACAGTGTAAAAGCATTCCATTTTCTTGGCACCCTCACCAGCATCTGTTGTTTCTTGATTTTTTTAATAATCACTACTCTGACTAGGGTAAGATGGTATCTCATTGTGGTTTGATTTGCATTTTTCTAATAATTAGTGACGTTCTTTTTTCATGTGTTTGTAGGCTGCATGAATGTCTTCTTTTGGGAAGTGTCTGTATATATCCTTTGCTTACTTTTTCATGGGGTTGCTTTTTTTGCTCATAAATTTGTTTAAGTTCCTTGCATACTCTGGATATTAGACTTTGCCAGATGGATAGATTAGAAAACTTTTTCCCCATTCTGTAGGTTGTATGTTCACTCTGATGATAGTTTATTTGCTATTCAGAAGTTCTTTAAAAATGAATTAATATAACGCACTTTATGCTATATTGTTGTATCTCTGCATTCCTCTGAATAGCTAATTCTTTATGGTTTCTAATATTTTTGTCTTCAGGACACCCTCCCCCACCTTGCTTACCCTAGCACATTCGCTTTTTTTACTTGCATGCTATTCAAAGAGCAGCTCTTCAGTTGTCCTTACTTGTGTGAGCTGTCCCATAACTCCATTTCTCTGGCTCAGATTTTTGAAAATTAAAATTCTAATTACACACAAGAAATGTCTACATCCTTCACAGGTAGCCAAGATATACACACCTATTTTTTTCTTCCTTTTTCTTTAAATAGTATTTCCTCCTACCTTTTCACTATAACAGATCTTGAACAATGCTCAGGGTAAGAAAAAGCAATTATGAGTAGAATGAAAATATTAGTAAACTCAAAATTGAAAATAAAACTTTTCAAGATTCCCAATTTTATAGATTAAATTATTTTCATTCAACAGGTATGTATTTAGTAACTGACATTTGCCAAGCACATTACCAGAGCTAGAATAAATGAAAGTAAGGCAAAACGACTGAACTGCACTTATACACAAATAAACAGAATGCAATTTAATCTGCTCTTTTTTTCATTTATGACATCTCTTTACATACAGTCAAAATAGGCTGATATTGTAGAGTTACCTTTTTAAATTCTTATATTTTATTTTTGTGAGTACATGATAGGTGTATATACTTATGAAACACATGAGATATTTTGATATAGCCATGCAATGCATAACAATCATTACATTAAGGTCAATTAAATATGTATCACCTCAACCCTTTATCCTTTGTGTTACAAACAATCCAATTACACTCTTTTAGTCATTTAAAAATGTATGAATAAATTATTATTGACTACAGTCACCCTGTTGTGCTATCAAAAATATTAGATCTTATTGATTCTTTCTATGTTTTGGTACGCATTAACCATGCCCAATCTTCCACTATGCAACCCCTCCCAGCTGTTGGTAATCCTTCTACTCTCTATCTCCATGAGTTCAATTATTTTAATTTTTAGCTCCCCCAAACAATTCAGAACATGCAAAGTTGTCTGTCTGTGCCTGGCTTATTTCACTCAACACAATGACCTCCAGTTTCATCCATGTTGTTGCAAATACAAGAAATGCATTTTTCCTGACACTCCATTGTGTATATGTGCATATTTTCTGTATCCATTCATCTGTTGATGGACATAGGTTGCTTCCAAATATTGTCTATAGTGAATAGTGCTGCAATTAGCACGGGACTGCAGATATCACTTCAATATCTTAATTTCCTTTCTTTGGAGTATATACCTAGCAGTGGGATTGCTGGATCATATAATAGTTACATTTTTTAGTTTTTGAAGTAACTTCCATATTGTTCTGCACAGTGGTTGTATTTATTTACATTCCTCTCAATAGTGTATGAGGATTCCCCTTTTTCCATATGCTTGACAACATCAGTTACTGCTTTTGAATAAAAACCATTTTGATTGAGGTGAGACTATATTCTACTCTAGTTTTGATTTTTATTTCTCTGTTGATCAATAGTGTTGAGCACCTTTTTATATACCTGTTTACTATTTGTTTGTCTTCCTTTGAGAAATGTCTATTCAGAGTTTTTGTCCATTTTTAAACCAGATTATTAGATTGTTTTTCTATACAATTGTTTGGGCTCCTTATATATTCGAGTTGCTAATCCCTTTATAGATGAATATTGCAAATATTATCTCCCATTCTATGGGTTGTGTCTTTGTTGATTGTTTTCTTTACTGTGTAGAGCTTTTTAAATTGATGTGACCCCATTTGTTCATTTTCTTTCGTTTTGGTTGTCTGTGTTTGTGGGGAATTGCCCAATATATTTTTGTGCAGTCCAATGACATGAAGACTTTCCTCAGTGTTTTCTTTTAGTGACTGCATAGTTTGAGGTCTTAGATTTAAGTTTTTAATCCATTTTGATTTGACTGTTGTATATGACAAGAGACAGGGGTCTAGTTTTATTCTTCTACATATGGATATCCAGTTTTGTCCACACTCTTCATTAAAGAGACTGTTTTTCCCCCCCAATGTATGTTTTTGGCATTTTGTTAAAAATGAGTGAACCATGGATGTATGGAAGTTGTTTCTGTGTTCTCTATTCTGCTCCATCGATCTATGTGTCTGTTTTTATGCCACTAGTATGCTGCTTTAGTTAATATAGCTCTGTAGTATAATTAGAAATCAGGTAATGTGATTCCCCAGTTTTGCTATTTTTGCTCTAGATATGTTTGGCTGTTCTGGGTCTTTTGTGGTTCCATATAAATTTTACAATTTTTTTTCTATTTTTGTGAAGAATGTCACCGGTATTTTTATAGAGATTTCATTGAATCAGCAGATTCGACGCTGTATGGACATTTTAACAATATTAATTCTTCCAATTGATGAACATTGAGTATTTTTTTCATTTTCTAGTGTGCTTATCAATTTATTTATCAGTGTTTTATGGTTTTCATTCTAGAGATCTTTCACTTCTTTGAATAATTTTATTCCTGGGATTTAATTTTATCTGTAGCTACTTTAAATGGTATTACTTTATTGATTTCTTTTTCAGATTGTTCACTGTTGGCATATAGAAATGCTAATTTTTGTATGTTGATTTCGTATACTACAATGTTACTGAGTTTATCAGTTCTAATAGTTTTTGTGTGTAATCTTTAGGTTTTTTTAAAGTATAAGATCATATCATCTTATTTATTGATAATTAAATACTTACTGCTGCCACTTTGGTTATTCGTGTTCTGATTGTTTTCTGGTCTTGTCTTCCTTTTTTTTTTTCTTTTTCCTGTCTTCATTTTAGTAAGGGTGATTTTCTCTGTTTATATGATTTAGTTTCTTGCTCTTTATTCTCTGGTTATGTAATTTGGTTTCTTGATTTTTATTTTTCTGTGTATCTTCTGTATATTTTTTTAATTTGAAGTTACCATGATGCTTGCAAATAATATTTATTATTTTAATCTGATGATGATTTTACATGAATTTGATACACAATCAAACAAGAAAAGAGAAAATGAATAACAACTCTACACTTTGTCTCTTCACTTTTTAACCCGTGGCTCTTTGTATTAATATCTCCTTGTACTGTTTACGTAAAGTTGTTGTAGTTTTTATTTTCAATTGGTTTATCTTTTAAACTTTCTATTGAAGATATGAGTAGTTCACACATCACAATTACAGTATTATAATATTCTGTGTTTTTCTGTGTGCCTACTATTACCTATAAGTTTTGTACCTTCAGATGATGTATTATTGCTCATTAGTATTCTATTCTTTCTGATGGAAGAATTCCTTTTAGCATTTCTAGTAGGTCTGGTCTGGTGTTGATGAAGTTTCTCAGCTTTTGTTTGTCTGAGACGTTTTTTATTTCTCCTTCTTTTTTGAAGAATATTTTCATTGGCTGTTTTATTCTAGGGCAAATCTTTTTTTCTTCTTCTTCAGCATATTAAATATGTCATGCCACTCTCTCCTGGCCTGTAAGGTTTCTACTGAAAAGTTTGCTGTCAGATGTATTGGAGTTCCTTTGTATGTTATTTGTTTCTTCTAACTTGCTGCTTTAGGAAACTTTTTTTATCCTCGACCTTTGGGAGTTTGATTATTAAATGCCCTGAGGCAGTCTTTGGGTCAAATTTTCCCTGTGTTCTATAACCTTCTTATACTTGAATATTGGTATCTTGCTCTAGGTTTTGGAAATTCTGTTTTATTATCTCTTTGAATAAATGTTCTGCTCCTATGTCTCTACTTCCTCTTTAAGGTTAATAAATCTTAGATTTTCTCTTTTGAGGTTATTTTCTAGAACGTGTAGACATGCTTCAATCTGTTTTATTCTTTTATTCTCTTTTCTGTCTGTGTATTTTCAAAGAGCCTACCTTCAAAGTCACTAATTCTTTCTTCTGCTGGATCAATTCTTCAGTGGAGATGCCGACGCATTCTTGAGTATGCCAATTGCATTGCCAGCTCCAGAATCTCTGCTTGATTCTTTTTAACTATTTCAATTACTTTGTAAAATTTGTATGATTGGATTCTAAATTCCTTCTGTGTGTTATCTTGAATTTCATTGAATTTCCTCAAAACAATTCTTTTCAATTCTCTGCCTGAAACATCTATCTTTCCAGGATTAGTCTCTGGTGCCTTATTTAGTTTACTTGGTGAGATCATGTTTTCCTAGATGGCCCTTATGCTTTGGGATATTTGTCAGTGTCTGTGCATTGAAGAGTCAGGAATTTCTGTTGTCTACATTGTCTGGGCTTCATTGTCTGAGCTTATTTGTAGTAGCCGAACTTCTTGGGGAGGCTTTCCAGGTATTCAAAGAGACTTGGGTGAAGTGACAACTTCAATCACTGCAACTGTATCTGCACTATGGGGCAACTCGATCCCACTAATGCTTGGCTTTTTCAGACTCAGAAATACTGTCTTAATACTCTTTTATAAGATCCAGATAATTCTCTAGATTATCAGATAATTCTTATTCTCTTCTCTTATGTTCCTCCAAGCAAATGATGTATTTTTCTCTGTGCTGAGCCCGGAGCCGTGGGAGGGGCAATCCAAGGTGCGGTGATCACCACCGCTGGGACTGCACTGTGTCAGATCTGAAGAAAGCACAGCACAGCACTGGGTCTCATCCAGGGCCCATTATAACTACTACCTGACTAACATCAATGTTTGTTCAAAATATTAGGGCTCTACAATCAGCAGATGACAAAGCCAAAAAGGCTTGTTGTCTTTTTTCTTTGGGGTGGAAAGTCCCCCATAACCCAAACCCAGGTAGATCCAGAGATGCCATCCAGGAGCCTGTGCCTGAAGTCCAGAACCTTAGGAATTTACCTCGTGCTCTATTCTACTGTGGTTGAGCTGACACATCAAAAGACAAAGTTATTTTGTCTTTTTTCCCCTTTCCACAAGCAGAGGATCCTTGCTTCATGGCCATTGCCACCACAGTTACACAGGGAATACTACCAGGCTACCACCAATGTTCAATCAAGGCCCAGGGTCTCTTCAGTCAAGTGTTGATTGCCAGGCCGAATGTTGCCAGGCCTAGATTTACTCTTCAGGGCAGTGAGCTCCCTGAAGTGGTCCAGGGAAGGTCCAGAAATGCCATCCAAAAGCCAATACTTGGCACTGGTGACCCCAAGAGCCCACTTGGTACTCCTCCCCACAGCAGCTGCAAGACAAAGTCACTTTACTGTTTTCTCTGCTTTTCTCAAGCAGAGCAGTGTCTCCCCATAGCCACCACAGCTGTGAATATGCTGAGTGACACCTGAAGCCAGCACCTCTCAGCGTGTCATCTAAGGCCCGTGGCATGTACTAACTAACTAATGCTGCTAATTCAGGGCCCAAGGACTCTTTGGTACGTAGGTGATAAATTCTGTCAGAATGTGATCTTTCTCTTCAAAGCAATGGGTTTCTTTTGCTTTCACTGTATATGTGTAAAAGACAAGGAGCAAGGGCTTGAAATGGGTGTTTTAGGATTCTGCCCAGTGCCCCATTCTACTGTGACTGAACTGGTATCCAAGTTGCAAGACAAAATTCCATTTACTCTTCCTTCTCCTTTTCTCAAGCAGATGGAAAGAATCTCTTGGAGCTATGAGTTGTGCTGCCAGGTGTTGGGAGAGGGGTTGCACAAGTACTCCTTCGGCCTACCCCCACTGCTGTCTCACTAGGTCACTTGTCTCCCACGGCCACTGGTTCTGAGCCCCACACAGCACTAGGAATTCTCTAGGAGTTACAGATCTTGTGGCCTAGACTGCCTTTCTTTCTTTTCTTTTTTTTTTTTTTTTTTTTTTTTTTTTTTTTTTTTGAGACAGAGTCTTGTGTCTTGCTCTGTCTCCCAGGCTGGACTGCAGTGATGCAGTCTCAGCTCACTGCAACCTCCGCCTCATGGGTTCAAGTAATTCTCCTGTCTCAGCCTCCCTAGCAGCTGGGACTACAGATGTATGCCACCATGTCCCGCTAATTTTTTTTGTATTTTTTAGTAGAGATGGTTTTTTGCGATGTTGGCCAAGCTGGTCTCAAACTCCTGACTTCAAGTGATCCACTCACCTTGGCCTCCCAAAGTTCTGTAATTACAGGCCTGAGCTACTGCCCCCAGTCAGCCACTCCACCCAGCCTGCCTTTCAAGTTTAATTGGAACACCAGAGCACCTTGGCCTGCAGTGGTGAGGCTTGCTGAAACTCACATTCCAAGCAAGAAGATGGAGAATTTCTCTTCATCTAGAGCTGTTTTACATGCTTCCTCTATGGACATCAGCTGAGTTCTACAAAACGTTGCTTTACACTGTGATGGGCAGCACTGAATTCCAATGCAAAGTCCTACAATCACTGCACTTGTCCTCCCCAAGCATACAGATTATCCATATCATGCAGCCTCTGCTGAGGAATGAAAGAAATGTGGTATCAGCAATCCGAGACTATCTTTCCAATTCTTTTCAGTGACTCTTTTAGCAATATCAAATTAAGCCAGGTGACTGTTCACCTGATTTTTCATTCTCAAAAAGGTGCTTTCTTGTGTAGGTAGTTGTTAAATTTCATATTCCTGTGGAGAGGACAATTGGTGGAAGTTTCTATATGGCCATCTTGGTAATATAACTTTTGTAGCAATGGAAGTATATATGTTTAGCAGAAATAACACATAATTTAAACTGATGCTCTTAGTAATTTATAATCATTGGGAAAGCAGCAAGAAAGAAGTAACTTTAAGCAAAATTGCAAGAGACTAGTGGGAGTGCCAAGATTTACATAAATTGGGAATTTTAGAAACTGGAAATAGCAAGTATCAACATTAGCATGTGGATGACTCTCTTATATCTTTGTCTCATTTA
>NW_016107342.1:167379-190027 GCF_001604975.1 Cebus imitator | reverse complement strand
TTTTGGAGATGGAGTTGCACCGTTGCCCAGGCTGGAGTGCAATGCCACGATCTCGGCTCACTGCAACCTCCTCCTCATGGGTTGAAGCAATTCTCTTGCCTGAGCCTCCCGAATAGCTGGGTTTAAAGGCATGCACCACCATGCCTGGATAATTTTTGTATTTTTGGTAGAGATGGGATTTCACCATGTTGGCCACGTTGGTCTCAAAGTCCTGACGTCAGGTAATCCGCCTGCCTTCGCCTCCCAAAGTGCTGGAATTGAAGGTGTGAGCCACCGCACCTGGCCAGATTGTTCAATTTCTAATAATCAATATTGTCGCCTTCATTCAAGTTCAGAAGGTACATCTCTCTATGTGACTACATCTTAATACCACTGTTTTACTTATATATGGAAGCAGAAAGGATTGGACATCCCTTTTCTGTTTTGGTGGGCTGGTTCTAGAATACTATTAATATATTAGTGCCATGCGAGGTGTTAAAATCCTTAAAATACAGAGCAATAATCCCTCTCTAATGGGTTTGGAAAATCTCTACTAAGAGGAGATAACAAAGTAAGCAGATTCCTGAATATCACACTTGCTTCTCATTTTTTCCTGAAGACTGTGGCTGAAGTAAATATCACCAGTGACCTTTAAAGTTTCCATTTTATTAGCCAACCAAATATTCGACAACTACTTAGTCAATCAAGAGTAGGTACCACACAACAGAGAAACAATTTTTCTAGTTAAAGCAGAAGCTTAGAAAAAGTATAACTCGTTCCAAGTATCTCCAATTTAATGGTGCGTAAGAAAATTTCCCTACCCTTCCATGTGCTATTCTATGCCCAGGGAAAGATTCATCAAGAATATTGCACCCAGTATCAAAAATTGGGAGAAATATCCAAAAGGTAATGGTTCATCTAATATCTCAAATGAAAAACAATGAGTGGGAAAATCTCTATAAAAGTTACACATTATAAATCACATTTTCCAGAGCAAAACACCACTTATCTTGGAAATTGTCTCTCCAAAATATATTGTCTCTCTTACCTACAAAGAGAAAAATAATAATTATCTGTCAAAGAACCACAAATTTTGATTTGCCTAATTACAAGCTCCATCTCTGGTAGAAGCTTTGAACAGGATTTATATAGACCTTCATTTTATTTGAGAATCATTTAATAGTCAAAATGGAGAAAATTAAATTATATAATTGTTCTCATCTAGATATAAGCCATATCACCAGACTGCATCTTTAAAAGTCATACTTGTTAAAAAAATACAAAGTATGAGGAGAATAGGCATAGGTAGAAGATAGTTAGACAGATAAAATAGATTGCCAAAGCCATAATTCAATATTAGTTTAGAGTAAGAGAATTCTAAATTAATTATTGGTGAGGTCACACATGAATCTCCAAAGCTGTCTCAGTTCAAAGCATATTTTCATGAAGTTGTAAATAGTCTTACATAAAATAGTTTCTTGAAATGAATGTAACAGATACATTCATGAATGAAAGAAAAAGGAGTAAAAATATTTGAAAAGAAGCTCATTAAATGTATTCATTTTAGATTAATAACACTGAACAGTTACTGTATATTTATAATCACAATATAAATAACCTGGCTGGGCGTGGTGGCTCATGCCTGTAATTCCAGCACTTTGGGAGGCCAAGGCAGGCGGATCACAAGGTCAAGAGATTGAGATCATCCTGGCCAACATGGTGAAACCCTGCCTCTACTAAAATACAAAAATTAGCTGGGCATGGTAGTGCTTGTTTATAGTCCAAGCTACTTGGGAGGCAGAGGCAGGAGAATTGCTTGAACCTGGGAGGTGGAGCTTGCAGTGAGCCAAGATCATGCCACTGTACTCTAGCCTGGCACCTAGGGACAGAGTGAGACTCTGTCCCAAAAAAAGAAAGAAAGAAAGAAAGAAGGAAGGAAGGAAGAAATCATGCAGTACAACAAAAATCAATTTTCTGAAAAATAATCCAAATGATCATTTGTATACATTTATTCTGTATTCTTTGCCTTGACTTTGTATTGTAAAATATGGTTTTGGAGAGAGATCCAAGATGGCTGATCACTAGCAGCTCAGGATTGTAGCTCCCACTGAAAGCGCAGAGAATGAGAGGACACCACACTTTTCAGATCAATTTTTGTTGCTCACGCACCAGGAGATTCCCAGCGGAGGAGCCCCACTTCTTGCCAGCGCGACTCTTGAGGCCAGTGAGGCGGTTTTGTTGCTGCCTTGGTGCGGCGGTTCTCAGTGCAGAGTCAGAAAAGCACCATCAATCTTAAAGCCGCTGTTTTGGCCAGCACAGTGGGTTGCTCAGATTTTAGCGCTGGGAATCAACAAGTTGGACGTCCATTCAGAAACCCAACTATAAAGACGGTAATTATAAAGACCACAGATGGATAAATTTATAACGCAGGGAAGAAACCAGCCTAAAAAGGCTGAGAATACCCAAACTCAGAATGCCTCTCCCTCTACAGGGGATCACAGTTCCTCATCAGAAACAGAACAAGGCCTGATGGAGAAAGACTGTGTTCCATTAGCAGAAGCAGGCTTTAAAAAGTGGGTGATAAGAAACTTCTGGGAATTAAAAGAACTTGTTCTAACCCAATGCAAAGAAACTAAGAACTTTGAAAAAAGGTTTGACAAAATGTTAACAATAACACACAACTTAGAGAGGAATATAAATGAATTAATGGAGCTGAAAAACACAACACGAGAACTTCGCGAACTATGCACAAGTTTTAACAGCCGGATTGATCAAGCAGAAGAAAAGATATCAGAGGTCGAAGACCAACTTAATGAAATAAAACAAAAAGACAAGATTAGAGAAAAAAGAATAAAAAAGAATGAGCAAAGTCTCCAAGAAATATGGGACTATGTGAAAAGACCTAATCTACGTTTGATAGGTGTACCTGAATGTCATGAAGAGAATCATCCAAGCTGGAAAATACGCTTCAGGATATTATTTAGGAAAACTTTCCCAACCTAGCAAGGCAGGACAATATTCAACTCCAGGTAATACAAAGAACACCACAAAGATATTCCTCAAGAAGACCAACCTCAAGGCACATAATCGCCAGATTCACCAGGGTTGAAATGAGAGAGAAAATACTGAGGGCAGCCAGAGAGAAAGGTCAGGTTACCCATAAAGCGAAGCCTATCAGACTCACAGCAGATCTCTCAGCAGAAACCCTACAAGACAGAAGAGAGTGGGGGCCAATATTCAACATCCTTAAAGAAAATAACTTTCAACCCAGAATTTTACATCCAGCCAAACTAAGCTTCATAAGTGAAGGAAAAATAAAATCTTTTGTGAATAAGCAAGCACTCAGAGATTTCATCACCATCAGGCCTGCTTTACAAGAGCTTCTGAAAGAACCACTACAAATAGAAAGGAACAACCAGTATCAGCCTTTCTAAAAAATACCAAAAAATAAAGAACATCAACATAATTAAGAAATTGCATCAACTAATGGGCAAAACAGCCAGCCAACATTAAATGACAGTATCAAACTCACATATATTGTTATTAATTCTAAATTTAAATCGACTAAATCCCCCAATCCAAAGACACAGGCAGGCAAAAAAAGCCAAGACCCATTGGTATGCTACATCCAGATCCATCTCACATGCAAGGATACACAAAGACTCAAAACAAAGGGATGGAGAAAAATTTACCAACCAAATGGAGAGCAAAAACAAATAAATAAAAAGCAGGAGTTGCAATTTTTGCTGCTAAAATACACATTAAAGCAACAAAGATCAAAAGAAGCAAAGAAGGACATTACATAATGATAAAAGGATCAATGCAGCAAGAAGAGCTAAAGATCCTAAATATATACGCACTCAATACAGGAATACCCAGATATATAAGACTTATAAAGAGACTTGGACTCCCACACAATAATAGTGGGAGACTTCAACATCAATATTAGACAGATCAATGAGACAGAAAGTTAACATCTTATATTCAGGACTTGAACTCAGATCCGGAACAAGTAGACTTAATTAACATTTATAGAACTCTCCACTTAAATACACAAAATATACGCTCTTATCAGTACTACATCACACCTATTTACAGGTTTAAATGAAATATTGGTTGGCTGCTTGTGAATTATTTGCTTCCCTCATTTTTTTTTATGTCTCTATTATTAAACACAATTACAGGCATACCCATTTTTAGACTGCATTCTAACCTGGGCAATAAAGCAACACCCCTGTTCTCTCTCCCTCTTCCTCTTCCTCTTTCTTCCTTTCCTTCATTCTTTTTTTTTATTCTTTCTCTTTCTTTCTTTCTCTCTTTCTTCCTCTAAAAAAAGAAAAACATTACTAGTAAGTTTGACAATAGAAATAAAAAATTATAGAGAAAACCATATTTCAAATAGGTAGCATGACATGCAATATAAAATGAAGTTAAAGCCCCTTTGCAACTGTTGAATATTGTATTTTGTAATATTTTAAACATAATTATGAAAGCATTAGGAAAAAAATTTATTTCTCTATAAGATTTCTTTCATTTTCTGATTAAAGCAGTAAGTTAATTATGAACCATTATGAATATTATATTTGTTCTGTTTATGGATTTTATTTATGCTTACCGCAGATTATAAAGTCTTAATCACTTATCCTCAATGTAATAGTATTTTACCGTGTCAATGTCCCTTGATCTTTTTTTCATCTTGTGTTTTTTATTTTTCCCCCCTGTGGTCTGCAAAAACAAAACAAAACAAAACAAAAAATCAATTTGATGGAATAAGACATCTATGGAATAAAAGTCTTGAAGCAAAACCATATTTTACAATACAAAGTCAAGGCAGAGAATACAGAATAAATGTATACAAATGATCATTTGGATTATTTTTCAGAAAATTTTACTTTCTTTTCTCTCTTACTGGGAATGAAATAGAATTCCTTCTATGCTAATGTTGAGATTGGCCATGTGACTTACTTTGGCTATTAGAAGGTAATGAAGGTGCTGCAAGTAGAGACAGGGCTTGGATTCTATTATGATGTTATGGTTGGTTTGCCAGGAGAGGAATACATCCTACATTGTCTGGGTCTCATAATGGAACATGAAGAGACCATTCACCTTGTCCAAGCGATTTTCAGCCAACCCTTGCACACATAAAAATGAGAATAAATAAGATTTCTTTCAACTCAAAATAATTTGTCTCTAAGAACTTAATTTGTCTTTAAGAACTAAAAAGAAAAAAAAAAACAGGAAGAAAATGTAGTATTAGGATTTTTATGGACAAAATTATTTTTGTCCCAGTTTTTTATATTGATGACTTTGCTTACTGTGATTATTCTGCAGTTGATTGGTGAAAATCCATATCTGTGTATGACTGTTCATCAATGTATTATTTTAAGCCACTGTGATTTTATGTTACATTGAAGAGAATAGCTATAGGGTGCAAAAAGTTGTGTATAATGACCTACTATTATTTAACAATAAGCTTAACATTTGTAAAGAGAAACACATCCTGATACTTTAAAGTTCTTCAAACCTGGTACTAATATGTCTAAGTAACTCAGCTAAGAAAATACAACAATTTAGGAAAGAGTGAAAAGGAGAATTAAGGCATATGATAAATGAAAGTGCCAGTAGTTGATTTAGACATATGTAACTGACTATAAAACCAACCATTGGTTTGTAGTTTTATTGCAATTCCGTTTCTTCAGGAACAGTCCTGACATATAAAACTAATGAATATTACAATCAGGGAGGTACCATATAATATGTACTTTGTCAAAAACATAGTGTAGTTTCTAAATTAATGAACATTTTTGGTGAAATACAAAGAGGAGAAATGTGACACAGCTAACTTCTACTCAAATCCAAAGAGATTTGCTTCTCTTCCACAGGCATTGCCTTGTATTTTGAGTTATATCCTATAATTAAATCCGGAGGGAATGAGTTGTAATTCTCTCTGATAACCCATCTTTCAATGTTTTCACATAAATTTCAGGAATGTCTTGGTATAATAAAACTAATTGGTCTCTGTGGGAAATACAAAAGTGCATTTTGAAGAGGCCTGATTTCTTTTTACTATAAGTTTTGTCTGGTATATAATTAATATGTAAAATAAAGAAGTGGATATCTATACATATGCAAAATCAGTACTGTAATCCAAATATTATAATAGATGTGTTATATAAGGCCTTTTTCAAGTCAGTTCTATGGAACACAGATTGCACTTTTCAGAAAAATAATGGTATCCCCAAAGATTATTATTCTGGACAAGACTAAAAAATAATTATCTAAACTCCTGAAGTAATTTAAATCCTCCTTGGAATAAGGCAGGGGACATTAAATAAATAAGATAAAATAAGCAAAGCCTAGTGTAAATGGCTAATAGACTATGTATTAAAAATATCAGCATGAAAAAGTAATTTAGAATTTCACTTTTATTTTCAGAAAATTAATGATCTGTACTTTAATCCAGGCATAAACTAGAAAATAATAGTTTGAAAAGAGGTAAACAATGTAAACATACTATTTGATTGTAAAAATTTAAAGTATGTTAGAAGAAAAATTTACACAGAAGTAGGGTTAATGGCAAAAGTACATTATTTGAGACATTCTCTATAGTGGCAGGACAAGCTGCTGACAGCAAAATTGATCTATTTGCAAAATGAAGCTCAAGAGAAAATTTAAGAGAAGAAGAAAACCATTGGAACTAGAAAGTAGGCAATATCTTGAGAGTCTATGAGCCAGGAAAGATGACAAATTCCCGGCAGCAATAAATGGAGGGGAAAAGATCAACTAAGAATTTCCTGCCTATATGCCTGCTGAGATAGAAAATTAATCTGAAGTGTTTTTTAGAAATATATGAGTTAATGGCTTACTCTTTGTAGCTGAATGTAAGTGGTAAAATTTTTGATAAAAAATGGTAATAAAATACATAAAAATAATAAAATTAAGTTAAAAGTGATATTTTTGATAAAAATAAAACAGCACATTTTTAACTACAAGAATACATTTCAAAATACATAGTTCAATTAAGTTGACTAGAACTGTCTCCAATGCTTAGCACAGTGTTCAAATCTAGTATGATGAGAAGATTATAATGGATCATCAATAAATATTAGAAAAAATAATTTAATTAATATTTGGGATTAAAAATTAACTTTAAAGTTAAATTATTTGGTCAGAATACTATGTTGACAGGAGCGGTGAAAGAAGGCATCCCTGACTTGTGCCAGTTTTTAAAGAGAATGCTTCCAGTTTATGCACATTCAGTATGACATTAGCTGTGAGTTTGTCATAAATAGCTCTTATTATCTTGAGATATGTTCTATCAATATCTAGTTTATTGAGAGTTTTTAGCATAAAAGATTGTTGAATTTTATCAACGGCCTTTTCTGTGTCTATTGAGATAATAATGTGGTTTTTGTCATTGGTTCTGTTTATGGGGATGGATTATGTTTATTGATTTGCATATGTTGAACCAGCCTTGCATCCCAAGGATGAAACCAACTTGATCATGGTGGATAAGCTTTTTGATGTGCTGCTGGATTTGGTATACCAGTATTTTATTGAGGATTTTTGTGTTGATGTTCATCAGGGATCTTGGCCTGAAATTGTTTTTGTTGTTGTGTTTCTGTCGGCTTTTGGTATCAGGATGATGCTGGCCTCATAAAATGAGTTAGGGAGGAGTCCCTCTTTTTCTATTGCCTAAAATACTTTCAGAAGGAATGGTACCAGCTCCTCTTTGTACTCATAACTGTGAGTTGAACAATGAGAACACATGGCACAGGGAGCAGAACATCATACATCAGGACCTGTCAGGGGTTAGGGGACTAGAGGAGGGATAACATTAGGAGAAATACCTAATGTAGATGATGGGTGGATGGGTGCTGAAAACCACCATGGCACGCGTACACCTATGTAACAAACCTGCACGTTCTTCACATGTATCCCAGAGCTTAAAGTAAATTAAAAATAAATTAATTAAATTAAAAAACTGAAAACATAACTATTAAAATTAAAAATAATTTAACAAGATTACTCGATTTTTTAAAATCAACACATAAAATTCAATCGTTAAAATCATTGAACTCCACACTTACTTGTACTCTCTCATGTATGAATATTATATGTCAAAAAAAGTTTAATTTTTAAAGAAGTGTATTTCCAAATACCAGAAACAAATAATTTTTAAGGATTTAAGTTATTTAGTAGCATTGAAAACATAAAATATCTAGGAATAAATGTAATAATATCCAAGATATTTTTTAAAACATTGTAAAACTTTATAGAATTACATTCAAGAAAACTCAAGGAAAACCTCAGTTAATAAACTACACTCATTGATTTAAAACTAAATATTTGAATAAAATATTTTTTCTTAATTCAATATAGATTCAAATGCAATTTGAAAACAACAGTTTTTTATAGAAATTTAGAAACTGAATCTATAAATACACATAGAATAAAATGAACTGAGAATAACAGACACTAAGGAAGAAAAGCAACAATATAAATTACTTCACTTTACCATGTATTAGATGTCAGTATAAAGCTAAAAATTAAATTGTAGTATTGGCCAAGGCAAGACAGATAGATGCATGGACACAGAATAAAGATCAGCAATAGATATTTGGAAATATAAACTTGAGAACTTGATTAAAACAGAGCTGATTTTCTAAATTACTGTGTATTAGATAGAATCTTTACTAACTGTTGCTAGAACAAAGACTTGTCCATAGAGAAAAAAAAAAAAAAAAAAAAAAGCTAAACCACTACCTGATGTCAGAGACAAAAATCAATATTATCTTAACCACAGAATTAGATGTGAACAACTAAATTCTAAAGCTTTGAGAAGACAGTATAGGAATATGTACTTACTGCTTCAGGGCTAAAAAGGATTTCTTTAAAAATATATTAAACCAAAAACCATATAGGTCATTGTTTGGGAATTAAGGAATTCTGCTCATACAAAGACAGCAAAACAAACCAAAAAACCAATAAATCAGGAAAACATATTTTAAGTTATAATGGATATAAATTGTTGTGTGTGTATCATATTATATATATTATAAATAAATAATGTCTGTAACTCAATAAGGAAAAGATAAGCGATTCAATTAAGAAATAGAAAAAAATCTTGTTGAGACTCTACATAGGAAGCAAAAACTAGTAACTATTAGGTTAGTGCATTAAAAGTAATGACAAAAACTGCAATAACTTTTGCACCAATATAATATTTAAAGTTTTACTTTAATCAGATTGGAAATTAGAAATCAAAAATTAAACCACAATAAGATGTCATTTCAAAGGTATACTAGATAGGCAACAATATTAAAGCCTGAAAATGTCAATTATTAGAAAAGACATGGAACACTCAGAAGAACAAATAACTTATGATAATGTAATATGTAATAACAAGCCTGGAAAAAAATTGTCATAAATTTGAAGATATGCAAAACACTTAGAAATTCCACTCTTGAGAATACACCCTAGAGGAGTTCTTGCTATTTATGTGCTCCAAGAGATCTGCTTAAGAATATTAATGGCCATACATTAGAAGACACTTGGAAACAACATTATTATCCACTAAAACAGGAATGACCTAAAAGTTTCACCTGTATTTATGGGCTAGAATGTGATACAACACTGAAAATGAATGCATTACGGCTACGCACAACAACAAAACATATTTAAAATCTTAGATATGATTGAGAAACACAGTTATAGGAGAATACAAGAAGCCTAATTTCATCATGTACATATAAAAATGAACTATATAAAGTATAGGAAAAGAGCACATGGAATTATGATGAAAGGCAAGGGAATCATAAACACACAATTCAGAAGTGGTGTGGCTTTTCACGTTATTGGGAAGAGAAAGGAATGGACGAGGCAAGGAAGAGAGTGAATTTCAAAAATAAGTAATATTATATTTCTAAACATGTGTTATAGTAATTGAATCACTATTATTTATACTACTTATATTTTAGAGTCTTTTGCATCTACAGATAATTTAAGCAAAATAAAAGATTTTTCATTTCACTTTCATCTCACATCTCAAAGCATTGTCTGGTGCTCTAACCTTGGAAAACATCTAGTACACAATAAAGGAGGAAGATGCTTACCCATCTTCACCAGAATTCCTGATGGATCCCTGAATGCATATGTTTAAACAGATCATGGAGTTTTATTGCACTATATTCTTTCTTTCTCTACTTTTTTGTATAGTTAATTAATCCTGATTAGTCCCCCTTCAAAGGTATTTCTTTCTTTCCCTCCTCTTTGGCTCTTGTAAAGAACACAAACGGGCATGAAACACACAAATGTACTCTCAGCCCTAATCCATTTCTTTTTGTCCCTCTATAATAACTTCCTAAAATTTTATTGTTCAGTTTCATATACCCTCCTTATTATCATCCAAATTTAACTGTTGTTTATTTTTTTTTAATGCTCAAAACCAATTCAGCTAGGGGTTATCCTTTTCAATGCATGGTGCCGGAGTAATTTACATCTGTGAATTATATTTATATTTGTAAATTATATTACATTATATTACATATAAATTACATTTATATTATGTCAAAAAATCTTTGACATAAATCTCATGCCTTATAAAAAATTAATTCAAAATGTATAATAGACTTAAATGTAAAACTCTGAAACCTTCAGCTGAAGATCTTGAAGGTCTGGTGCTAGACAAAAAGTTATTATGCTTTACAACAAAGGCACAATTCATAAAAGAAAAAATTGCTAAGTTGGGCTTCATCAAAATTAAAAACTTTTGCCTTGGATAAGACCCTGTTAATAGAACGAAAAGATGAATTACAGAGTGGAAGAAAATATTTATGTACTAGGTATTATACAAAGGACTATTATGTAGAATATGTGTACAGTTTTTAAAAGCAACAATAAAACAGTAAACAATCAACTTAGAACATTAGAAGGAAAAGAAGGAAGTTGGTATAGCTATCTTTATCTATATCACTATCCTATCTGTAAACTTTTGCTGTACTTCTGTGGGATGCTATCTTCAGGGGACCTGGGATAAAGGGTTCATGGAATCTTCATATCCTCTCTTACAACTGCATGTGAATCTATCATAATCTAAAAAATATAGGTAAATAAAGTTTAAACTTGGTGCACTTGGTGCATGCCTATAGACCTAACTACTCTGGAGACTGAGGCAAGAGGATCATTTACGCCTGGGAATTTGAGAGAAGTGTGGGCATATGGGAAGACCCTGTCTCTCAAAAAAAGAAAAATTCAATTAAGGAAGAAGAGCATGTGCTTACAGAAGGTACTGAATTAGTCCTAACAATTAAAATATGTACATCTGCTATTAGAACACCTTCTTATTAAAAGAATAGTTTTATTATGCCTCCGACATATTAAAATGTAAGTCAATCAGTAAGTTAGATAATAAAATCACATTAATTTTATGACAGTTATTCATCATCATTCATCATCATTATCCCCTTCCTTATACACTTATAATTAAGAAGTCATTTAAGTTAACTGCTGGAAGTGACTTCAGTCAGAAATATAGTCTAATCCCTCATTTCAAGTGGAAACTCTAAGGCAGAACATCTTAAACTTTAGCGGCATAAGAATCATCTGGAGAGTGTGTTAACGTACAGATTGCTAGGTCTCATTCACAGAATGTATAGTTCAGCAGTTCCGGACATCCCCTGAGAATCTGCATTTCTAATAAGTTTCCAGGTGTTGCTGGTGTTGCTAATGCAGGTGAGCAAGGCATTGGTCCACAGACCTCATTTTGAGTAGTACTCTTTCTGAGGCCAGAGGACTTAGGTATTTGTCTAAAGGTCACACAATTTACAGTAGCCAAGCACTATTACATTATGTGCCACTGCTTTATTTTGAAATTTTGCTGTTTTTAATTATTAAAAAAATAATTATAAAGAAAGATTTTTTATCTCCAATGAGTGGAATAATACATCATCATCTAGAATCCCCACTTCTACAGCACATATATATCTCACTATGTGTTGACCAAATTTTATTAAAAAATCACCAGGTTGGGCCGAGTGTGGTGGCTCACACCTGTAATCCAAGCACTTTGGAGGCCAAGGCGGGCGGATCACCTGAGGGCAGGAGTTCAAGACCAGCCTGACCAACATGGTGAAGCCCCGCTTTAAAAAAAAAAAAAAAAAAAATCACCAGGCTAAAGTCATCATTTGAACTATAGTTTAAACGGATAGAAGTATTTGAGGTCTTGTGTAAGATGTATAAACTTATAAAATGGCTTTCAAACAGAGCGTGTCTACCCCACACAGCAACATTGTCTTGCACACAATCACCCTGAAACTATAAGGTAGCATGAATCAAAAGTCTTATTTTAGAACTATGAGAATAAAAAAGCAGTAATATTTTTCTCAGTATTGCATAGAAGTAGATTCAAAATTCCAAATCTATATGATAACATTGCCATCTAATGGATAATCCGCAAATAAAATATAAAGTTCATAATTACATATGCCACCTCTGTTGAAACTCTGCTATAATCCAGGATAAAATTTTAGGTTACCAGATCTGAGAATTGCTAAAAAAAAAAAAATAGGATATTTATTTTTCTCTGTTATGAAAAATAGTGACATAAGTCACGAGCTAATACATTTGACAAAACATTTTCTTCTTTTTTCAATAAACATAGTTTTTCCTATTTTCCAGGAAACAAACAGGGATAAAACTTTCTTTTTATTTGTATTATTTCTAAAACTAAAGGTTCATTGTTGGTTAAAATATTTTATCACTAATTATATTATTAGTAAGATAGCTTGTAGAAATTTTTTTTGTAAATTAAAGAAAACATCATTAATAAAGGAAGTAAATTTACGAAGACTGCCTTGGTCTTTGTAAAACAAGCAAGGAATGAGAATCACAGTGAGGAGCATGGAATCAGCAGATAGTTGTTATCTGACTTAATCAAGTAGATTATAATTTTATCATTAACAAAATAAAAATATGAGATCAAATAATCTTTTAGGTACCTTCCTGATTTAACATTCATGATTAAATACTTTTCTTTGCATTTCAGTACCCTTTCTTATGGAAGGTAAATTTGATTGCAGTTGAAAAATTACTTTCAAGCAAAGTTGAACCCACAATTACATTTGCTTTCTCAGGAATTTCCTAACCAGTTTTCAAGGCTCTGGGTTTAATTTTTTTTTTCTTTCATTTTTCACACACCAGAGTTACATGTATATTCATTAAAGTATCATGAAAATGTATTTTCCTACCCCAGAAAGAGTGACCAGTGCCTTAGGAAATAAAGTCTTCCAAGTGTTAATTTCTCTTAGTATAAATTTTCAGCAGCATATACCAAAGATAAAATCAGAAAATTCTGTTGCATCTAGGCTTTCCTAGGGTTACTTACCAACCCTTATATGCTTTAAAAGTTGTTGTTTTTTCTTTATTAATAACAATCAAAATGCAGAACAACAGAAGTGAGACCGAAGGAGAGGGAAAAAGAAGGAAGGGAAAAAGACATCTTACAAAACCAAACTGTAAATGCAATGGAAATACTTTGGGACACTATTATTTGCATGTACTGTATGTCAAATCATACATGTTATAAAATTTGTGCCTAAATAGATAAATATTTTCATAGTATATGTTCCTAGAAGTGAAACTGATAATTTTGAGAATTGGCAATATTTACGTTTTGACTGATACTGCCAAAATGATCTAGCTAAATAATGCAGTTTTTGTTTTGTTTTGTTTTGTTTTGTTTTGTTTTGTTTTGTTTTGTTTTTGAGACAGAGTCTCACTCTATTGCCAAGGCTGGAGTGCAATGTCACAATCTTGGATCACTGCAACTTCCACCTCTCTGGTTCAAGGGATTCTCATGCCTCAGCCTCCCGAGTAGCTGTTACAGGTATGTATCACCATGCCTGGCTAATTTTTGTATTTTTATTCGAGACTGGGTTTCACCATGTTGGCCAGGGTGGTCTTGAACTTCTGACCTCAAGTGATCCACCTTCGGCCTCCCAAAGTGCTAGGATTACAGGTGCTAGCACCGTGCCTGGCCAATAACACAGTTTTGATTGCTGTGGCTGAAAATGGAAAATACAGAAGCCATGGAGGCTAGATTGCCCTATTAAGATAAAGTTCATACTTTTGGACCTAGATGTAGTCCTCATCCCTACTACCATGATCATTACATACAGCTGCCCATTATAACAGATTGGCATGGCCAGTGATGAAGCCTGGCTAACTTCATCTGGCTGAATCATTTTGTCAACTTGGCTGTTCAGTGATTCTTCCATGGTAGATTCTTTCTGACAAGCGACACTTCACAATTCACATATACTATCATGTGTTCATAGACATGTTTCTACCTTAGATCTCTGTCTCATATCTACTAATCCTTTTGCTGTCACGTTCCTGAGAAATGACAGACCACTGTCCACTGCTCAGGTGATTGTGTACATTCTTGATTCAGGACCTCAGGTCTTCTCCCACCCTAAGTTCCTAACCAGGTCGCCACTCACATCTGTACTCATCTGTTATTGGTTTTCACCCACATAGTAGCGGCACATCTGTAAAACAAACTTGGGCTTTTCTCTCTCGGTTGGTGATACATGACCCTCACATGACCATGGTTGCAAGCTGAGGAAAGCGAGCCTATACACATGTAGAGTAATACATGAATTTTATTTACCTGATCATGCCTCTTACTTGTAATATCAAGTCCTATCTAGATTCAATCTTAGACGTTCCATTTAAAACCTACAAGCATGTTTAAATTTATGACTTGGTAGGGCTGACAGAACCCGGCTCATTTTTATCAGTTTAGATGCGTAGTTACTAGGATATTTTATCAAGGATTTAGTCTCTACCGATAACATGCCAAGAGAGATTTCTCAAAGTCCCTACAGTCACTGTTGAGGCTGACTTAGCTGTGCTGTAGAATAAAAAATTTCTGCATTTTCACTACAGCACTGGGCCTTGTCATAGCTCCATATATCACCACCACTTCTAATACCATAGCCTCTTTTGGAATGTGTGGCTTTATTGGCATTGCTTCTTGCACTATGACCTGGATCTGCTACAAAACACTTTCTTGCTTCAGGTTCAACTCTAAACTTGCAGTTTACTTCTTCCAGGTGTGAGATGGTTTACCTCCAGGACCTGAAGATGCTCATCTTGTTCAGTGGTTTTTCATTGTGGTAATGGATGCAAAATGCGACTATTTGTCTCTGACTTTGGAGTAGATATACTAGAATGTTTTTGATCACAAGATCCCTAAATTCTACCAATGTGGCAAGTGCTTGTATCTTCATAGCGATTATCTTTCACCCTGTAAAATACATGTGTCTTCCTAAGTACCATCCCCTGCAGTGAACTAGCCACCTATTTCTCATCCTATCTAATCAGCATAACGTCACCAATATAATGGATCTATGAAATGACAAAGTATTCCAGATAGCCTTAATTATTGACAAGGTGTTCCAGATAGCCTTAATTATTACATGCTAGGTGCAGTAGCTCACTCCTGTAATCCCAGCACTTTGGGAGGCTGAGGTGAAAGAACCACTTGAAAAAGGAAGTTCAAGATCAGTCTGGGCAATATAGTGAGAAGTGTTCACTACAATTTTTGTAATTAGTGGGGCACTGTAGTGTTCATCTGCAGTTCCAGCTATTCCAGCTACTCAGGAGGTTGAGGCAGGATAATTGCTTAAGCCCAGGAGTTTCAAGTTTATAGTGAGCTATGCACTCCAGCCTGGGCCACAGAGTGAGACCTTGTCTCTAAAAGATATATATATATATATAAAAATAAAGATAGATATATTGATATATACACACATATATACGTATGTATATATATGTATGATTACAGTGGATAGGAAGGTTAACATAACTCTGAGGAAAACCTGAATAATTGTGTCTATGTGTGTAATTGTGAAAAATTTCTGAGCCCCTTTTAAACTTGAAATAAGAAGGAACCAAATCACCAAATCAATGGCCACATATCATGTAGGTAAGGCCTCATTTTTCTTCTCTAGCAGTGATACCACATTTGTCTCAGTGACTGGGATTGGGGTTACCACTTACTTAAGCCTGCAGTAGGCTACTATAATTATCCAAGAATTATCTACCATATTTTTTGGGGTGTCAGACTAGAGAATTAACCAGAGATATGGCAGTGACCATCATTTCTTTATCCTATAAGTCTACAGTAGTCTCACTAAACTTCATCACCCCATCCCCCACCACCATTCTTCAGGATATGATACTGCTTTTTATTTTAACCTTGGCTGGCAGAGGAAAGTTTCAGAGGTTGCATTTAACCTTACTTACCATGTATCATGACTTTTACTCCACAGGACAGGAAACCTGAAAATCTCTGTAGGCTTATTGACATTAACACACCATGGATCTCTGAACCATTGAATACAAGACTTTTCTCACTCTCCATGGTGCTTATTAAATAAAATATGAAGACGACTAAGGATAGAAAAAGCTATTCCAGAATTCCCTCTTGAGTAGTTAGATTTCCAAATATCATATGGAGGCTCACTTTTTCTTCTTTTTTTAATCGAATTATCTCTTGGGGGAAAATAAGAACCCAAAACTGTAGCACCTAACAGGTTTTTGTTTTGCTTTGTTTTGTTTTGTTTTGAGCCATAAATATAATACTAGTCACTGGAGTCTTTCCAGTGATCTGTTCTTGGTCATGTCATCCTGGACCCCACTACAACATATTATGTAGGTCTTGAATATCTTTTGGTAATTTTTTGTTTATATCAAGAACATTCTGAGATCTTCCTAGGTCATGGTGAGATCTGACCCTAGTTATTTAAGAGGCTCAATCATTACATTTTGAATCATCTTCCCAAAGCAAGGTCTTTTCTGAGTCTCCAAGAAATAGGAGACCTTATCTCTAACTAGGGAATCTGCTAGCTTATTAGATACCAGAAGGAACAAGCAATCAACAAATTCAATATTTCATATGTGTCTCCCCAAATATTCCCAGTACAGATCTTAGAATTGCTCTTCTTTCCCACCAGGGTCCTGACTAAAGTCAGGCCTACATTGCAGGATAGGACCAGAATCACTAAATATTTTTTGGAAAGGGCTACATAATTAACATTTATAGTTTTGCAGGCCATGTGGTGTCTGTTGTCACTATTCAACTCTGTAGAGTGTTGAGTGAAAGCAGTCATAAAAAACAGGCTAATGAATGGTAATGGTTGTACTCCCATAAAATTTTATTTAAAAATTTTTATTTAAAAAATCCAGGTGGTAGGCTGGATTTTACCTATGGGCCATAATTTTCTAATCCCTGCATTAGATCCTTGCCAGGACTGTAAATATAAACTCCTTTGTTACTATGACCCTTTATGATTAAATCTTCGATTTTATTACCAGTACAAATCTGCTTTCTAGCTACAGGAAATTAGAGTTCCTTTGTATACTGTGTTTTCCAGCCTGCCCTGAGTTGGTAGTTGATAATCAAATCCTCTGTTTCTTTCTCTTCAAGGGATACTTGGTGGGTAACAAAAGTCAATCCCAACCCTAATTGTATAACTAGTTGTTATAATTATTAATTTCCTCTTATCTTTCAAGCTTTAGAACTATTTCGTAAGGTATATATTTCATTCAAATATGCTGCAAATGATGAAAGCTTAGTAATTATACCAAGCTAGAGATCTCAGCAGCAATTCGTTCCTTGTTGCCATCTGTTTTGTTTGTTTCTAATTTTTTTGGTGAAAGTAATATCATTAATAAAAAAATGAAAAGTAACAGTTTAAAGATTTTTTAAACAGTAGCATGAAAAATTATCCTTATCCATTCTTTGACCTTCATTTTTATTTTATACAAATGATCTAAAACGTCAAAATAAACCTTAGTTGATTTTAACTAATTAGAATAGGACAATTGGTTTTTTTTACATAAATCACAACATAATCAATGAACCTCTATTTAACTGAACTATATAGATGTAATTTCGGGACTTAGCCTGTCTATGTTCCATGAAATCATGGATAAGAACTTATCAAGCTACTTCTGAGATCCCCAAACATAGACTTTATATTTTACTATAAAAAGAAGTTTAGTGATCCTGGAAAAAGAAAGCTCACATTGTTATAATAATTAACAAGGAACCAATTTCTTTTTACTATCCAAACAACTAATTATTTAGCCTTTAAGTTTTTTTTTTCCTGTATTATCTCATTACAGTAAAAATACATGTGGTTTAGAAATTAGAAAAATAAGATGTTATCTTTCTTAAGGATATATATCTGCTTGATTCCTTGTTGCCATCTGAATGAACAGTGATCCAATTAGAGGTTTTCAACTATTATGTCTGTTCACTGAGTTCTTTCCAAAGCATTTAGATGAATGTAATTTACTCAGTGAGTGAACATGGAGGGTATATGGGGTGAGGGAGTGAGGAAGTAAGACAAAAAAAGATAAGAAGGTCAATAAAAGAAGCATTGATGATGAACAGGTGGGAACTACAACTAAATTCTAATAGGAGCCCTCTGAATGAGTAAAGAGAGCATTTCAGAATTGTCTCAATGAAGGAAAAAAAGTTGTGATCATCTATCAGCTCCCATCCTTTGTTGGTGGGAGGTTGCATCTTTGCATTAATAGCCCCACCTCTATCCAGCTCCTCCAGACAGCTCTGTGACTCCCTGGACATCATCTAGTGGAAGAACAACCTCAGGAGGAAGATGCAGGAAGCTCTTAGTATGTATAGGAGTTGTCCTCTGAAAACTTCCAGGTGAACTGGGCTGATGGGTTCAGAGACCAGTAAGATCTCTTACAAACTTATTTCAATGGATTTATTTGGAGAAACGGCAATGGGGAAGTAACATCTGAGTTGTGAATGATCCACAGAAACACATGGAAAGAACAATAAAATAATTTCAAAATGTTATTATCCCTTATTTTTTAGTTAACAAAAATAAATAGTGAATGAATTAATATGGGGTTTGGGGGAGGTAGCTATACTATCATCTGCCTGTATTCGGGTATCTTGGTGATCTAGTCAGGGTGTCAATGCCCTCCATCTAAAGACCAATAGGAACACACTTGTATTTGAACAAGCTGTGATTATTGCTACTTGAAACAAAAGAGAAGACACACTGTTTAAAAACATGGGCCATCAAGGCAGCAGGGTGTTAGAAAGGACTAGTTATAAAATTTGGGAATGTGTTAGGTAATTCTGTGAAAGATTTCAAGAAGCATACGTTTCTCTGCATGAAATGCTATCAAGAAGCAGGAGTAATATTATGACTGGATATCTGAATAAATCTTATCTAGAAGGGTGGAAGACCAGGACAATTTTAAAACCGTAATTAGTAAAGCAACAGTCACTCATATTAGTTGTGAGTGAGGAATATTGGCTTTTTGTGGCAAAGGCAATGTTTATGTGTTGTCTGCGTTTAGATATGATTATGGAACGTTTTTGTATTGACCCATCAGGTCACAGAATGGCCTTTTCTGATGTTGATATTATGTAAAATTATTTATGTTTAACAGAATACCAAGTCATATCTCTGAATAGAAGGCCAGCTCATATCAGCACCAAGTCTCAGCTCATAGAAAGAGGCCAGATCCTAGATATCAGGGCATGCTTTTTCTTTCTCAAAGGCATAAACATAGTGGTACAGATGGAAAAACAGCTCATTCAAATCCATTTCATTTTATGAAATTACATGTGTTTTTTGAAACAATAGTCATTTGCTGATATAGTTTGGCTGTGGGCCCACCCAAATCTTACCTTGAATTGCAGGTCATTTAATCCCCATTTGTTGTTGGAGGGAACAAGTGGGTGGTAATTGAATCATGGGGGAGGTGACTCTCATGCTGCTGCTCTTGTGATAGTGGATGAGTTCTCACAAGATCTGATGGTTTTATAAAGGGCCTCTCCCCCTTTGCTTGGCACTTCTTCTTCCTGCCACTATGTGAAGAAGAACGTTTTTGCCTTCCCTTCCACCATGATGGTAAGTTTTCTGAGGTCTCTCAAACCATGCTGAACTGTGAGTCAATTGAAATTCTTTTCTTTATAAATTACCCAGTCTCACGTATGTCCGTATTAGCAACATGAGAATGGATTAATGTATTTAAAAATGAGTGTGGATGGTAAATTTAAATTATTTGGTTGAGAACTGATAAACAAGAATTGCTGTTTATGTTTGCATTCCTAAATCTTTTCAGTTTATGATATGATTATTTTTCATATTTAGAAACATTCACACACTTAAAATTGTTATTTTAATTTAATATAGTCTTTAATCATTTAGCATGTTTAAATTAATATAAAAGTTCTCTAAGATAGGTCATTTTTAAAAGTCCTTATTTACTACCATCTTTATAACCACTTATTTGTTTACAATAAATGTTACTAAATTTCAGAAAAAAAATACTTATTTAGAATTTTTTATGATTTGACCATTCTGGGCATATATTTTTTTTCTACTGAAGATGAAAAGAGACTTCCATGTGTATTCTGAAAAGCATCTTTACTTTTGTATTCAGTGTTATTGTGAGAATGAAAATACGGCTAAATAAAGATGAGTTTTTCATCACATGAAAAACTTATCTTTACTTTCAAAATAATAAAATGGTGTAGGCAAATTAGTATTCGACCTTATTCTATGTCATCAAAATGTAAAGGAAAAGGAAACATAACGAAGAATTATATACAAATAAATTATACTACTTAGAAATTTAGGCTCTTAAAAACATAAAATCATTTTCTTTCTACATTTCAGTTAGATTAGATAATTGACCATACAAGCTATAATTTTTATTTTCAAAAATTTAAAATTCTAAACATGAAGTTGATTAGAAACACAACAATTTATAATTACTGAATCAAAGGAAATCATTTAATTTCTTTATTTTATTTACTAACCCTGTAAAATAAGTTAATACATTCTGAAAAAATTTAATTTGAAATATGTTAGGAATACAAATTCTTAAGAATATGATGTTTGAAATGTATTAAATTAATCAGATTGATCTATTCCCCAATTAACCCAGTTACTTGAGATTTGGCTCTAGCATGGAAGACCCAAAAAAGAGGTACAGGTTAATAATATAGAAAGGTAAGCAGAAATCATTTGTTGGCTTTCTATGACATGTCACGCTGGAGTGCCACTCAGAGGGGAAATACTGATATTTGTCATAACTCAGCTGATACCCTTGTTTTACATGAACACATTTTGTTACCTCTATTAATATTCCTGACAGATTAAAAAAGTGTACAGCTGTCGGTTTCTTATGGCTCTGGCTGCTACACCTGGACAACCTTTGTAATTAGCTAGGGAATGCCTCTTTTCCATCTGCCACTGCCTAAGTAACCAAATTTAGTGCTCAGTAGAAATTTGTTGTAAAACAGAAATAATGATAAACAATTAATATATAATGGACATTATATAAAACAACATTTTACTATTCCACTTAAAAATAATCAATAAGAACATACTGTTAAAAATAATTCTGCAAATCACATATGTAAGTAACCAAACAAGAAAATCTTGGGGTACGTATAAACACACAATCTACATATTATAGAAAAAGTTAAAGGCCTTTGTTTTACATGAAGAACTGGGATTAGCATATCCTTAAAATCATTTCTAGGTCTCCTATTCCAAATTCTAATATAGAATATTCTAACAAGGATAATATCTAGTAAAGTCATATAGACAAAGAGGGACACACATGTCTCAGAGAAACAGCCTGCTATTTGTATACACAAACCATCGCCTACCTCATGGTGGGAAATCCTGGGGTAGTAGAAAAAATGCAAGAGTACAAGCTTAATCCTAAATATTCTAGGAAGAAGTTAGCAGTAAGCTCACCTTTTTATACCTCTGAAAAATGGAGACATGCATCACAACATTTAAGAAACTTACGGCAAAGAGAAAATATTTTAGCAATTTTATTCTAGAAGTTGCAGTAATTATAATTTTCAGACCTTTTGCTGAATTTTATGTCTAGATGAGAATTACATCATTATCATCTTTAATAGTGATTAGCAAAATTGCTTATAATGAAATTTCATTTCTTAGAATTCTACTATCCAACTTGAGTCATTTCATTTGAGTTTCATTCCATGGTTCATGGGATTTTTTTTGTTGTTGTGAGCATTTTACTATAATTCCAAATCTAAGAAACTCATTAAATGGGACCAAAAATTCCCTAACACCAATAATATTAATTCCAAAACAACATATTCACTTTACTTCAAGATTTTTTTCTGATTTAATCATTCTCAAATAAACGTTCATATTGACAGAAACTAAGGACAGAATAACTTCTCTCAGGAGATCTTTATCTACTTCTGAGAAAAGAGTTTTCTTTAAGTCAATAAAAAGGATTCATAGTCTTTTTATTTAAAGGAAACTTTTATTAATATAAAAATGATAAGGTTATTATATTTAATCTTAATATTAATTTTATAATACTTAATATAAAGTTAGTTAATTATATCATTCACTCATTAATCTATAGTAAATACCTATTTTAATTTTCACATCTTACCCATTTTCCTTACATTTTTACATCAGCAAAATATTCTCCAACATGGTTTCATCCACTTGCACACACAAGCATTTTTTATATTGTATATATTCTATACACATACATTTCTAAATACAAGTATTTTATATCTGTTTCTTTCTTTTTTTTTTTTTTTTTT
>NW_016107342.1:155565-167260 GCF_001604975.1 Cebus imitator | reverse complement strand
GTTTCACCATGTTGACCAGGATGGTCTCGATCTCTTGACCTCGTGATCCACCCGCCTCGGCCTCCCAAAGTGCTGAGATTACAGGCATGAGCCACCGCTCCTGGCCTATATCTGTTTCTTTTACTAATATACATTATCTGATAGAAAGTATACCATCTGTATCAGTTAGTTTTTGGGGTGTAAGAAAACCATTTCAAACTCACATCTAAAGTTGGTTGGGCAGCATTTCCTGTCTTGCCTGAGCGCAAACATGTATTCTTGGTTAGACAGAGGTCTGGTACAGAGTTCTGCTAATATTTGCTCTGCTCTGTAATACGTTTGAGAATGGGCTGACTAATATATCCTCAAATATGGCTTCATCAGAAGGTTGGGATGACTTGCTGCTTTACCAAACAGTCTCTTAGCATGAAGCAGACTACCCTAGGTTTCTCTTAATGAAGGTGCCAGGATTCTGAGAAAGGGCAGAAGTACACAGGGAACCTTGAGGCCTAAGTGTGTGAAACTCACACATCACTTTCATTGTATCTATTTGTCAAAGCAGTTCACAGGACAGCCAAGAGTCTAGAAATGAGAAATAGATTCCACTTCCCAAAAAGAGAAGCTGTAAAGTCACACTATTTTTGAAGAATTGGGTGAAAGATTAGAGCCATTTTGTAATTAATCTATTATGTAATATTATATGCAATATAATTTCTATTTTGTTCATCACTGTATGTTAGCACGTAGAAGATTACCTGGATCATATAAGAAATAAGATTTGTAAGACAAATCACACCCCACTTGGAGGACTACTACTTACATGGAAAATAATATTGATTGTCTTCCCCAGCATTTATTCCAACAAGAGATCAGCATGCTTTTCCAGAGCGTAGATGTTTGAAAGGTAAACCCTTTAGGTCACAGGCAGTTTAGTAGCTAGTTTCCTGATGGAGGCTTGGATTTGCAAAACAAGCATCTCAGAGAGAGTTGAGAGAAAAAAATAATGTGAGGTGGTGCCCACTCTAGGAAATGATTCTTCTTTAACAACACTGTTGAATGTGACATGGTAAAAAGCCCCATAAACCTGCATACCTCAACCATACCTTAGCTTTCTGTTGAAACTGCTTTCTATAACCCAAATGTGAATAAGTAATTAAGGACTATAATTGCCATCTTACCCAGACAATGCGTAAACAAATGCTAATCTTGACTTTTGTGAACCACTTAAGTAACAATCAGAATGTCAAAAAGTCCCCTGGCCCTTGGAATGTCTGGAGCCCCTCACCTTCATCTTCGTCCAGGAATCCACTGGAATGTCCAGAACCTCTCACTCTCATCTCCGCCCAGAAGGTGATTTACAGAATCCACTAGCCCTAGAATGTCTGAAGCCCCTCACCCCCACCCCCACTCCTCACCCTCACTCCCAAGGTGATTTTTTTTTTTTTTTTTTTTTTTTTTGAGACGGAGTTTCGCTCTTGTTACCCAAGCTGGAGTGCAATGGCGCGATCTCGGCTCACCGCAACCTCCGCCTCCTGGGTTCAGGCAATTCTCCTGCCTCAGCCTCCTGAGTAGCTGGGATTACAGGCACGCACCACCATGCCCAGCTAATTTTTTGTATTTTTAGTAGAGACGGGGTTTTACCATGTTGACCAGGATGGTCTCAATCTCTTGACCTCGTGATCCACCTGCCTCGGCCTCCCAAAGTGCTGGGATTACAGGCTTGAGCCACCGCGCCCGGCCCCAAGGTGATTTTTATGGGTATAAAAGCTCTTGACACCCTCCTTTCAGGTCCATGGGTTGGAGAGACGCGAGTCCTCCGTGGCGGCCGGCAATAAAGACCCTGCAATTTTGCATACTTTTGTCTTGGTGTTGACTTTTTATGCTTGCTCCACTACAACATTGAATCCTTTTTGTTTCCTTCTTCTTCTTCTGAGACATACCTAAAAGTTTCTAGTGTCTGGTTCTTAGACTCATCTTAAAGCAGCAGCAGTTAGGTTTCTACATTTTAATCTCTGATTTTTTCTACTTTTTTCCCTTTCAAACAAAAATTAAAAAAAAATAAATTATAAATGACTGTGCAAATAAGCAATTCATTTTTATCTTTTACATTTTTAAAGCCATTAAAAATACATTTTAAATTTGTTCTGATTATTTGTTCCAAAATGAATCACCAGGAGTGGGTAGCAATTAATGAACACTGAAAGGCTGTACATCACATCTGAAATATAAGCTTCAGGAAGGCAGAATGTCACCTAATTAGTCATGTCAGCTCTAAGGCCTCCTCTCAACATTTCAAGAGACACTCAGTCACCAAACAACCACTATGTATTCACAACTCATGAAGGTACTAACAGCTATGAAGCCTCTTAAATTTGAATTGCTAATGAAGAATCTTAATTTCCATCACAATATGTTGTTCATATGACTACATTAGTTGAGATTCTCCAACCCAAATTCACCAAGTTCTAGAGTCTACACATTAGGCTCAAGGACGTCTATACAGAATTGGATCCATAGAATGTGTTGAGTTATACTTGGTGATTGCATAAGACATTTTTTCAAGGAAGAAGTCTCAGTCCTAATTTCTCTGATAAAAAAAGTAGAATAGACATTTACCTATGACAACGAATAGTAAATCATGAGAGGGTTGGTTTCTTAGAAACATGCAGTCTGTGCCTCTGGGGAAATTTGCTTCAAAAGTAAAAGTTTGATTTTCCAAATTACTGTATTGTTCAACTAATATTCCTTTAACTGCCAAATTGAAAAAGTCCATTTGAATTTCCATCATTAGAAATTAAAAATAAAACCTAATTTTTAAATAGAAAAGTTACTTGCTGTAATATTTCTCTATGTCTTCACAATTTTCATAATCTATCATTATACATCAACACAGATTAATGTATACAAGTATATATTAACAGTTCATTTTAATTTCAGAATACTCAGAACTACAGAAAATATGTGACAAAGCAAAGTAGTATTGTTGTAAATTTAATGCAGATTATATACTTCAGCTCTCTCATGAATAAAACTTAAAACTAAAGTTTTTAAACAAATTCTTCTTAACTTCTTCCCCAACCTAAAAGGAGAGAATGAACAGAGTTTACAAAATCCATAATCTAGGTTAGAGCTCCTCTCAGTGGCTTTATTTAGAATTTCACATGCCATATAAAAGAATACTGATAAATTTATGGTCCCACAAAAATATAACTACAGAAATAAAGTAGGAAAAATACTTACTAATATTCTGAGAGATAGGTGGAACTGTTTAGGCTTTTTTTGTATATCTATAAAATGTTAAAACAAGGTTACTTAGAATAATATAAAGTACTCCAGATTCTTCAAGTTACCCAATCATGATCACAGTCTTTTCACATCAGAGATATAAAAACAAAATTGTGTTTGTTTGTTTTATAAAGAAAACTACCATGAGAGAGTAGAATTAGATATAAAAGATAATGGAAAAATGTAGTACATTATAATTTATTTTCCTTTCCTGTGTTTTCATAGAAAATAATGTTTGGGGGACTTGGAGGTAAGTGCAATTAATAACATATTTTTTTTTTTTTAATTTCAGTAATTGAAAGTCAATTCATTATGTGTTAAGCACTTTAAAATACACAAGATGATAATACCAATACAAATGTATGGAAAAATGTTGATTTTATATTTTGAATATGCAAATACAGTGTTTGAGTTAGAAAGTTTTAATTATTTGATCTGTGGGACAGAAAGGAATGTGAAACAGAAAAATTAATTGAAAATGACACAGAATAAATAAGATTATTTAAAAGTCCTCATTTGATAGCAGGCATTGTACATTTATGTGGCGGCTGGGCAGGGGGTGTCTACCCAGCCTCCTTTCTTTCTCTGGGAACTGTTCTCTACTTATTAGCAATAATTATTTTGAACACCCAGCTTCCAAGTGTATTTCAAGGAGGAGACAGCATTGTCCTGCATTCCTGGCTGCAGTAACTGGTGTCCCTTTGTCCCAGAGTGATAGCCAGCTTCCAAGTCATCCCCATTTATTCCCACCTCGTGGTTTCCACAGCCTAACACACAATACCAGATACAGTTGGTCTATATCACCAGTAGAGTATTTCGAAGTGACCATATGCCACAACCAAGATTAGATTGTAAAAATCACTGGCTCCATCTTGGTTCCTCTCCTCTGAGCTTCTCCCCGTTTTCTCTTAGCCTGTCTTCATCTCTCTCTTCCTCTATAATCACTTGCCCAAGGAGGAAGTCAACCGCCACATTGTGAGCAGCCTTGTGACAAGGCCAAATGGTGAGAAACAAAGGATTCATGTTGCATCACTGTTCAGCATACTAGCTACATATGATCAGTCTGAGATATAGTCTCACTTTCCTGCCTACTGAAATCACACCAGTAGAAATCTGATCATTTTTTCCATGCTTAGATCAAACATTATCTTCATAACAAAGTCAACTTGGCTCTGTAGACGTACATGGCCTAAGAATATTTCTAACTCTTTGAGATTCTAATGGTTATCGTGGATTCCTTGACTTGTGGCAGGACTGGAATAGGATTTGATCATTCTCTGACCCTTCACATCATTTTCAGATAACAAACAGAGCCTAAGAGAGGATGAGAGGTATTAAGAGGAAATATTATTAAACTGTTTTCACACTCTGCCTTTTTATTACATTTTTTTCTATCTATTCTACTAACAGATATATTTAAATATATTTTAATACATGTACTTATTAATATAGTTACTTTGATCAAATTAACAGACTAGTTATAGGGTTAAACTAAGTAAAATGAACTCTTTTTTACACTGCCATTTCTTTGCACTGGGTCTATGCTAACCATCTAGATTAAAATCCCTTTCTATCTTCACCTGCAGAAAGCACGCTTGTTAAAATGTACTTTTTTTCCAGTTTCAGATTAAGTGCCAGCCATGTTGTGAAATCCTTCTGCATCCATAAAAATGGGATACATTGCTTTCTTTCTGAACCTTTGTCCTGTGTAATAAGGAGTTGTATACCTGTCTTTTGTATAGCATATTATACTCCTTGAAGTCAGATACAATCATTGTATCCTCTGCAACTGAGCTACTCAAAATGGATTGTGTAAACTGACGCTGGTATGCGAAGAGTTATTTCTGGTCTATGATGAGGTAAGTATAAAAATTGAATGTAAACATGTAAAACCTCTATGACAATTGGAATTTTTTAAAGATATCCTAACACGTTATCAACAGACTTGTCTGTTTGAACAGGGCATAGACTAGTTTGAGTGTTTTTGAACTTGTGTGATGAATGTCCCAGTGATGGATAGTGTAGCAACATTACAACTTATGGTTAGCTTCTCAATGGTAATTGAGAAGGAAAATTGAAAAGGAAAATAATCTAAATGTAAGTAAGCATTATTCATATTTGTAACATGTTATTTTTATAATCACTTTAATCTTATTCAAACTATTTTTTTTAGTTTAACAATTACCATCTAAACGAAGAGAAAGAAAATTGTAGTTTAACAATTACCAGCTAATCTAAGAAATTAAAATTCACATTATTTATGTTCAGTCATAATTTACCATGTGGTAAAAGAAGCTTAAATTAGATTTTTTTAAAAATTAAGAAAAAATATTCTTTTATTGAAATCAACAATAATGGTACCAGTACACTAAAGTGATGAAAATGGAGGTGATTTATGAAACATGGAGATCAAAAGAAGCTCACAACCATTTTAACAAAAAGTATGATTCTTTATATGGTGAGTTAAGTTTCATAAGTATATTTAATAATACAGGGATAAACAACTGGGTGTCATTTACAGTAACATGCTGCCTAATGAAGAAAGTAAGCCATCATGATTTAAATCAGATGTACATATAAAGCATAGATAAATAAGGTAAAAATCAAAGGAATTCACTATGAAAGAAATAATAGTTCTTATAGGACTTACCACAAAGCAGCATTTTTAGTTTTCAAGGCTTAAATCACTATATAAAATGTAGTGACATTAATTGAAGACTAACAAAAGCAAGTGTTGATGAAGATGCAGAAAAACTCAGATGTCATACACTGTGAATTTGAACATACAGTATTGCAACCATTTTAGAATATATTTCTGCCATTTCTTAAGAGTTAAACATATAACTACCATATAACCAGCCATTTTACTTTTAGGGAAATAAAAGTATATACTCATACAAAGGTTTATACATATATGGTTATGTCAGCTTTGTTTATAATAATAAAAACTGAAATCAAATGCCCATCACTAGATGAATGAACAAATCTTAAACTATAGCATACCTATAAAGTAAAATCTTAACTCTCAATAAAAAGAAATTGACTAATACATACAACAACATGGAAAATCTCAAAACCAGTATTCCAAGGGAAAAACAGCTAGACACAAAAGAATAAATACTGTATGAGTCCATTAAAGAAGTCAAACTAAATTGACAATATAAAATTAATTGTGATAATTAGCTAGCTACATAGATAATTTTTAACATCTCTGTCATCTCAGAAAGTCTAGATACTGCCCTTTAATGATAAAAGGGTGCCATCTGATAATATAAAAATACCATTTTCACTTAAATATACAGAACTCTTGGAAAATATCGAATTACAGGCCTAGGGCAGGAAATGTAAAAGATGATGCAATAATATTTTGTCATGCCAGATTATGAGGAAGAATCAGCTCTCAAAAACTGCCAGTCTCATTTGAAATAAAATCAGAAACTAAATTAGAGAGACTGTCACTGTTAAAAAATCGAATAACTTCAGCTTCAACATTTATAACAATTGCAATGGATTGTTACCCATCAAATATGCTTAAATCTACAAGCTCATACTATTTTCATAAAAAACAAAATTATCAATTTTAGAGGATAATAAGAAATTTATCCATTACCTTGAAAGCTGAGGAATAATGGGAAATGATAGCATATTTAACCTCTCTTTCCTTTATAAATTGTGTTATCACATAATAAAATAAAAGCACATCTTTATAAAAATATTATAATGATTGGAAAAGAAATGGTAGAATTATAATACCACAATTTTATAACCCCTTCCACAATGAATTAGTGAATCTGCGCATTAATCCTCAACACTACAAATGTTGTAATGCTAATGCTACAAATAGAGAGGCCAGACTTTCTATGCTTCCTCCTGTAGCCTTGTCCAACACGCCCTTTAATCTTGACAAAAGGATCAGAGTCTGATCCAACTTCTGCATCCAGCTGCCAACTTTTAGAAAATAGAAAAGACAGGGAATGATATAGAAATGCACTGTGGTTGTGCAGCCAGCAAAATCCAGATAGTGTAAAACTCTCCAGGTCAAACACTAGGGTATTTCAAGAGATAAATTGTAAAACAAAGAAAGAGATGAGGGATACACTGAATACGACAAAACAAAAATCAGTGATAAAAATTGACATTGATTAAGTGATATTGTCTAGTAATGTGCATTTGTGTAATAAAACTTTTTTAGCAGGAAATTATTGTAACATGAAATAATTATAGTTTTTGGGAACGGAGAGAAATTTATTCTGGAATCGGACATTTAGAAGGGCTTCCGGGGTGGCTGGCAATGGTTTGGTGTATGAACTGGTGATTATTTCCCTTCTAACAATTCTTTATATATATATATTTTTGCGGGTTTTTCTGTCCTTTTCATTTTATTATCGCAATATTTTTACAAAGAGGAAGAAGAAAGAAGATTCACACATAGGAGAGTCACAAATACAGAATCTGTCTCTTTCATCAAAAGTTGATTTTAAATTAAACTCTAATAGTAAAATTAAATTACTGAACTGGCTACTAATGAAAGATTGAAAATAAATTCAATAATTTCAAAATGAAGTCACTTTGCTTTATTTTGTAGAAAAACAAAACCCATTGTGAGGTTCATGGAATTGCATTGAAATCTCTTCAAGTTCTTACAACATAATTCTGTGAGATGGGTTTCCCTTCCATTAAAATGAAATTAAAAACCTGAGATAAGAGGAAGATGGCCGACTAGGAACAACTCAGGATTGCAGCTCCCAGTGAAAGTGCAGAGGGTGAGTGGACGCCACATTTCCAGACGGATTTTTATTGCCCACAGACCAGTAGATTCCCAGACGGAGAAGCCCCACGGGTCGCCAGCGTGGCTGTTTCGGTCAGTGAGGCTGTTTCAGCTGGCTGCTTTGCCTGCACCCTGGTGCGGCGGTTCTTCTTACAAGAGACACTGGTCTGGGTGCCCTCTTAGCTGGCAATTGGAGCCCTGAGATGGCAGAGTCACCCATTCATCTGAAATAGTGAGCCAGGCCAGGAGATTCCTAGGCAAAAAAACTGCCAGGAATCTCAACGCCACTGTTTCAGCTGGCTCAGTGAGTCACCGCATGGGAGATCCCGGCGCCTTTTCAACAGGTGACTGGAACACTGGGAGAGATCAACCGTTCAACAACAACAACAGAAAAAGACTCTGAGTCAGGGAGTCAGGTGATCAGGCTTGGCTGGTCCCATCCCCCCACCCACACACACACACACAAAAATCAGTCATTGAAAACACTCTGAGTTGAGAGTTTCACAGCAAGCACAGCTGAACCCAGGACGGTCTGGCTCTGAGGGGGAGGGGCGTCCACCATTACTGAGACACTCCACCACTACGAAGGCAGTCTGACCATTGCTGAGGCAGCCTGCCATTGCTGGGGCAACCTGCCATTGCCAAGGCAAACTGCCATTACAGAGAGAGTCTGCCACCATTGCCAAGGCAGTTCTAACTAAACCCATATAAACTGGACTGCAGGGAAGATCACAGGGCAGCTGGGCAGAGCCCACAGCAGCTCAGCAAAGCCTCTGCAGTCAGACAGTGACTAGGCTGCCTCCTCGCTGGGCAGGGCAGCCCTGAAAGAAAAAAAAAAAGGCAGCAGCACAACAGAAACTCATAAATAAAGCCCTAACTCCCTGGGACAGAGCACCTGGTGGGGGGGAAGGGATTTTATGAGTTCTGCTGCAGCAGACCTAAACATACCTGCCCAGCAACTCTGAACGAACAATGGAGCTCATAGCTCAGGACTTGAGCTCCAATAAAGGGAAGACTGTCTCCTCAAGCAGCTCCCTGACCCCCATATATCCAAAGAGTCACCTCATAAAGGAGAGAACAGACTGACATTTGGCGGGCATCCTTCTGGGACAAAGATAGCAGAAGAGGAAACTGGTAGCAACCCTTACTGTTCTACAGCTGCTGCAGGTGATCCCCTGGCAAGAAGGGCCTGGAGTGGACCTCAGCAGTCCTACAGCAGAGGGGCCAGGCTGTTAGAAGGAAAGCTAATAAAAAGAATTAACTTCAGCATCCACAAACTGGAAGTTCACTCAGAGACCCAATCTGAAAGTCAGTAACTACAGAGACAACAGGTGGATAAACCCACAAAGATGGGAAGATGCCAGCACAAAAAGGATGAAAACACCCAAAACCAGAACACCTCTCCTCCTACAAGGGATCACAACTCCTCACCAGCAAGGGAACAAGGCTGGATGGAGAACGAGTGTGATGAAATGACAGAATCAGACTTCAGAAGGTGGGTAGTAAGAAACTTCTGTGAACTAAAAGAACATGTTCTAACCCAATGCAAAGAAACTAAGAACGTTGAAAAAAGATTTGACGAAATGCTAACGAGAATGGACAAAAAAGAAAGGAATATAAGTGAATTGATGGAGCTGAAAAACACAACATGAGAACTCCGTGAAGCATTTACAAGTATCAACAGCCGAATTGACCAAAAAGAAGGAAGGATATCAGAGGTCGAAGATCAACTCAATGAAATAAAATGGGAAGGCAAGAATAGAGAAAAAAGGGTAAAAAGGAATGAACAAAGTCTCCAAGAAATGTGGGACTATGTGAAAAGACCTAATCTATGTTTGACAGGTGTACCTGAATGTGTCAAAGGGAATGAATCCAAGCTGGAAAATACTCTTCAAGATATTATCCAGGAAAACTTCCCCAAGCTAGCAAGGCAGGCCAATATTCAAGTCCAGGAAATACAGAGAACACCACAAAGATATTCCCCAAGGCACATAATTGTCAGATTCACCAGGGTTGAAATGAAGGAGAAAATGCTAAAGGCAGCCAGAGAGAAAGGTCGGGTTACCCACAAAGGGAAGCCCATCAGACTCACAGCAGGTCTCTCAGCAGAAACCCTACAAGCCAGAAGAGAGTGGGGGCCAATATTCAACATTCTTAAAGAAAAGAACTTTCAACCCAGAATCTCCTATCCAGCCAAGCTAAGCTTCATAAGAAGTGAAGGAAAATTAAAATCCTTTGTGAACAAGCAAGTACTCAGAGATTTCATCACCACCAACCTGCTTTACAAGAGCTCCTGAAAGAGACTCTACACATATAAAGGAACAACCAGTACCAACCACTCCAAAAGCATACCAAATGGTAAAAAGCATCAACACAATCAAGAATCTGCATCAACTAATGAACAAAACAGCCAGCTAGCATCAAAATGGCAGTATCAAATTCAAACATAACAATATTATCCCTAAATGTACATGGACTAAATGCCCCAATCAAAAGATACAGACTGGCAAATTGGATAAAAAGCCAAAACCCATCAGTGTGCTGTATCCAGGAAACTCATCTCACATGTGAGGATACACAAAGGCTCAAAATAAAGGGATGGAGGAAGATTTACCAAGCAAATGGAGAGCAAAAAAAAGCAGGAGTTGCAATTCTCACCTCTGATAAAATAGACTTTAAAGCAACAAAGATCAAAAGAGACAAAGAAGGACATTACATAATGGTTAAAGGATCAATGCAACAAGAAGAGCTAATGATCATAAATATATACGCACCCAATACAGGAATACCCAGATACATAAGGCAAGTTCTTAATGATTTGCAAAGAGACTTAGACTCCCACACAATAGTAGTGGAAGACTTTAGCACCCCATTGTCAATATTAGACAGATTAACCAGACAGAAAATTAACAAGCATATCCAGGACTTGAACTCAGACCTGGAACAAGCAAACCTAATAGACATTTACAGAACTCTCCACCCCAAATCCACAGAATATACATTCTTCTCAGCACCACATCACACCTACTCTAAAACTGACCACATAGTTGGAAATAAATCACTCCTCAGCAAATACAAAAAAATGGAAATCATAACAAACAGTCTCTCAGACCACAGTGCAATCGAGTTAGAACTCAGATTGCAGAAACTAACTCAGAACCGCACAGCTTCATGGAAAGTGAACAACTGGCTCTTGAATGATGACTGGATAAGCAATGAAATGAAGGCAGAAATAAAGATGTTCTTCAAAACCAACGAGAATGAAGACACAACATACCAGAATCTCTGGGACACATTGAAAGCAGTCTCTAGAGGAAAATACAGTGCAATAAGTGCCCACATGAGAAGCAAGGAGAGATCTAAAATTGAAACCCTAGCATAAAAATGGAAAGAGGAAGAAGAACAAGATCAAAAAAAACTCAAAACCTAGCAGAAGACAAGAAATAACTAAGATCAGAGCAGAACTGAAGGAGATAGAGACACAAAAAACCCTTCAAAAAATCAATAAATCCGGGAGCTGGTTTTTCGAAAAGATCAACAAATTAGACAGACCACTAGTCAGATTAATAAAAAAGAAAAGAGAGAATAACCAAATTTATGCAATAAAAAACGATAAAGGGGATATCACCACAGATTCCACAGAAATTCAAACCATCATCAGAG
>NW_016107342.1:131507-154720 GCF_001604975.1 Cebus imitator | reverse complement strand
AAAAAAAAAAAAAAAAAACCACATGATTATCTCAATTGATACAGAGAAGGTCTTTGACAAAATTCAACAGCCCCTTATGCTAAAAACCTCAATAAACTAGGTATTGATGGAACGTATCTCAAAATAATAAAAGCTATTTACGACAGACCAACAGCCAATATCATACTGAATGGGCAAAAACTGGAAGCATTCCCTTTGAAATCTGGCACTAGACAAGGATGCCCTCTCTCACCACTCCTATTCAATACAGTACTGGAAGTTCTAGCCAGAGAAATAAAGGGTATTCAAATAGGAATGGAGGAAGTCAAATTGTCTCTGTTTGCAGACGACATGATTGTATATCTAGAAGACTCCATCATCTCAGCCCAAAATCTCCTGAAACTGATAAGCAACTTCACCAAAGTCTCAGATACAAAATCAATGTGCAAAAATCACAAACATTCCTATACACTAATAACAGACGTAAAGAAAGCCAAATCAAGAACAAACTGCCATTCACAATTGCCACAAAAAGAATAAAATACCTGGGAATACAACTAACAAGGAACGTAAAGGACCTCTTCAAGGAGAACTACAAGCCACTGCTCAACGAAATAAGAGAGGACACAAACAGATGGAGAAACATTCCATGTTCATGGTTAGGAAGAATCAATATCATGAAAATGACCACACTGCCTAAAGTAATTTACAGTTTCAACACTATTCCCATCAAGCTACCAATGACCTTCTTCACAGAACTGGAAAAAACTGCCTTAAACTTCATATGGAACCAAAAGAGAGCCCACATAGCCAAATTAATTCTAAGCAAAAAGAACAAAGCAGGAGGCATCACACTACCGGACTTCAAACTATACTACAAGGCTACAGTAATCAAAACAGCATGGTACTGGTACCAAAACAGAGATATAGACCAAGGGAACAGAACAGAGGCCTCGGAGGCAACACAACATATGTACAAAAATCTGATCTTTGACAAACCTGACAAAAACAAACAATGGGGAAAGGATTCCCTGTTTAATAAATGGTGTTGGGAAAACTGGCTAGCCATGTGCAGAAAGCAGAAACTGGACCCCTTCCTGATGCCTTACACTAAAATTAACTCCAGATGGATTAAAGACTTAAACATAAGACCTAACACCGTAAAAGCCCTAGAAGAAAATCTAGGCAAAACCATTCAGGACGTAGGCGTAGGCAAGGACTTCATGGCCAAAACACCAAAAGCATTGGCAACAAAAGCCAAAATAGACAAATGGGACCTAATCAAACTCCACAGCTTCTGCACGGCAAAAGAAACAGAATCGGCAACCAACAGAATGGGAAAAAATTTTTGCAGTCTACCCATCTGACAAAGGGCTGTTATCCAGAATTTACAAAGAACTGAAACAGATCTACAAGAAAAAAACAAACAAGCCCATTCAAAAGTGGGCAAAGGGTATGAACAGACACTTTACAAAAGAAGACATACATGAGGCCAACAAACATATAAAAAAATGCTCATAATCACTGGTCATTAGAGAAATGCAAATCAAAACTACATTGAGATACCATCTCACACCAGTTAGAATGGCAATCATTAAAAAATCTGGAGACAACAGATGCTGGAGAGGATGTGGAGAAATAAGAACACTTTTACACTGTTGGTGGGAGTGTAAACTAGTTCAACCATTGTGGAAGACAGTGTGGCAATTCCTTAAGGACCTAGAAATAGAAATTCCATTTGACACAGCAATCCCATTACTGGGTATATAACCAAAGGATTATAAATTGTTCTACTATACGGACACATGCACACGAATGTTCATTGCAGCACTGTTTACAATAGCAAAGACCTGGAACCAACCCAAATGCCCATCGATGATAGGCTGGACAGGGAAAATGTGGTACATAAACACCATGGAATATTATGCAGCCATAAAAAATGTTGAGTTAATGTCCTTTGTAGGGACATGGATGAACCTGAAACCATCATTCTCAGCAAACTGACACAAGAGCAGAATATCAAACACCGCATGTTCTCACTCATAGGTGAGTGTTGAACAATGAGAACACATGGACACAGGGAGGGGAGCACTACACACTGGGGTCTGTTGGGGGGAAATGGGAGTGGGACGGGTGTGGGGAGCTGGGGAGAGATAGCAAGGGGAGAGATGCCAGATGTAGATGATGGGGAGGAAGGCAGCAAATCACACTGCCATGCGTGTACCTATGCAACAATCTTGCATGTTCTTCACATGTACACCAAAACCTAAAATGCAATTTAAAAAAAAGAAATTAAAAACCTGTTTATTTATGTATATTTGCAACACCTGTAGCACTGTTATTTATGTAATTTAGATTAGATAAATTAAACAGAGCAACAAAAAAATCTCATTTGATACCAAAAAAACACTTTAAATATTGATATAAGCTGTATTTATTTAAAGCATCTTACATAAGCATTCAGTTGAAGCAATTTCTATTTCACTCATTTATATATACGCATGGAACAAAAAAATTACAGTATAAAATTAGTTGTGTTCATCACCTATACACAGGCTTTCAGCACACAGTAGCCATAGTTTTATAACTCTTGTACTTGCCTGTATAATAGGCATAGTTGTTTTTATTGAATTAAAATATTTTATCTATTGTAACTACTAATAAAATTTAGACTTGCATTTCATATAATTAGGCTTTTGTATTTTATTTTGTTGAAATCCATTTTACTGTATTTTGAAAGAATTGCTCTACAATAAATTGCAATTTAAATAACCTAGTCCTTCATTATGGATAATTGGAGAAGTACTGCCTTTCTTTACTCATTTAGAAATGAATATATATTAAGTTGAAGTTTTAAATGCAACTCACCAGATTTTACTGCTTGATATTGCTTGTAAGATCTTAAAACCTTTTTATCCCATATTTTAATTTGTACTATGTAACAATATTTTAGTACAGAGTACACCTAGATAATTTAATTCAGCAAAATTCAGTTTAGTTCTACTAAATTCCTGCCATGTGAAACATGCTGAGTTAGGTAATAAAGGGATAAATGAATCATTAATAAATTGTTCTAGGCCTTAAGCAATTTAGAGTCTAACATGAAGTATAAGAAAAATATGCAATTACTTTTTTTTAAAATTGTATCTTAAGTTCAGAGGTTTAAGTTTAACTTTTATTTTAAGTGCAGGTTTGTTACAGAGGTAAACTTGTACCATGGGAGTTTGTTGTACAGATTATTTCATCACCCAGGGATTAAACTTAGTGCCCCTTAGTTATTTTTCCTGATCCCTTCCCTCCTTCCCCTCCTACCCTCCAAATGGCCCCAGTGTGTGCTGTTCCCTTCTATGTGTCCATTTGTTCTTATTTAGCTCCCAAATATAAGTGACAACATGTAGTGTTTGGTTTTCTTGTTACTGTGCTAATTTGCTAAAGATAATAGCTTCCATCTCCATCTATGTCATTGAAAAAACACGATCTTGTTCTTTGTTATGGCTGCATAGTATTCCATGCTGATTATGTACCATGTTTTCTTTATACAGCTTACCACTGATGGACATTTAGGTTGATGCCGTGTCTTTGCAATTGTGAATAGTGCTGCCATTAACATTACTTTTATATAAATGCAAATAGAATCTGTGATAAGCATGTTATCATGTAGGGAGAAATCATATTTTATTTAAGAGATCAAGGGATCTCTTAACTAATTAACTAAGATAAGTTTGAAAGATAGTAGTAGTGAGAAAGATAAAAAAGCATGAATAAAACAATTAAATGAAAATACATTGTTCTATATTTTCATATATACAACACTTGAATAAGTGGTAACATAAATGTAATCGAAGACAGCATTTGAAAGATATATTACTGAGGACAGCAAATACTCAGGCTAAATAACATTTATTATTTCAAAAACCAATCACATAGTTACATGAGTTTGTGTCACAGGCTACATGCTAGAAAATAGGGGTTGGGAGAGGACAAGATGAAAAATATTAACATAAATTAACAAAAAGATATTGTCAAAAGATACAACATAGTGATCAATTCTATGACATAAGGAATTATAAGGTCTAAGAGCATAAAGATGAAAAAAATATTGTCTTTAAGCTATGATTTGGGGCTTGAAGTACCTGTAAGAGAAGACTAGATAAAGCAAACAAGAATCTTGTAGGCTTAGGGGAGAGCATTCATTTATTTAGCTATATATTTAACATTCATTGAATTTCTACTAACTTAGAATTTCAGTACTTACAACTTTACATGTAAATGGAAATACACAGCACATAATCCTTTGCGTCTGATTTCCATTACTCAATATCTTGTTTGTAAGACTCATCTATGCTATGTGAGACTCATCTGTGCTGTGCAGTTTATTTGCTTCCACTAATGGATAGTATTGTTTTTCATGAATATACCACAATATATTTATCCATCCTCCTAAAGCTATGACTTATGCAGCAATAAAAAATCTTGTAATAATTTTTGTCAAACATATTATCGTGAGTTTCTGTTGGGCATAAGAATAGGAGTGTAATTTCTGGGTCAAAAGTTGTGAATGGTGCCAAGAGTAACTACCTTGTAATATCAAACTATTTTTTCAAATCTGTATCAATTTATACTCCTACCAGCTCATATGAGAATTGTCATTCATTTTTGTTCAATTAGGCTTTGCTGATATCTAATTTAAGCTTAATTTAAGCTATCTTATGTCAATACTAGGATATTGTTGTGGTTTTGTTTACATTTCATTAATTATTAATAATATGTATTGGCACTGTTTATATGATTATTAGCTATTTGCATTCCTTCTTTGAAAAATGGCTGTTAAAGTAAGGCCAGTTTCTCAGAAAGAGAAAAGTCTAGTGAAAAATCATTTTGAGGTTGTGAAGAATATAATGAGCTTTGTCTGAACTTCCCAATTTGAGTTACTAGTGAAACTTACATGTGAAGATCTCCAGCAGAGTGTTGCAAAGTGGTTTAGAGTTTGCAAGGAAAGACAGAAATGACTCCTAAATCTCCATTTTTGAAAAGACAGGAAGAAAAATATTAACAACACAAGTGAAGAGAAGTGAGAAAAGAAATATTATTTTTGATAAATACAACAACAAAGGAAGATGCCACAGGCAGATTTTGTGATAGAAAAGTTATTGATGGAGTTAATGTCAAATAACCTCTGTCTTATCAGACAGGAAATTGGTGTGGACTCAGCTACTGCTGAACTATTTCCAGTGTTCTAAAATCCTGTGCAAACAAAATCCTTTCTCTGTTGCTATATCTATCAGAGGGAACTTAATTTCTTCCAGGTTTCCTTCTCTGAAATCTTGTAGTTTTAAGTCTCCTTTAGTCGCTATAAATCTAATCCCTCCTGAGACAGAGTCTCTCTACTTAGCTGCTTATATTTGTCTCTTCCTAGATCTCTGTCAAGGGCTCCATGACCCCCAAGGTCCCTGAGTGCCAAACTTCTATAAACTATTAAATACTTTCCTCCAGTGAAATAATCCTTTCCAACCAATTCTGTGGACTCATCCTGCCTTCCAATCATTTTTTTCATAAATTCTATGTGTTAAAACTTTTGCAAAGTTTCTCATGCTTTAACCAATGTATCCTGAAAAAGACTTTTGGAAAAATGAAGCATTAAACTCAAATTTATGAATCTCTCTTTTATTGTTATACCCTTAGTCTGTTGCTCAATAATTGTAGTATAGTAGATTTGGAACAGACAACTTCTCAGTAAGAAAATATATAGCATGGATGAAGGTTTCTTTAAATTCTAAATGATTTCTCAAATTTAAACTATAGCAACAATTTCTATATCTCTGAAATATCTGGAGGAACTTCTCTTTTTTCTTTTATCCCTTCAATGTTATAATATAAAATTCATTTTAAAAAATGAATAAAATAAAAAAGTGTGGAAAACATTAAAAAATATGTAGCTTTGTAGAATAAGACAAAAGGACCACATAAAACAAAGTTTGCTTTGCTGCAAGGGTAAAGTTATAAGTGAATACTTATTTTGTATATTAGACACCATTTTAATGTAGCAGAAATGCTGGTTGTATAATAAAAACATGTTACCTGATTTTAAACTCAACCAAGGATTTAGCTTCAACCTCTTAGGGTTAGAAATATGAGATCAGGGCCAATTTTTAAAATTGAGACATCAGGATAAAAATAATTTATTAACAGGACCATGTTCAATCATCACCATCATCCCATACTCTTATATAATACTCTAGTTTTAAAAGACTAACATTATTATCTAATTTCATGACATGTTGTTTCATTGCTGCCACCTAATTCTTCCTGTTCTGATAATTCTACCATGCTGGATTTAATTTGCCATTGTAAGAAGAGTAAAAAAGCACAGGTTAATCGTAAACAACTCATTTGTGTAGCAAAATGAACATATTTCGCTAATAAAGCTTCCCGTGTCAATATAAATATTGTTAGTACAGCTTAATTCTTTTCCGTTTTCAGATTACAAAATTAACACAAATTAAAGCTCTAGTTTTTTTTTTTTTCCATGTTTCCAAAGGATCATTTTTTTTCTCATATGAAGTTTCATCAAACACCTTGGAGTTCGTTTTTAATAAACATTATGACTGGGAAAAATATTATGCCTGCTGAATAAGGCTTACATTTGCTTCCCCTGCTAGTAATAGGCATTTTATTACACTGTTTTTAAAGAACTAAATGAAGAGAGAAGGAGAAGCAATTATAAGGGTATGGTAAGGAGAATTATTACTCCTAAGGATAAACCAAGAAATGATGCAAAGTGCTTAATGAAAATACCAAAATAATCATTCTTAGAATTAGTTAGTAGATAAGGTGAACACCATAGCTATTGCTCTAGAGAAAACACATTTTGGTTTAATATCCTGGTGTCTAGCACCATTTTATAAAGGTTTCGGCTGGGAATTCTGTGGTTCAAAATCTAAACTGACACAAACATCATTTCCCATATTTTGTAACTTTCCTTTTATTCTTTTGGTTTCTCTTTACGTGCCATTTATTTTACTATTTGAAAGAGGAAGTAATATTCACTTGTGAAATAGCTTTCAATACCATTTAAAGTAATTAAAGCAAAAAGTTTAGAGTCATTAAAGAAAAAAAGAAAAATAGAACTATAACCAATCTCTTATTTCACTGCAGAGATTGTGCACAATTGGTGATTATTTACATTCTCTCTAATTGTTAAACACTGTTAAGAATCTTGACAAAATGATATAAAACATCTTACCAACCTTTTATAATGGATATTTTCACCTGCTGTTTAATAATTCCATGATTCATTTAATCTATATTTTTATGAAAGATTCTCAAAGATTTCCTAAATTTTTTCTGGAATATAGGAAGCAAAGAAAGTTAAAAGAGAACAGAAGATTAGAAAATCACCTCTCAAGGGATGAAGTCAGACTTCAATTTTTCATGTCATACCTGATTCTTTAATGATTCTGTCATGATGGATCTTAGTACAGTGTCTCTAAATGATGAGCTCACTTATTTCTGCTAAAAACACTGAGTATGTTTTGTATGTATCCACTGATGACTTTTCTCAGTGCCATTATTAAAGGTCATGCACATATTTTTGGAAGACAAAAAAGCAAAATTATTGAAAGATATTTTAGCTGGCTGATTCTAGCAGAATGGCAGACCTTTTGAAATTCATATCACAACACAGGCAAGGAGTGAGTGTATTGTGATATGAGAATAGAAAATAGAAAAAGAAAGAGCTCAACTTCAAACCTGAAACAAAAATTGAGTTTTTGTCAATTAAACAAATGTCAAGTTTAAGGTACATCATACCTTAAACTTGACTCCATAGTCCAAAAAACTACCAAAAAACTGGGATAGCATATTAGAATTAATTATACTTTCAGAAGGTGCAAGAGAAAGAGTAACAGTATGGTTAAACAAGTTTATAAAGAATACAATGGTAAAACCCAAGGACCAAGTAGAAATTTTCCAGAATAACACTGGTTCTCACAGTACATATTTCTTTTTTCCAAACATTCTTTTTTCTGTTAATAGTGTCACAATCAAAACAATTGTTTTGGACAGAACCCTAAACATCTTCTGTGATTTTCTCTTTCTCTGTGTTTCAATGTATAACCCAGTGGCCTATTTTATCTGTCTTACTTCCAAAACGCATATCAAATCTTGCCTCTTCTTTCAAGTTTATCTGCTACTAGCTTTTTCTAAACCCCATCCTCTCTCACCTGAGCTACTGCAAGAGTATCTGTGACAAAGCCTTTCGTTGAGATGGAGTCTTGCTCTGTTTCCAGGCTGGAGTGCAGTGGTGCAATCTCGGCTGACTGCAACCTCTGCCTCCTGGGTTCAAGCGATTCTTCCACCTCAACCTCCCGAGTAACTGGGACTACAGGCACGTGCCACCACGCCCTGCTAATTTTTGTATTTTTAGTAGAGCCTGGATTTCACCATATTGGCCAGGGTGGTCTCGATCTCTTGACCTCATGATCCACCCCTCTCGGCCTCCCAAAGTGCTAGGATTACAGGCGTGAGCCACCGCATAAAGCCTTTCAAATACCAATGCCCCCAATATCTATTCACAGTTTAGAGGTGTTGTCTTCCCCCAAATCTGTTGTTTATGACACCCATAAGGTAAGTATCTTTAACTTGAAGTTGAGGTAAGTGGACCATGCACAAAGACCAGTCAATTGAAAAGTGTAATCCTTGGAGTTAAGAACTGTGTGAAAATAAGCTTTTTTGATGTGGTTACTATTACATGAAAAGGAGGGAAAGGAGTGGAAGCATACAGAGTGAAAGTCCAATAAGATTTTGGAAACATTATATTGCCAAAAAAATCATCACTTTGACCTGTCAAAGCCCATGTCTATTTCATTCTTAAAGCCAGCTGTGGATCTCCAAGCCCACAGTAGCAGAAAGAGTCACCAAAGTTGTACAGACACTAAGAGCATATTGCACGATGCCACTACAGATACGGTCACAGAGGATTATACACAAGAAAGTTTCTCCCTGACAGCAAATTTTCTTGTGAGCGCATGGGGGCCATGAGGCATAATAAACAAGGAAAGTTGTTTTTTTTGTTTTTTTTTGTTTTTTTTCCTGTCTAAAAACTGTATCCTGCTCTCAAGTCTGAAAGTCTCTGGAGTTTCTGCACAGCAGATTTTTATCACTGACATGTAACCGGGACAGCTACATGTATTCTATTTTTACCTTTTTGAAATAGAATCTAAAATACAGTTTGTCATGTTTCTTACTCCATCATTATTTATTGAGTTGGCTCGAGACTACATATAATTTTCTTTCTACATATGATTTCCTTCAAATTAATTTTCCCGACCTACACTTGCCTCACTAAAATCAGTTCTCTACACTGAAGCTAAAAGGAATATTTTCAAATAAAATTTAGAGTTCTCCTTCTGTATTAAATATTTGAAGCTGAAAACAAAGTTATAACAATAAGAAAAATACCATTAAATACCATTTAATTATCAAAATCATAATTCTTTTTGGAAACTGCAGAGATCTGAGGCTACAAGAACCTAAGTGAACTGGATTCCAAAGCATGAAAAGTCCTCCAGACAGAGATGGGACACAGAAATCATTTCACCTTTGAAAAAGCACACAAGGAAGTTCCCAGTTAAGAATAAATAAAAGTGGAGTTGAGTTCACATCCACTCTAAAGTTGTTTTCTACAGGCCACTTGCAGGTGCTCAAAACAAGGCAGGAAAAGTACTTCCCTAGGTGGTGCAGACATGCCAGCAGTGAATATGTCTGCCTCTAGAACAAACATTAAGCACTGCCCTTTCCCTCAATACTTCTTGTTCATATAAAGCCAAACTTATGCCACTAAGGGAATGGACAACAAGAAACATTGTTCTCGGAGCCCAGGAAATGCTTTACTACTTCTGAGAGAATCCCTAGGCCTCACACTAAGCACAAAGTAAGAGCGGTTCACCACTGTAGGAATCTGAAGCCTGGAGTGCACCGAAGGTAATGGTAATAACAAGAAAAATATCAAGGCAACTCAATTGCTAATTAGATTCACTCATCCCTCCCACAACACATACACATAGACTAACAGCCTGAGACAATATGAAGAGCATCTATTTCTGGACAAAAATTAAAAATGCTGTTTTTTACACAATATTGGGCATTCAGTTTAAAAATAAATCAAAAGAGACACAAAAAAGGCAAGAAAGAAAACAATACAACTAAACTCAATGATGACTCAGGTGTATGAATTGTCAAACAAGGAATTTGAAATACACACAAGAAATATATATTGTTAAATCTAGAAAGGTGGGCAAAAGGTATGAACTGTTAAAAGAATTTCAGCAGAAAAATAAAAACTATAAAGAAAATTTAGTTTCTAGTGTTAGGATGGAGTAAGTACAATTTCCATCTTCCAGTGATTACAACTAAAATTTTAGACAAAATGTTTTAAAATTATACAAATACTCTAGAACATATAAAACAATAAAATTATAACAGGTAAATTGGGAACTAAAGTGAAAAATTTAGTACTAACCTCTAGTAGGTATGAGTTTTCTCAGGAGGCAGAGGCCATTTAACTTTGCCTCTCTGCCTTAACCCAAGGATGGGCTCAATCCAGTAACTGTACAGTAAAAGCTGACAGCAAAACTCTAAGAGATACCACATATTTCTAGTTATAATATTGGTGGGGGAAAGGGATTGGCACCTGTAGAGGTTTGGAATGAGGATCTATGTGCTTTGTTTCTTTTTTGTTGTTGTTGTTTTCCCTCTTTACCTTGGTTCTTACCCAAGGCTGGCTGTATTTAGGTCTAACTCATTATAGAATTGCAGTACCACAGCAATAATAATCAAGTGCTCAAAATACTAAGAAAATAATTATCTGAGGCCAGGAAAACCAGGAAACAAGACCTCTGTTGTCCCGAGTATGAAGTGAATACTCATTATTTTTTCTTTCATTTTCTCTTGTCATTTTATCTCAAAGTTAGCCCAGGTACATGGAACCCCGCAATATCACAGAAGACTGAAACAACAAGCCAACTCCAACTTCTGTCCAGAACTGGACAAAGGGATCTCTGGGAGCTAGAAAGTGGGAGATAAATCCTGGATTATTGTATTAAATCAAGTAAAGTTCCAAAAAGTAAGTGAATCAAACTTCAGGGAAGCTCTGAAGACTACAATTTGTAGCTCAGTATTTTACCCATCAATGGGGTAGAGAAGACAAATAATTTACTTCCCTGCCCCTTTAAGCTGTAGAAAATGGCTGCACTCAACAGATATAAATTTCCAAGGACTTCTGCCTCTTTCAGTGTGTAGGAAAAGTGGTTTCTAGAAACCTGAAGACATTCCTCTAAAAAAAAAAAATGCACATGCTAGCAGTAGGGACAGAAAACATACTGAGTACCAGACTGTAAGAAAATGATAAAGGAATCAAGAGAAGATGTCAGTGGTATATTAATGTCTGCTGCACTCCCATAGCTTTCTCTGTTGTGCTTGAATGTCTTCTGGCCAAAATATTTTCCTAAATGAACAAGAAAGCACTACACTTATGTAAAGAATTCAATTGTACCAGACATCATAAAGTTGATGAAACTACAGTCATATTATGTGTGTGTCTGTGTGTCTGTGTTTGTATACACACACACACACACACACACACACACACCTATATCTATATCTATATATTGCAGCCATATATATCGACATACATTTAATTGCCTTGATGAAAATTAAATGTGTGAGTCTGGGCACAGTGACACCTGTAATCCTAGTCCTTTGGGAGGCCAAGACAGGTGAGTTTCTTGAGCCCAGGAGTTTGAGGCCAGCCTGGGCAACATGGTGAAACCTCGTCTCTACAAACAGTAGAAAAAAAAATTAGCTGGGTGTGGTAATGCATACCTGCAGTCCTACCTACCATAGGGGTTGAGGTTGGAGGATCACTTGAGGCAGCGAGGTTGAGGTTGCAGTGAGCCATGATTATGTAACTGCACTCTAACCTTGGTGACAGAATGAAATCCTGTCTCACAAAAAAGAAAATGTATAAATTTGAAGTACATATTTATACATTATTGAAAAATTGATAACATATCTAAGCTGAATTGGTGACTTTGGAGAATGAAATGGAATCCTCCAATCTAGATCTGACCTAGGACACAGGTAATCAATTCAAAATCATCAATAAATTGATAGAAGGCTATGGCTTTAGAGGAAAAAAAAAAAAAAGCAAATTCCATTTCGATTAACATTTCATTGGTATGTCTTCCTACCTGCTAATAGGAATTGGTTAGAGAGCACTTCACACATAATTAAAAAGTGTCACTGGCAACACATGCTGTTTATAGTTTCATTCTACTTACTCTATTTTATGCTTCAGCTTCTGGCATGATTGTTAGCAACCATGCCATTTTTACTAGCCAGTGCAGCTGCTTCTGCTCACAACATACCATTCACCAGGCACCATCATCCCATGGCATCCTTATATCAGTTCTGATGTGGTCACTGAACACCACTTCTAATTTACATTGTTATTTCTACTGGACCACCACTTCTTAAACCGGCTGTGCTATCACTGGGCATTACCACCATGTGGTAGGGGCACTTCTGTCATTTCTTCCAGGGATCACCAGGTCCATGGTTGCAATTCTTCTCTTACAGGCCTATTGTTAATCTTTTTGAACACCTCTACCAATCTTGGGCATCTCTGACATAAATTTGCAACGTTTATTGCACTAGCCTTCCAAGGTACCAAACCTGTACAATATTCTGTGGCCAAATGCTGGAAAATGCCTCTCTGTCTCTTTCTCTATGTCTCTCTCTCTTTCTCTCTCTCTCTTTCTCTTTAATGTCACTCTCTGTTGGAAACTTGGTTTTTTTTTTACTCATATTTTGATATATATTTTATATCTTTACTATTTAATGACTGTTATGATTACTGTTATCCTAAAAGCATATAAAATATGTTTAGAAGTTCAAGAAAAATGCTGCTATAGAGACCTTTAAGAATTTCTGTACAATAGAAATAAAAATTTTAAGAGAAAGCATAGTATTACAAAAACTGTAACCCACAACTTAGGCAGGAGAAAATGATTGCTTTTAAAACTAATTATACTATACTTAAACTTCAGAACACAGTAAAAACAGACCTATTAAGACTGTCATGGACATGATATAATTTTACATAAAACCTAAAGACTTTGCCAAAAGGCTCCTAGAGCTGATAAACAACTTCAGTAAAGTTTCAGGATATAAAACCAATGTACAAAAATCAGTAGCATTTCTATGTACCAGTAGCTTTCAAGCTGTGGAGGAGCTAAATCAAGAATGCCATCCCATTTTTAATAGAAGCCAGAAAAATACAGCTAGTAATACACTTGACTGAGGAGGTGAAAGATCCCTACAAGGAGAACTACAAAACACTACTGAAAGAAATCATAATAAATGATACAACAAATGGAAAAACATGCCATGCTCATAGACTGAAAGAACCAATATCATGAAAATGGCCATACTACCCAAAGCAATCTATGGATTAAATGCTATCTCTATCAAATTACCAACATTATTTTTCACAGAATTAGAAGAAACTATTCTAAAATTCATAAGGAAACAAAAATAAGAGCCCAAATATCTAAAAGCAAATTTAAGCAAAAAGAACAAAGCCAGAACCATCGTATTACTTGGCTTCAAACTATATCATAAGGCTACAGTAACCCAAACAGGTTGTTTTGGTACTGATATAAAAATAGGCACATAAATCAATGTAACAAGCTATAGAACCCAGAAATAAAGCAATACACCTACAACCATCTGGTCTTCAACAAAGTTGACAAAAATGAACAATCAGGAAAGCATTTCCTATTCATTAAATAGTGCTGAGGTAGCTGGCTATTCCAATGCAAAAGTATGAAAGTGGATCTCTACTTTTCAATTTATACAAAAATTAATTCAAGATCGATTAGAGATTTAAATAGAAAACTTCAATCTATAAGAATCCTAGAAGAAAACCTAGAAAGTATCATTCTGGACGTTGGCCTTGTAAGGAATTTATGACTAAGTTCTCAAAAGCAATTTCAACAGAAACCAAAATTGACAAATGAGACCTAATTAAACTCAAGAGTTTCTGCAAAGCAAAAGAAACTATATACATAGTAAACAGACAACCTACAGAATTGGAAAATACAATACACCCAACAAAGGTCTAACATCCAGAATCTGTAAGGAACTTAAACAATTCAACAAGCAAAAAACAAATAAACCCATTAAAAAGTGGACAAAACACATGAAAAGACACTTCTCAGGAGAAAATACGTAAGTGGCCAACAGACATGTGAAAAAAATGTTGAACATCACTAATTATCAGAGAAATGCAATTAAAACCACAGTGAGATACTATCTCATACCAATCAATCAGAATGGCTATTATTAAAAATTTAAACAATAACAGATGCTGGTGAGACTGCATTGCAAAGGGAATACTTATACAGTGTGGTGGAAATGTAAATTACTCCAGCCACTGTGGAAAGCAATTTGAAGACTTCTCAAAGAGTTAAAAATAGAGTTAACATTCAACCTAGCAAAATCATTTCTGAGTATATACCCAACAGAAAATAAATCATTCCACCTGTATGTTCATCACAGATATTCACACTAGCAAGGATGTGGAATCAATGTAGACTCCCATCAACAGTGTATTGGATAAAGAAAATGTGGTACATATACACCACATAATACTATACAGCCATATAAAAGAATAACATAATGTCTTTTGCAGTAACAAGGGGTGCAGCTAGAGGCCATTATTCTAAGCAAATTAATGCAGGAACAGAAAACCTAATACCAAGTGTTCTCACTTATATGTGGGACCTAAGTGTTGGGTACACATGGACATAAAGATGGTAACGACATATGGCTACCTAAAGGGGGAAGGAGGAAAGGGAAAAAGTCTACTGGGCACTATGCTTACTGCCTGAGTGATGGAATTATTTGTCCCCAAACTTCAGTATCACACAATATATCCATCTAACAAACCTGAACCTATATCATCAGAATCAAAAATAAGAGTTGAAATGATCAAAATATTAACTGTTATGGTCTTTATAATACTGCATTTATTCTAATTGCTAAGCATCTCTGCTCTACCTCTCCAACTTATACTGAGCAGTCAGCAGTCAGAGTTTTGTTCCAGGGTAAACTAGTGATAGACTACCTAAATAAACTGTTGTCTTTTATGAAGATGGTGCCCATCTTCATAAGTGAAGTAAGAAAGAATTGCAGAGAAAAGTCAGAAGTAACTTTAGATTTTCACAGGCTATTGAAGATTAAAAAAAAAAAAAAAAAAAAAAAAGAGCAACTCACTATGACATTTGGCTTCAGGATATTACCCATTGTTACATTTAACAGAATGAATGTCTATGCTCCAAAATAAGGCAGCAAATTCAGGAACCTGAGAATCCTGAATAAAAGCTACCCACACCATTTTTCTAGTACCTGTCACACTACTTTAACTATCCCAAGGGGATGACATTTTCAAAGTTCCGAAATAAAAAAAAAACAACAAAAATAACAATAAGACTTAAAGAGCCAAATCAATTGCAACAAAGAGAAAAAAATATCTAGGAATACAACTAACAAAGGATGTAAAGGTCCTCTTCAAGGAGAATTGCAAACCACTACTCAAGGAAATAAAAGAGGACACACAAACAGGTGGAAAAATATTCCATGCTGATGGTTAGGAAGAATAAATATTGCAGAAACAGTCACACTGCCCAAAGTAATTTATAGATTCAACACTATCCCCATCAAGCTACCTATGACCCTCTTCACAGAACTAGAAAAAACCACCTTAAACTTCATATGGAACCCAAAGAGGGCCCACATAGCCAAGAAAATTCTAAGCAAAAAGAACAAAGCTGGAGACACCAGCTATCTGACTTCAAACTATACTACAAGGCTACAATAATCAAAACAGCATGGTACTGGTACCAAAACAGAGATATAAACCAATGGAATATAAGAGAGGCCTCGGGGCAACACCACACTTCTATAACCATCTGATCTTTGACACACCTGACAAAAACAAGCATGAGGAAAGGATTCCCTGTTTAATAAATGATGTTGGGAAAACTGGCTAGCCATGTGCAGAAAGCAGAAATTGGACCCCTTCCTGACACCTTACACTAAAATTAACTCCAGATGGATTAAGGACTTAAACATAAGACCTAACACCATAAAAACCCTAGAAGAAAACCTAGGCAAAACCATTCAGGACATAGGCATAGGCAAGACTTCATGGCTAAACACCAAAAATATTGACAACAAAAGCCAAAATAGACAAATGGGATCTAATTAAACTCCAGAGCTTCTGCACAGCAAAAGAAACAGTCATTAGAGAGAACCAGCAACCAACAGAATGGGAAAAAAATCTTTGCAATCTGCCTATCTGACAAAGGGCCAATATCCAGAATCTACAAAGAACTAAAGCAGATTTACAAGAAAAAAACAAGTGAAGGACATGAACAGACCCTTTTCAAAAGAAGACATATATGAAGCCAACAAACATATGAAAAAATGCTTATCATCATTTGTCATTAGAAAAATGCAAATCAAAAAGACTTTGAGATACCATCTCATGCCAGTTAGAATGGCGATCATTAAAAAATCTGGAGACAACAGATGCTGAAGTGGATGTGGAGAAATAGGAACACTTTTACACTGTTGCTGGGAGTGTAAATTAGTTCAACCATTGTGGAAGACAGTGTGGTGATTCCTCAAAGACCTAGAAATAGAATTTTCCTTTGATCCAGCAATCCCATTACTGGGTATATATCCAAATAATTATAAATTATTCTGCTATAATATTTAGTATTTTATTTTAAAAATGTGCTTGTACATTAATTAAAAATGATTAAGTGTATATATTATGGAACTACAGTAAAATTAATATAACTATGTAACCCTTTGTAGCTGTGACGGATGCTGTATGTGCCACTGAAATTCCCTTTCTTAATAATGAGACTTTTATTTACTCACTTGACAAGGGTTTTGGCTTCTCACAACTCATAGTTTAGTACTTCTACAGAAACTGCTTTTGGACAAAACTGTTGCCTTTACCAAAGTCACATTTCTTCCCTGGGACAGAACTCATGCAATTACAGGTTTACAGGTGAGTACAAATGACTGAATAAAACCATTGCCTTGAATAAGACAAATTTTAAAGGCAATCTGAGCTTCAGGGCTCACCATTGAGTCAGCTGAGGCTCCTGCATCTTTTCCGTAGTTCAATTTCTTTTTCAGTTCAACAGTACTTCTCTCACACCTTTATAGGTAATTTTTCACAAGAGCAGTTCCTAGTAAGGTCCATCAATGCAAATTTCTGTCTCAAAGTCTGTTTCCCAAGGAATCTAACCTATAGAGTTGATAACAATATTAATCCTAGACAGAAGAATTTAAAATGAGATTTTAGAAATGCATTATTCACTGGGCTCCTGGCAATGAGGACCCTAATTAAAAGTAACAGATGGAATATTAATAGCTGTGGCATACCATAGAAGTGTAATTGTAAAAACTTACGCTGGTAATTAACTGGGCTGGAATAGTAGTCAAAAATGAATACATTTAGTGGACACACTATCAGAAGTATTTGAGACATATGGAAAAATTATAAGTACTATGGAATTGGATAGGGCTAACCATGCATCAAAGAAAAACTTTGAAAGGCTTGCAGTGATTAATCATCAATTTGAAGTGACATGTTAAACCCTGGGGGCCTCTTTGGCAGTATATAAAGACTCATTTGCTGCAGTATGAAGGCAGAAAAAGATGATCAGGTTCAGGACTTAATTATAGTGGTAGCAGAGATCCAGAAAAGGATAATATTCAGTCACAGCATGTCTGGTCAGCTAACTAATATGAGCCCCTTACTGGAAAGTAATGGGACTCTAGACTCAGGATAGGGACACCTAAGTCAAGGTACTTGAAAATTTCAGTTTCCAATTTCCCCTCAACTCTCTGGGCCTGAAGAATTGATCCACTCCTTGGTAGACACTAATGGTCCCTTTTGCTTGAATACGATGCAGAATATCTCCCTTAATAGACATCATTTGAATGACCTCAGGGTTTGCTGCCTTCTCTCATCTTGAGCACCAAAACAATGAGTACAGTCCACCTAGCTGGAAAAATACTGGCATTGTGAAAGGTTAAAAGGAAATTTGCAGAAGTTGCTGCAGAACCTAGACACATACATACACCAACAAGAGGCACAGGAGTATGTAGAATTAAATCCTGATGGTATCAGATAGGTGTGTGAAAATGTATTTGAGGCAGAAATTTGGATAAGGAAATGTTTGTTCTTATGGAAAGTTGGTCCCTTGATAAAAGACATACAACATTGACAAGGATCTCAGGAAATATTACTAAGAAGTTGCTAAATTCTTAGAAGTTCAGAAAAAACATGACCCATAATACAGGATAAAGAAATTCCAAAATTGTCATGGAAGACACTAGAGAAAGAAACAAAAAGCTCAAATAAGTGGCCAAGTGGCCATGCAAGAAAATCCACCTATTCTAGAAGATACTCTTTTCGCAAAGGAATAGAAATTTCACTTTTGAGAAGGGCAGCAGAATTGTTAAAAAAGTTGATGTTGTCTGTTCTTGGGCCTAGGGCTGATGGTAAGAGATACTCTTAAATGTTAATTTCTTTGATGGCAATGGAGATGAAAGTAATTCGAGTTAAATTCCAATTGACAGCAAGAAGAGCCTGACTCACCAAGATCTCTATAAATAGTGACTTGAGCATTCTGTTTCTAAAGGCAAAACAGAGGGACACCAGCAATGGTATTGCTTAGTTTATGCAAACAAAATAAATCAAGGATGAATATTGAGAAGCCTGGGGACACAATTGTAATAAAAATTAATGGCAACTTTCTCAGTTTATGGGACTGAGCTAGTTCTCAGCTGCAGAATGCCTGAGGCTCCATGAGAAAGAATCCTACAATATTAGAAATATTTACAGCACTGATTTCCCCAGACTTTTCTCCAAATTAACCTCAGGCTATATCTCAGGTTATTGTTAAGGGGATATCTGAACTATTCAAGGACTCTTTTATACAAGGCCCCAGATGATATTAAAACTGGAAGTATCATCATATCTTGCCATTAGATTGAGTATATATGAGAGCCTTGGCTTAGTGTGGTTCACAGTGTGTTCATGTGGTCCATGGATCCACATGATGGCAATTTTCCTGGTTGATAAATATATAACTTACTGATGTATTTATTATTATTATTATATTTCAAAAAGAGCCTTCCTGTGTCACCCAGGCTGGAGTGCAGTGGCATAATCATGGTTCACTGTCACCTCAACCTCCTTGGTCCAAGTTATCCTCTTACCTCAAGCTCTTAAGTAGCTGTGACTATAGGTGCAGGCAACTGTGCTGGGCCAGTTTTTGATTTCTTATTGTTTTTTTAGAGATGGAGTTTATTATGCTGTCCAGGCGTCTTGCAAACTCCTGAACTCAAACACTTTTCCTGCCTTGACCTCTTAAAGGGCTGGGATTATAGATGTGAGGGACCAAGTCTGGTTTATAAATATAAAATTAGAATAGTTACTAAACAGTTATCAGAATACACACATTTATTTTCTTTGCCAGTGGGTTAAGAGCTATTATAATCAGAAAAAAGCAAATTGTAGATTCTGAAACTGCTCCCCACTGGCAAGATAGTAAATGTAAAAATAATATTACTTCTCCAAGTAATGACAATAGCCAAGATACTGCCACTTCAGAAAATACTGTAGGGATGGTCTCCATAACACACCATTTAATTCACCAGTCTGTCCCCTACAAAAACCATAAGTATGCTAGCAAATGCCAGTGGATTACCAATAATTCAGCCATGTAGTATTTGTAATTGTAATTGCTAGAGTAGATCAACATAGCCTCAGCTATATGGCATATGGCCATTGATCTGGTAAGTATGATGAGAACAAAACTTGTTGTGTGTGATGGAATATATATTGTTTACTGAAAAACAATGGCAAGAAAACGGCTCAGGGCATTACAGAATAATAAATAATATGTACCAGTCATGCACTAGTTAAACCAGTTCTTAAAACACAGGATACATGACCCTGCCCTCATTTCTCCCTCATAAAGAATGCTTTGTAGATTATTTTATTAGTAGTGAACAGGCACTAGCTGCCGGCCTAGTTTGTCTTAATTCTATCAAAAAACATAGAACACCTGCTCATTAAAAACAATCACTTGTTCACAAAGAATAAATACTTGGGTCAGAGTCTGCTCTGGGCTTTTAGCTGGGAATGCTGTCAGTCCCCTGATATCCTATTCGGATTCCCACTTTTGTTCTCTATCTTTGTGTCTGTTTCTTCATTTCTTCAGTGCCACCTGGGTGGGCATCTCCCCAACCAAACTGGTCTTGGCACAAGTGTGTTTATTTCTATCCTGGTCATAACAAAATTAGTTCTTTTTCATGTTAGACAGACAACAATATTCATCTACTGTCCTGTCCAAGAATATGTTAATCTCTTGCCCTGTGTTATAATATCATCCAATGGTATTGAACTGTCTGGACTTATTGCAGAATACTTCTATTCACTTTGTCACTGACATTATATGATTTGAAACAGATGAACAAGAATTGGCAGGCATGTTAGTAACCTTTCTAAGAAACGTACACTAAAGAAGGTAGGAAATAAATCCTATAAACAGTTTAGCAACGTGAAATATAAGTAAAATGTTTAGGAGTTTAGTGGTCTGAGGCCTGCCAAAAAAAGCTATTTCAAATTAAATTATATATATATATATATATACATATATATATATATATATATTTTTTTTTTTTTCTTTGCCCCTTTCTCTACTAAGATGGAACCACAATGCCTGGTAGACTTCTTCAGATTCGAGAAGCAGCATATCACATGTGTGAACTTCTTTCTCTGGTGGATATTTCTGGTGACATAAAAGACTAGTTTTCTAGTGAGGCTTTGTATAAGAAAGAGCTCCTTAGGACATCCAGATTGCAGCGAAGCTGCCATAATGCTTGGACCATAAAGCTTACCAGTTTTTATTCTGTCTTTGATAGGATGAGATGCTGAGAAGTTCACGGCTAGCCACAAAAAGAGAATCATTTAGGTTTATGTTGTATGGTCATGCCTTCTATTCAGCATTAAACATAGGCCCTAGCAAGCTACTAGGCCCTGGTGGAGGCAGAGTATCTGATCTTAGGACCTCAAGTGATTGTGAAGCTACAACTGTTTGTCATGGGCTAAAATCTCCCAGATCCACTAAGTCATAAAGCCTGATGGGCCCTACAGCAACCGAGTGCAAAACTGAAGCAATATATCTGGCATTAGGCACAAGCCAGGCCAGAGGCACAAATAATTTACCAGATCAGAAATTCCAGACCCCATGTTACCCGCTACTGTCATGTTCATTCTCCTTTGCTCTTATCTATTGCTGTATGGATAGCGGATGCCCCTCATTTTTAGCAGAAGGAAGAGTAAAAGTTCTAATTTAGTCTATAGATAAGATGGCTTAATATATAGGTTCAAGACAAAAATAAACTTTTGCTTTGTGTCAGACTCATTCAAGGTTTCCTGGAAACCCAGTTGTAACAGAATTTTAGCACTGCACCTTGTCATTCGCTTTGTGTAAAAAGAAAAGTCACCTGGAGTAAGAACATCCATGAAATTGTGGGAAGTGGGAAACAAAGGATGGCTCTGCCAGGTTCCTGCAAGTAGAAATAGTGAAAGGTCAAGAACCAGAAAAATGCAAGAAAGAGGCATATTGATGGATTCATAGGGTTGGAATAAACTGTCAATAGCTTTATACTAAAAGGAGGAGAGAGAAAAAAAGAAGCATCTACCACAGAAGAAGTTATTTGATTTGACTTTTCTGACCATCAGCCTTCTGTAAGCACCAGTTTCTGGGACATACTGAGTGATTTAACTGTGAGGGGTTGTGTATAACAATACTTCAGGAAAAAGGCACCTTCTTTCTCTGTAAATAATGCACTTTACGGTAAAAGAATTGTAGCAATAGACAGAAAACCTTGGAATACGCTGGCTTTATCACATATTGGATCACCCAGGAGGTGGTAGCCAGTTAGAATATTGGAACAGCCTTTTGACAGTGTAGCTAAGAAAGTTACTTGGAATTGTATCCTGGTTGAATAAGGTGCCATAATCTAGAACAAGAATATATCCAAAGCTAATAGTCATTTTATGGTGCAATGTTCCAGTAGTTTGAATATTTGGGTATGGAAGTCAAAAGATGGAAATAGAAATAAACCCACTTATCATTTGCAGTGAGTGCCTTGGAGAATGAATACTTCCCATTTCTACAGTTCTGTGCACTTTGGGTCTATAAATCCTGCTTCCCAGAGGGAGAGCATTTCCACCAGAGGACACTATTAAATGTTCATTAAGAAGTTCTGAGGGCTGCTCTAATCCTTGGGCTTCTTGTGCTGAAAGAACCTAGTTAAAGAAATAAGTCAATATAACGACAGGTTAATTGGCCCCAATTATTAAGACGAAATGGGGCTACTGTCAAAAACAGGAAAGGAGAAGAATATGTTTGACAATTATATAGTTCAATATGGTACCTCTTGCTACTTCCTGACCAGCTTTGATGATAAATAGAAGGTGTGCAACAGCAATCTGAGGGGAATGGTGACCAATGTTGCATATCTCTGACCAAATAAGCCTTATAGACCAGAAGAGATGCTATCTAGGGGAAATGGGTATCTAAAATAGGTATAGAGAGTGAAAATATTGACACCAGTTGTGTCCTCTAGATTAGCTGCTGCCATGGGCCTGTGGTTCCTCTCATTAACTTTCCTCCTTTAAGTTTTTTCAGGAAAAAAAGACGAACTAGAGTCCCAGAGAAACTGTTTGCTAATGGGGTAAACTTTCTACATAAAGTAGATTAAAACACAGCAAAAACTTGACAGGAATAAATTCTGTGGTGTTTCACCTAGATTCCCCTTTCACAATTGTTTGCTAGAGATGTCATAACAAAATACCACAAACTAGGAGACTTAAACAACATAAATGTATATTCTCATACTCCTGGAGCCTACAAATTGAAGATCAAGGTGTCAGCAGATTTGGTATCTTCTGAGGCTCCGCTCCTTCACTTGCAGTTGGCTACCTTCTTGCTGTGTCCTCATGTGGTCTTTCCACTGTGTGCCTGTTGTCTCTTTGTAGGTTCAAATTTTATCTTCTTTTTTTTTTTTTT